>NW_012101322.1:176881-179335 GCF_000951045.1 Mandrillus leucophaeus | reverse complement strand
TGACTAGGGGAAATTAATTAAGTAGAAAGATGAATTTGATGGACGGGAACAAAATGCAGTTTTTCAAGTATAAACACATCTACTGCTTCCCTCTCTCCCGAACACCTTGTGCACTCACATACACACATACACACACTTTGGTTTTCACTCAGATCAGGGAGAGTGAGTCTCCAACAAGAATATCCTTAGGTCTTCATTGCGAAGTATTCAAAAAGTGCTTGGAAGGAGATTTCTGATGCATAGTGCGTTTCCTCCCAAAAGCATAGTGGACCAGCAAGGGATTGTCTGCTGTTACAAAGAACCGCCAATCACTCTCTAAGGAACCTAAGGAAACTTTCCCCCAATAAAATCTGCATCTTGGATCTTAAAATAAGACTCTGTCCCTAAATGGTACCGTCTGAAAGAGAGGTGTGGCAGCTGCCACAGAGGAATGGGAGTATAATGTGAGGGCTTGGTTGACACTGATAGTTAATGTGTGTGTGTGTGTGTGTGTGTGTGTGTGTGTCTGTGTGTAGACAGTAAATTCAGTCATACATTTACCAAAGCAGAAGTGCTGCATTCTGGAGAAACAGCAGCATTTTTCACAGTAGTGTGTAAACTATAAATGTGTCAATTTGCTGTTACATCCCCACAGTGCCTGTTTTTATGGATTCCTGCATTAAGATTTTTATCACGTTTCTGTATAGTAGTCAAATGCTCAGTACTTCCCTTGGCTTTCTGCACACTCCCTCAGAGATAGTAGGTAGACAAAACCTTGATCCCAAACAAGATAGAAAGTTGAAAGTGAGATTTCTGCAAAAACTACAACACTTAACAAAAACATTCAAATCCCAGTAAAGGTGAGTGCTAGAAACATTTCAATATACAGGACCAGAAATACCTTAAGGAAGTTTCAAAGAATCTTTTATCATCTAAACTACTGAATGGAGGAAAAATGTATCTCTTGAAATCACTGCTCAAGGAAGAGGCTTGAGGTTTGAATTTGTACTACATGTGTGATACAGGAACACCTACGCTGAGAAATTATGGTCCAAAAGGTTTTCTAGAAGGCCAGTGATATTTCTGGGATACAAAATGAGTCTAAAGGGACTCTTCCTAAAACAGGCTACAGATTATGTCGCACAAAGAAAAATCCCTTCTGAAAATTAGTTATAAGTGAAAAATAGTAAAACTGATGAGAAAATAAGAAACTATAAGTAAAACTAAGCGGGCACAAAAATAGTAAAAGTATACTTGAAATTTAAAATCCAAAGACTATAAAAATACCTTTGACCAAAATTATTGAAAATAGAAAGTAAGTTTTAAAGTGACATATGAAAAGAAGAGCGCATCGTTAAAACAGAATGGATATATAATGAAAAAGAAAAAATATATAATTCTTATGAACAAAATATGGAGCCATTACAATGTTTTTAAATACCCCAGTGAATGAGTTAAGCTGCATATTAAACATTTGAAAAGAGACTATGCAACAACATAAGGAAATTATACATAATGCATTGGGGGAAAAGAGTTCCAAAAAGAGAAAGAATATAAAAATTAAAGAGGAAGAAAAAATAATTGAAGAAAATTTCCCACAAAAGCAGGGTATGCACATCTATATAGAAAGGGTAAACAGCTCCAATAAGATTATCATAAATGAAAAAGTTTGATATCACCCTGACTGAGTGAACTATATAAATCAGTATAGTTATTTTGGAGGTCAATCTGTAAGTTCTAGGAAGATTGGCAATGTGAGGGTTAAACAAGTTAATTAATGCCAGTTACTACAACTGTCTTCAAATCCCATAACAAGTCTTACACAAATGTTCCTCATGGGACTACACTCCTGGTAGCTCTCCTACATTGTGTGACAAAGGACACTGGGCATCTGTATCCTGTGGCTCCCCCAACACAGAGTGCTTCTAGTCTAGCTGCACAGATGGAGGATACGGTACGGAAGGTCACACAGGAGGTTCCAGGAGTGAGGCCAGGAGGTGGCATATAAAAGCTCTGCATACATGCACCTGGTCAGAACCATGCCACGGGCTTCTAATGGGAGACAGATGGGGATCTGTTTTGGCAAAACTTTTCGTACGGTCGTTGCCTTCAGAAACTTGGATAGCAGCTCATGTTCTGACATAGCTTGCATGTGTAGGGGAGATAGCTGGAAAAAACAAGCTTATGTTCACATGGACTGGCTTCTATTGATTTTATTACAAGTAGGAGATCGTAGCAATGAAGTGACTGATTTACAGAAAGTAACTTAAGTGTAAACAGTATCCTTGTTACCTAGGCTTTCGTTAGGGCTGTTTCTGATTCTAAAGTACCAATTATGTACTAGTTAGCATAAATAATGCTAGCTGCTATACAACCCAAAAATCTTAGTGACTTAAATGCCAAAAAATGTGGATATCTTGGATCAGGCAACTCTCCTGGAAGGTCTACTCTTTTTTTTTTTTTTTTTTTTTTTTT
>NW_012101322.1:175937-176831 GCF_000951045.1 Mandrillus leucophaeus | reverse complement strand
TTGCCTCAGTCTCCCAAGTAGCTGGGACTACAGGCGTGCACCACCACATATTGCTAATTTTATGCATGTTTAGTAGAGATGGGGTTTCACTATGTTGGCCAGTGAACTATCTTGAACTCCTGACCTCATGATCCGCCGGCCTCCGCTTCCCAAAGTGCTGGGATTACAGGCATGAGCCACCGTGCCTGGCCGGAAAGTAAAGTTTCAAAAATTATCCTACCAAAAAATTGTGGCTCAGGATACATGAAATACAAAAAAAGAAGAAAAAACATTGGATGATCTTGCAGTGGCATATATACCTGTACACATGGATATTTACATTCACGTACTCACGTGTAACACTAAAAATCATTTTCCATATCATAAAGGCTACTTCTTGGAAATATTGTGAATAGTAAGAAGAATAATGAGATATCACTCTTGAGAAGCAAAAACCAAATAACAAAACAGGATTGCAATGGTATTAAAGGGTGAGGGCAAATAGTAATACAATGAAATGAAACAGAGCAAAATAAAGTAGAGACCTTGCATAAACCAATGATAATTATGTGCTAATAAAAAAAAAAAGGAGTAAGATCAGCTAAACTCTATGATACCTGAACATAAATACTTACACTTCAAATTAGTTTAACCACTGTGGAAGACAGTGTGGTGATTCCTCAAGGATTTAGAACAAGAAATACCATTTGACCCAGCAATCCCATTACTGGATATATACCCAAAGGATTAGAAATCATTCCATTATAAAGACAAATGCACACATATGTTTATTGCAGCAATATTTCCAATAGCAAAGACTTGGAACCAACCCAGATGCCCACCAATGATACTCTGGATAAAGAAAATGTGGCACATATACACCATGGAATACTATGCAGCCATAAAAAAGAATGA
>NW_012101322.1:174869-175887 GCF_000951045.1 Mandrillus leucophaeus | reverse complement strand
GTGACCCCAATGTGAGACATGAATTCAAAGGCAATCATTCCTGAGTTTTAAGATTTAATGACTGTCCTATTGAATTTTGGACATGCAAGGGACCTAAAAATCATCAAGCGGTACAAGACATCATAAACATATGGTACAGTATCAAACAATTAACAATAATAAAATATCTCCACAAACAGATTTATCAACTTATCTTTTAAAAGCCTACAATTATTAGCTCTGTTTTTCATTTTACTTTAAGTTTTGGGCTACATGTGCGGAACATGCAGATTTGTTACATAGGTATTCATGTGCCAGGGTGGTTTGCTGCACCTATCAACCAGTCATCTAGGTTTTAAGCCCCACATGCTTTAGGTATTTGTACTAATGCTCTCCCTCTCCTTGGCCCCAACCCCCCGACAGGCCCCAGTGTGTGATGTTCCCTCCCTGTATCCATGTGTTCAAACTGTTAAACTCCACTTATGAGCGAGAACATTCGGTGTTTGGTTTTCTGTTCCTGTGTTAGTTTGCTGAGAATGATGGCTTCCAGCTTCATCCATGTCCCTGCAAAGGACATGAACTCATTCTTCTTTATGGTTGCATAGTATTCCATGGTATATATGTGCCACATTTTCTTTATCCAGCTTATCCAGCCTGATGGGCATTTGGGTTGGTTCCAAGCCTTTGCTATTGTAAATATTGCTGCAATAAACATACATGTGCATGTGTCTTTATAATGGAATGATTTCTAATCCTTTGTGTATACACCCAGTAATGGGATTGCTGGATCAAATGGTATGTCTTGTTCTAGATCCTTGAGGAATCACCACACTGTCTTCCACAGTGGTTTACACTCCCACCAACAATGCAATAGTGTTCTTATTTCTCCACATCCTCTCCAGCATCTGTTGTTTCCTGACTTTTTAATAATCACCATTCTTTGATTTACATTTCTCTAATGACCAGTGATGATGAGCTTTTTTTCATATGTTTGTTGGCTGCATAAATATCTTCTTTTGAGAAGTGTCTGTTCATATCC
>NW_012101322.1:131700-173569 GCF_000951045.1 Mandrillus leucophaeus | reverse complement strand
CCTCCCGGGTTCACGCCATTCTCCTGCCTCAGCCTCCCGAGTAGCTGGGACTACAAGCACCCGCCACCACGCCCGGCTGATTTTTTTGTATTTTTCAGTAGAGACGGGGTTTCACCGTGTTAGCCAGGATGGCCTCGATCTCCTGAGGGAGGTCTACTCTTAAGTGCTGTTGAGTGGCACACGATTCTTCAATTTGGTGGCCTTGCCATGTTGCTCTTTCGCTTTCCACTGTGCGGATGAGGAAGTAAAAGGACAGAGGCTCCAGAGGCATTTTACAAGTCACTCACATTTCTCTGTCAGAACTTAGGCACGTGATTTCGATCTAACCATGAGAAAGGCTGAAAATGTCGTCTTTGTGTATGTCTAGAAAAACAGAATTTATCTTCTGGCCCCCCTATTTTTCTCACAGGTATCTAACCTAGAGAGTTTTTACCCGTGCATAAAGTGAAACATGAATGAGGATTTTTTTTGCAGTATTGTTTGTAGGGATAAAACTTGGAAACTATATTTTCATTAATAAAAGAATTGATTAACCTATTTTATCCAGAAAATAAAATATATATTAATTGAAATTAATGCAACTGATATACACATATCAACTTGCTAAAGTGTTAAAATACAACAGAAAAAATTTTGCAAAAGGACATTTAAGTATATTTGAAAGCACATTAAATTTATATTATGAGTTGTTAATAATTACATACCTACCTATTAAAAGAAATTTAAAACATGTTCTACAGGTTAAATAGTGTCCCCAAAAAATCATGTTCATACAGAACCTCGGAATGTGACCTTACTTAAAAGCAGGGCCATTGCAAGTGTACTTAGTTAAGATGAGGTCATACTGAATTAGGGTGGTTCCTAATCAAGTGTCCTTCCTTACAAGAAGATCATGGGAAGACACAGAGATTCAGACACATGAGGATGATGGTCATGCTATGTCAGAGGCAGAGATTGAGGTGATCTCAATCTCAAGTCCTGGGCATCTACAAGCCAAAGTAATACCAAGGGACGCTGTTACCCACTAGGAGATTAGACAGAGGCATAGGACAGATATTTGCTCAGAGCCTCCAAAAGAAACCAACGCTGTTGGTTTTGTATTTCCCCCCTCCTAAACTGTGGAAGAACACATTTTTGTTGTCTGAATCACCCAGTTTTTGGTAATTTGCGTTGGCAGCCCTAGGAAACGGATACAAATACCTAAGAGCATATATACTTCAGCACGGGGACACTTCTGTGCAACCAGAGGTGGTGAAAAGTAAAGAGAACATCTCTTAAGCTGGATCAGAAATATCAATTTCCGAGAAAAACATCAGTCAAGGACAAATACGGTCATGTGTAAATATCTGTTAGATATAGGTGTTGAGTATGTCAGCATGTTACTTTTTTTACTTTTTCCTATTTATTTAATATTTAAATATTTTTTAAAAAATTAAAAATCATCAAGCGGTACAAGACATCATAAACATATGGTACAGTATCAAACAATTAACAATAATAAAATATCTCCACAAACAGATTTATCAACTTATCTTTTAAAAGCCTACAATTATTAGCTCTGTTTTTCATTTTACTTTAAGTTTTGGGCTACATGTGCGGAACATGCAGATTTGTTACATAGGTATTCATGTGCCAGGGTGGTTTGCTGCACCTATCAACCAGTCATCTAGGTTTTAAGCCCCACATGCTTTAGGTATTTGTACTAATGCTCTCCCTCTCCTTGGCCCCAACCCCCCGACAGGCCCCAGTGTGTGATGTTCCCTCCCTGTATCCATGTGTTCAAACTGTTAAACTCCACTTATGAGCGAGAACATTCGGTGTTTGGTTTTCTGTTCCTGTGTTAGTTTGCTGAGAATGATGGCTTCCAGCTTCATCCATGTCCCTGCAAAGGACATGAACTCATTCTTCTTTATGGTTGCATAGTATTCCATGGTATATATGTGCCACATTTTCTTTATCCAGCTTATCCAGCCTGATGGGCATTTGGGTTGGTTCCAAGCCTTTGCTATTGTAAATATTGCTGCAATAAACATACATGTGCATGTGTCTTTATAATGGAATGATTTCTAATCCTTTGTGTATACACCCAGTAATGGGATTGCTGGATCAAATGGTATGTCTTGTTCTAGATCCTTGAGGAATCACCACACTGTCTTCCACAGTGGTTTACACTCCCACCAACAATGCAATAGTGTTCTTATTTCTCCACATCCTCTCCAGCATCTGTTGTTTCCTGACTTTTTAATAATCACCATTCTTTGATTTACATTTCTCTAATGACCAGTGATGATGAGCTTTTTTTCATATGTTTGTTGGCTGCATAAATATCTTCTTTTGAGAAGTGTCTGTTCATATCCTTTGCCCACTTTTTGATGGGGCTGTTTTTTTCTTGTAAATTTGTTTAAGTTCCTTGTAGATTCTGGATATTAGCCCTTTGTAAGATGGGTACATTGCAGAAATTTTCTCCCATTCCACAGACTGCCTGTTCATGCTGATGCTCATTTATTTTGCTGTGCAAAAGTTCTTTAGCTTGATTAGATCCCATTTGTCAATTCTGGCTTTTGTTGCCATTCCTTTTGGTGTTTAAGTCATGAAGTCTTTGCCCATGCCTATGTCCTGAATGGTATTGCTTAGCTTTTCTTCTAGGGTTTTTATGGTTTTGGGTCTTATGTTTTAAGTCTTTAATCCATTTTGAGTTAATTTTTGTACAAGGTGTAAGGAAGGGGTCCGGTTTCAGTTTCCTGCATATAGCTAGCCAGTTTTCCCATCACCATGTATTAGATAGCCTTCATGGAGAACATCTGCTAGGGCAGTGCAGAAGAGAAATGTGGGGTTGGAGCCCCCACACACAGTTCCTACTGGGGCACTGCCTAATAGAGCTGTGAGAGGACGGCCACCATCCTCCAAGGCCCAGAACTGTAGGTCCACTGACAGCTTTCGCTGTGCACCTGGAAAAGCCACAAACACTCAATGCCAGCCCATGAAAGCAGCTGGGAAGGGGTATATAAACTGCAAAGCCACAGGGGTGGAGCTGCCCAAAGCCCTGGGAGCCCACCTCTCACATCAGCGTGACCCCAATGTGAGACATGAATTCAAAGGCGATCATTCCTGAGTTTTAAGATTTAATGACTGTCCTATTGAATTTTGGACATGCAAGGGACCTGTAGCGCCTTAGTTTTGGCCAATTTCTGCCATTTGAAATGGGTATACTTATCCAATGCCTGTCCCCCATTGTATATAAAAAGTAACTTGCTTTTGATTTTACAGGCTCATAGGTGGAAGGGACTTGCCTTTTATCAGATAAGACTTTAAACTTGGACTTTTGAGTTAATGCTGAAATGCATTAAGACTTTGGGGGACTGTTGGGAAGGCATGATTGTGTGTTGAAATGTGAGGACATGAGAGTTGGTGAGGGGCATGGGCAGAATTATATGGTTTGGTTGTGTCTCCACCCAAATCTCATCCTGAACTGTAATTCCCATAATCGCCATGTGTTAGGGGAGGGACCCAGTGAGAGGTAATTGAATCATGGGGATAGTTACTTCCATGCTGTTTTCATGATAGTGAGTGAGTTCTCACAAAATCTGATGGTTTTATAAAGGGATTTCCCTCACTTTGCTCTGCACTTCACCTTCCTGCGGTCATATGCAGTAGGATGTGTTTGCTTCCTCTTCTGCCATGATTGTAAGTTTCCTGAGGCCTCCCCAGCCCTGCACAACTGTGAGTCAATTAAATCTCTTCCCTTTACAAATTACCCAGTGTTGGGCAGTTCTTTACAGAAGCACGAGAAAGAACTAATACAGATGATATCTCATTATGGTTTCAATTTGCATTTTTCTGATGACTAGTGATGGTCATTTTCTCATGTTTGTTGCTGCTTATACATCTTCCCTTAAGAAATGTTGGGTCACGTCTTTATAGATTCCAGATATTAGACCTCCCTCAGATGCATAGTTTGTGAATATTTTCTCCCATCCTGTAGATTATCTGTTTACACTGTTAATAGTTTCTGTTGCTGTGCAGAAGCTCTTTAGTTTAATTAGGTCCTACTTGTCAATTTTTGTTTTTATTACAATCACTTTTGAGGACTTAGTTATAAATTATTTCTCAAGGCCTATGTCCAGAATGGTGTTTCCAAGGCTTTCTTCTAGGATTCTTACAGTTTGAGGTCTTATATTTAAATCTTTAATCCATCTTGAGTTAAATTTTGTATATGGTGAAAGGTAGGGGTTCAGTTTCATTCTTCTGCATATGGCTAGCCAGTTATCCCAGCACTATTTATTAAATAGGAAGTGTTTTCTTCATTGCTTATTTACGTTGATTTGTTAAAGATTGGATGGCTGTAGTTGTGCACCTTTATCTGGATTCTCTATTCTGTTCCATTGGGGTCTCTGCCTATTTTTGATCCAGTAACACGCTGTTTCATTTGCTGTAGCCTTGTAGTATAGTTTGAAGTGAGGTAATGTGATGCCTCTGCTTTGTTCTTTTTTCCTAGAATTCCTTTGGCTACGTGGTCTTTTTTTTCTTTTGATTCCATATAAATTTTAGAATAGCTTTTTCCAAATCTGTGAAAAAAATGACATTGGCAATTCAATAGAAATAGTATTGAACTATAGATTGCCTTGGGCAATATGCCCATTTTAGTGGTATGATTCTTCCAGTCCATGAGCATGATTTTTTTTTTGATTTGTTACCATCATCTATGATTTCTTTTTGTGTGTTTTGTAGTTCTCCTTGTAAAGATCTTGTACCTCTTTGGTTAGATGTATTCCTAAATATTTTACTTTTTGTTTGGCTGTTGTTGCTGGGATTGTGTTCTTGATTTGGCTCTCAACTTGAACATTACTGGTATATAGAAAGGCTACTGACCTTTATACATTGATTTTGTATCTTGAAACTGCTGAATTTGTTTATTAGTTCGAGGAACCTTTTGGTAGTGTTTACAAATAATTTTTCTAAGTAAATCAGTTTAAAACAAGATACAAAACTTCATAGTTAAATCTGAAAAAATATATTATGTTACAAAATAAAACATAAATCATCATAAATTACTTTGCTTTACCTCATAGTTATTCAAATTAATTGTATAATTTCAAACTATAATCATATAATAAAGTATGAATTATTGTAGATTTATAATATTTGACAAAATTATATGACATCATGAAGTGCATGCACACTTAACATTTGATTTTCAGTCCAGTCATAAAGAGGGTCATTTTTTTAAAAAGAAAAGTATTAATGCATGTTATCGATTTCCCCAAGAAACTCTGTTTGTCACTTAGACATGCAAATTAGTCTCTATTGAAGAATCTGTTCTACTTGTCAATTTTCTATTCTTTTTTAGTCAACCGATTGAACTATTCCATATTCCTTTTTATCAATACCACTTATATTGACTTCATGAAATCTGTAATCTGTTTAAAAATTTCAGTTGTAATTGCAGTCAATTTGTATAATACTTATATTATGGGATAGTTTACAACATCTAATAAACAAAAAAGAATAACTTACAAAGACATGCCATAATGATTGAGTATATGTAACTACTCCTGTTAACTGATAAGATACTTAAAAACAGACTAATTTGGCCAGGTGTGGTGGTGCACCCCTGTAATCCCAGCACTTTGAGAGGCTGAGGGGGTCAGATCATTTGAGATCAAGGAGTTCGAAACCAGCCTGGCTAACATGGTGAAACTGCATCTCTACTAAAAATACAAAAATTATCCAAGCGTGGTAGTGGATGCCTGTAATCCCAGCTACTCAGGAGGCTGAGACAGGAGAATGCTTTAGCCTGGGAGGTGGAGTTGTAGTGAATAAAGATCCTGCCATTGCACTCCAGCCTGGGCAACAAGAGCAAGACTCTGTCTCAAAAAATAATAATAATAAAAACAGACTAATTTTATCAATGATTGAGAAATACACACACATGTGTGTATACATACATTCATCCATGTATATAGACAGATAGATATTTTGACTACATTGTTCTCATGAAATCTTATAACCTAAAGATTTTAAATAATGATGACTCAGATAAAATGATGTTGCTGTATGTAATACAATTGTAGTATTAATAGAGTACTTGCTGTGTGCTTGTGACTATAAAAGATGTTTAATATCTCCTCTTCAGAAGAAAACTGTGAGGTTGGAATTATTATTCTTATTTTTGTCTCTTTTTCTCTTTTTCTAGGGGTGGAAACTGAGACTCAGAGGAAGCAATATTCTAAGATCACAACAGCTAGCAAGTAATGATGCTCAGATTTAAACTCAGTATGACTCAAGATTCCATATTGGTTGCCACTCTCCCTTGCTATCTCTTAGTACTCCCTTAAGTGACGCATACCTGCAGATGAACTCAGATTCTGGAAGAGACTTTGAAGCAGAAATCACTGACCTCAGACAGGCTATCCATGAGTCAGATCTGCCCTGCAGGTGTGGTTTGTTTTATTTTATTTTGTCCTAGCTACATATTTTCAAGGTGTGAAACAGATGTAAACATTATTTTTTAAAAGGAGATCATATAATACATTATAATATCAATTTTTAGCATCCCTTAAAACTTCAAATTATCCAACAATACTAAATCCACCTTCACAGATAATGACAAAATAAAATAAAGGTGAAATGGAAGATACCTGCTACAGTTTATCGGAGACCCATTGAGTGCTTTAATTAAATCTCCTGAGAACAAATGTCAACTCTGATTTAATAAAGATGGTGCATTTTGTGAATGTTTTTTGTTTTGCTTTCTTACATGTGGCTTATTTGAGCCACTTGCCAGGTCCATGTAGACAATTTGAGGCTGTGCCTCTGACTTGAAAACAGAATGTTGATGTATTGAGAACAGTGACATAGTCACTTCAAACCATAACATCAGCCAACCCTAAATTTTCTTTGAATAATGCTGTTATGGATTGCACTGTGTCCCTCAAAATTCATATGTTGAAGTTCTAATCCCCAGTATTTCAGGATGTGATCTTATTTGGAGATAGGATCTTTATAGAGATAACCAAATGAAAATAAAATGAGTAGAGTGGGCTCGAATCCAATATGATTGGTGTCATAAAAAGGGGAAATTTGGAGGCAGGTGTGCACACAGGGAGAATGTGAGGTGACTATGAAAGCACTATTTCTACTAGTCCAGGAACACCAAAAACTGCCAGCAACATACCAGAGGCAAGAGATAGGCATGGAACAGATTTTCCCCTCACACCTCTCAAAGCAAACCAACCCTGATGACCTTGATTTCAGCCTTCTAGCCTCCAGAACTGCAAGGCAATAAGTTTCTGTTGTTTAAGCCATTCTGTGAGATGTTTTTTATGGCAGTTCTAGCAAACTAATAATTCAAATGTTTTGTATTGAGTCAAAATACACTGGATTTTGTTTAAAGATGGAAATAATTTATCTTCCTTTTTGGATCACAGGTTCAGACTATGACAGTGCCTCATCCATTTCTAAATAAATGGAAACTCCATTAATTCCATCAGACACCAAGATAATCATTTAGTAAGACATGCTTCCATGGTACAAAGGAGGGAATATGATGAAGCCAGCCACAATCACTCAGTGCTCAGAAAGGGTCAAGACGGCTCTGTCCTGTCCTGGAACCTACAACCTGCACATGCTGAACCAGCTTCTTCCGAGGTGCCAGCTGCTCTCCTGTTCAGGAGACACGCTTGCATTAGCTCTTTCAGGTCTCTAGTGTACCATTAAGAGTAATTCACCAGTTTGGAATTTGCTAAGACTAGTCCTAAACTGTACTAAATAATACCTGAAAGGTTTGAAGGAGTTAACGTAGCAGATCCCAAGAAACCCTCAGCAATGACAGCCTGTTCAGGCAGCATCCTCTGGGAAAGGCAGAGAAATACACTCTCAGGAAAATGGTGGCTACTTTACCATTCTGGCTTCTAACCAACAGAAAAACACAAAAACTATTCTTGTGGCCACCCCTGGAAACAATATGGTTAAGTGCATTCCCCTTATTATTATTATATTTTATTATACAGTAAGGGAAATGAGGGTTATACAGACAACAGTAAATTCAAGAATTACATTAACCTCAGAAAGCCCAAAAAACATATTTACTGATTTTAACCTTCCTCAATCCTTAAATCCATGCATCCACCACTAGACGCTTTGTGTCCTCATGCTACCATCTTCTTTCTTTAAATCTGCTTGCAGGGATTACGCTCACTTTGCTAGAGAATAGAGCATTCACAGTGGCTTCAAGTTACTCTCAAGAAACATCTATAAGTGAATGAGGAAAGCAGGAGAGTGAGGGGAAAAAGCTAGAAAAAGACGTGATTTTAGGGGAAGTCAAACTCAGTCTGATCCCCTGGGGAGCTCGGGAGCGTGAGTTGCATCACAGTTTTCTACTACCCAAAGCAAGGAGGCTAAACTGTCACATCCCCATATTGGTTAATTAATGGCTGCATCTCATTCCCAGAGTGGGAGTGCATAATCTCCCAGGGATCACCAGGCAAGGCTGCACCTGGCAGCCCAAGACAATCCTCCAGACATGTGCGCATCTGAGAGGCATCAGCAGCGAACACTGGCAGCAGCCAGGGATGGTACTTCAACATAGCCAGGGGGACCTGGGCAGGGCATAACCAGACTCTGACACAATCCTTAACACCTGAATGACTTACTGTAGATGCATTAAAACATAGCTTACTGCATGGCTTAATGATGTATTCAGAAGAGTGTGACGTATTAAGAAGAGACATACTCATGTCTGACTGCCCTTTAATAAGATCTCCAATAAGAGCATCGATCTACTCTTCAGGATTTAATTCTTATTGAGAAGATAGGGTATTTTTATGCAAAAGGTAAACAGTGAAAATAGATTTCTATTTTAGCATAACTGATTAAAATAAACCTGACAACCTTTAGAATGGATTACAACAAAATCTTTTATCTTTGGGTTTATCTCTCATGGGTTTATGTATTACATATAAAGAAATAGAAATGTTTAACACGAGTTTTCTTCACAATGAAAGCAATAAAGAACATTCAAATTCAAGCTACAGAAAAAATGATTTAAATGAGTTTGATATTTTTGAAGGTTGGAAATGATCTTATGAAAACTTAGACATGAACATTCAATGTAATAAGAATTATCTTACAAAAATATGCCAAATATGAAAAAGGTGTTGAAGAATTTTTACCAGAAGTAAAATTTGCATGTATTTTCCATCATTGATTTCCTCTTCCTTTTCTCAAGCATCACAGTATCTCAAGTCCCATAATTAATTTGCCCTGTAGGAGACATACCATAAAAACATTTCTCTCTCCTGTAGTATAAACAAAGATATACACCAGATATTGGCAGAAAATTCTCTTACAAGGTAGCATTTTGGGGTAGAATTAAATGTTAAGGTTAGTCAAATATCACTTGATAGCCAAGTGCATTCGAGTGGTTTTGTCAGAGGGGTTTGAACCAGAGTGACTCCATCTTGAATAGGGGCTGGGTAAAATAAGTCCGAGACCTAGTGGGCTGTATTCCCAGGAGGTTGGACATTCTAAGTCGCAGGAGGACATAGGAGGTCGGCACAAGATACAGGTCACAAAGACCTTGCTGATAAACAGGTTGTAGTAAAGAAACTGGCCAAAACCCATCAAAACCAAGACGGCTATGAGTGTGACCTCTGGTCATCCTCACTAATCATTACATGATAATTACAATACATTAGCATGCTAAAAGACACACCCACCAGCACCATGAGAGTTTACAAATGCCGTGGCAATGTCAGGAAGTTACCCTTATATGGTCTAAAAAGGGGAGGCATGAATAACCCACCCCTTCTATAGCATATAATCAAGAAATAACCGTAAAAACGGGCAACCAGCAGCTCCCAGGGTTGCTTTGCCTATGGAGGGGCCAGTCTTTATTCCTTTTGTTTCTTAATAAACTTGCTTTCACTTTATGGATTCACCTGGAATGTCTTCTTGTGTGAGATCCAAGAACCCTGTCATGGGGTCTGAATTAAGACCCCTTTTTGGTAACAGTTTGGCTAATGTCTTGGAGAGTTATCAAATTCATAATTCTAGAAGAAAAAATTTAAAAAGTGTAATTATACGGGTGTTTGCTATAGATGTGTCCAAAAATTCACAATTTTCCTAATGTTTACCATTAAGAATGCCTCTGATGATTACACATTCTTAGTTTCACTGAAAATAATAACTAAATGTTGTCATGAATTTTCCCCTCCAAAACAATTGGGATTTATTTATAGAACATGAGACTAGTGATTGAAAACCTGTGTGACAGATTGTTGGCAACACCTTATATTCAGGAACTTATTAGTTAGCTGAAAGAAAATAAACGATTGTGCTAAAGATTCTGATCTGTCCCCCCACATGCAAAGCCACATGTGTGCATGAAAATTTAGTATTGTCAAGGAAGAGTATTTTTCCTCTTGCTTGGAATACCAACATCTATTTTTATGTATTCTGGCAAAGTAACCTGAAGCAGTATTTCCAAAGTACTACTCTCCAGTTAAGAGAAGCCTTCCATACTATCCGGAGAACCGGCTCCCAGTGTTTAACGTGGATTCTTTTCTATTTCCCAAGTATCTCAGCTGGGTTGAGAAATAAAGGGGAAGAGCACCAGAGAGAGAAATGTAAAGCTGGGTGTCCGGGGAGACATCACATGTCGGCAGGATCCCTGATGTTCCCCGAGTGGTAAAAGCAGCAAATTTTTATTAGCGATTTTCGAAAGGGGAGAGAGTGCACGAATAGGGTGTGGGTCACGGAGATCACACACTTCACAAGGTAATACAATATCACAAAGCAAATGGAGGCAGGGCGAGATTACAGGACCACAGGATGGGGAGAAATTAAAATTGCTAACGAAGTTTCGGGCATGCATTGTCATTGATAACTTCTTATCAGGAAACAGGGTATGAGAACAGACAACCTGTCTGACCACAATTTATTAAGTGGGAATTTTCCCATCCTAGTAAGCCTGGGAGCACTACAGGAGACTGGGGCTTATTTCATCCCTTCGGCTTGGACCATAAAAGACGGCAAGCTTCTAAAGGGACCCTTCATAGGCCTGCCCTCAGGGTGCATTCTCTTTCTCAGGGGTGTTCCTTGCTGAGAAAAACAATTCAGCGATATTTCTCCTATTTGCTTATGAAAGAGGAGAAATATAGCTCTGTTTCCGTCTGGCTCACCGGCGGCCAGTTCAAAGTTACCCCTCTTGTCCCCTGAACATCACTGTTACCCTGTTCTTTTTTTAAGATGCCCAGATTTCATATTGTTCAAACACACATGCTCTACAAACAATTTGTGCAGTTGACACAATCACAGGGTCCTGAGGCGACGTTCAACCTCCTCAGTTTACGAAGAAGATGACGGGATTAAGAGATTAAAGTAAAGACAGGCATAGGAAATCACAAGGGTATTGATTGGGGAAGTGATAAGTGTCCATGAAATCTTCACAATTTATGTTTAGAGATTACAGTAAAGACAGGTATAAGAAATTTAAAATGTATTCATTTGGGGAACTAATAAATGTCCATGAAATCTTCACAATTTATGTTCTTCTGCCGGGGCTTCAGCCGGTCCCTCCGCTCGGGGTCCCTGACTTCCCACAACACCTTACCAATGATGCTTACAGGCCACAGTCAACTTTCCTTGACGGCTAGGTGCTGAATCAGAACTGTAGTCTGAAATATGATGATTTGAAAGTAATTTAAGGATTTTACAGTTTACGCTTATGGTCATATAGGTCGCTTTTTCCCTGGCATTCATCATTTCAAATATCAAAAAATAAGGCTGGAAAACCAGATTAAAAATTCAAGAACACAAAGTTCACTCATGAGCAGAACAAGCAATTACCAGCATTAGGAAGGCATGCTTCAGAGTTATCTTTTGATTATTACCAAGAGAATATCTGTGGACTTGAAATAACTTTCAGAGAAAGGCTGATAAACTGACTGAGAATGAATCAAGCTGAGACATGCTAAGATTTAAGGTAATGTGGTCAAATTCTTTACCACATCTTTAGAAATTCTAGGTACAAATTCTTTATTTCCTTAAAGTAGTTTCCTTAGTCAACTATGCATCTATTCCAATGACGCTGGTAGTTTTTACTTTTAAAAAAGTTTGGGACAATTCCAGTTGCTTTGGGGTCATTGACATCCTTTACTGATAGTAAATTCTTAATTATAAGAGTGTTTTTCATTTTTAGAAACTGTAAAAAGTTATTGAGATACAAGTGTAGTGAATAGGAAGAAAAATCACAATCAGCAAATGCAAACAGAGAGACATATTAAAAAGCTATAAATACTGATTGTCAGGCATGTAGAATATATTATAAAATTTCACAGATATAATAAATGTATGTGCTTTGATACATCTTAGAGATTCTTAATTCTCTAAAGATTTCAGGAAATCGCCACTCGGAGGGCTTCCTATGGCTTGAGAATCCCTTGGAGAATCCCAGATGTATCCACTGCCATGAAAGAAGGAGGTCAGAAAAATATTTCTTTCTACAATTACATTATCTGCATTAAAATTACCTCCCTGCCTCCAGAAGTGAATTGTGGACTGTGGCCTTGATGACATAGTTGCCTCTCTCATCACAGTTAGTTGTGACCAGCCTCTTTCAATCTCTGTCTTTCACAGATATGAATCACGGGTTCACAGGCTACATTAACTCTAGTCCAAGAAAAACAAGTTAACCTTTGTGGTCGGAGGTGGCCTTGCTCAGTTAGTGGAGGGCATATTCGCAAGTAATGAAAATAAAATGTCAAGATATCAATAGACTTTGTAACTATTATAGATGAGTGACTCTCTCTTATTAGACATGTCTGGAAATGATTTGTCTTCAGTAATATAGACGGATTATGGTGTGCCAGTAAACAATGTTGTTGAAAATAACTTAAAAAAAAAAAAAAGTTTTTTCCCTTGGAAATTGAATGCATGATGCTGGAGAAAAATACAATATCTGCCCAAATGTTAGTTCTATTTTAAAAGTAACTTTTGTAGAGCAAGGAGGCTCTATACTTTGTCATTCAGATAAAGCTTCATGTTCCAGTGGTGAACCTGTAAAATTCAAGTAAGAGTTTAGGCTTTTGGGGTACATGTTATAGCTTTATAGAATAGCAGAGTGTGTGTTCATGTGTCTTCCTGTATTTGTGTGTGTGTGTGTGTGTGTGTGTCTTAGAGAGAGAGAGAAAGTAACATTTCAAAATTTTACTGTTAATACACCTTCAGAAATTAGCGAGATAAAAACATATTTTATATAAAGAAGGTATTTATTTTATTTTTCTTTTTTTCCCTTGAAGCATACCCAACTTTACTCAGTTATGAGTACTAAAAGTTGAACCCCAGTTCAAGTTTCCTTTATGGGTTTATTTTCTAGTGTCCAGAAGAAATGCCTTGCCACTATAGAACAATTTACTGTGCATTTAACAGATAGAAATGAAAGCTAACTTTTGCCTATCTCTGTTTATTTGATTTCTTTATGACTGCCAAACTGAGTTCTTAAGAGAACATGTCTTTAATTTTAATCATGTGGAGTCAAATAACCATAATGTGTCCTTGCAAAATATAGAAGTAACATATGCCTCCTGGTACATATAAATGGCTTATGATAAAGTGACCTACAGAGATGATCACTAAGCATAGCACTGGAATTAGTCAATGGCCTGTAGTTTAAATGCCATGACACACTTGGTCAAAACATGCTTCTTTGAGAGACAAGTAAATGGTATCATGTTTTCCATTTAGATACCTTCAAGAACAATTATTAGCCTAGTTTATCATTAGATCCAGAATTCATTTTACACGTATATCAATAAGAAAGGGATTCCTGGGCTAGGCAGAAAATGCAGATGAAGGGGATGATACACAAGAAAAAAGAAAAAACCCTTTTCTCCATTTATTGGGACCCCAAGATACCACGATGAGTAAGATCAGATTTTGCAATCATGAGTTTTAATACTAATTCTTCCAACTCTTAGCAATGTCTCTTCGCCCAAATGATGTGACCTTTCCAAGTTTCAGTTCTCTAACTTTAAAAATAAGAACTTACGTTCTTAGTGTAAGTAAAATAAACTTACACTAATGTTACTATGAGCATTAAGTCAGAAACTGCATTTGAAGTGTTTCATGCAGAGGAGACACTCAACTAACATAAATGTTCCTTTTCCTTTTTCTTTCTACCTTTTTCTTATTTAACTTTAGAGGGAGAGAAGCAGTACACATATCCATTAGAACAAAGATTCTCAAGACAATATGCCTGGATTTGGTTATTATTCTGCCATTTAATATCTACATGACTTTTGGTAACTCTATGCCTAATTTTTCTCTGCAGTACAATAGAAATTAAAAGGGCCTACTTTTTAGGGATATTGTGAAAAATAATTAATATATAAAAATCATTTAAACATGCCTGACACATTGTAAGCACTAAATGAGTGTTCACTATTATTTTTACACATAGAAGGGAAAATAATAAATTCTGAGATATTACAGCCTTCTATTGAAAATATCCTGGGTTGTTATTCTTAATCCACACATATTCCTCTAACGCCTACACAAGTTGCACTTGAAACATAGTAATCATGATCGCAGTCAAGGGTGATTCTTAACATTATTCTCTATTTTTCCAGCAAATGTCCTAGATCCAGTCTTGAAAGTATAGCATTCCTCGTTATTATCCCTGGGATCCCATATCCCCACCCATCTCAAAAATCACATGCTAGTGAAAAATTAATCAAAGAGCAATATTATTTCAGAAAATAAGGTAAAGAAATATTAACATGTAACATTAGGGGCATTTGGAAAAGAGGAAAGAAAATACTTCTGACAAACAGCCCTGGTTTTGAGGAGTAGGTAGGTGCTTAAGTAATTAGGGTAAATAGGTTAGTTTGATGGAGATGCTGGAAAAAAAAATAAAATGGTTTGAATGCACACTTACTATATCCAAATTATGGATTAATTCTGAGCTCTTAGCTCAATTTTTAAACTGCTTTTACAAATATCAAATTTTCAGGGCTTAGAAGTTTTATCTTTCTTATTGACTACCATACCCCAGGGACATAGACTAGTGCCTGGCAAAACCAGTAGACACTATATATTGAATACATGCACCAATAGATGACTGGCTGGCTGGATGAATAGATTCTCCTTAGGTCGTACTTATGAAACATTTATGGTCTCAACTCTTCTATCATGGGTACCTCTTATGTTTGTTCTATATGATAAAAACAACAAAAAATCAGTATTATCATAAATAGATACCATCATTAAGTATAGTAGGGAGGATTAGAGTTCCTATGGAAACATTCATTCTTGTGTTTCCATAGTGACATTTGGTGGCAACCTGTTATTTATTCAAATAATTTTGCTTTCCTGCCTAGTCCTGACCTAAGCTCTGAAATGTGAAGATTATACCATTTC
The DNA here is from genome assembly GCF_000951045.1 of Mandrillus leucophaeus. NCBI lineage: Eukaryota > Metazoa > Chordata > Mammalia > Primates > Cercopithecidae > Mandrillus > Mandrillus leucophaeus. Next base: position 158,152 of record NW_012101322.1, on the reverse strand, counting down.
CTCTGATGTAAGAAAGGGATAAAAGGAAAAGGACATAATAATATGAACACATTATAATAAACAGCAACTGTATTTTTTGTTGCTGTCAAATAAACAAGTATAAGACACAGGCATTAATTAGAATATTAAATTTCACTATAATTTATTCTGTGCCTCCATTAAATTCTTTTATTAAACATAATGGACCAATTACCCACAGATTTCTTCTCATATAGAACCAGTATTAATTGCTGAAATTGTGGTTTCCAAATTAGCTTTCACCAAATTTTTGATCATTAAGAAATCAAAATAGTTTAGATTTACTATGCAACCTGTAAAAACATCAATACAATTTTTTATGGTTAATTTGCTTAAGATTTTATTAATTGTGGTCAAAGAATGTGATCAAAGAAACAAAATAAAATGTAAATATATTTTGATATCTTTTGAAAATAACTAAATCAAAATTAATGAGACTCTGAGTTGAGCATGTCAAATACATGTAACAACTGTTCTACTACTAAATCTGAAAATTAGACATTATCTTAAATATTATGTAGTCCTTTAATAAAAACAAGAATTTTTAAATCCCTAATTTTTCTGATGATTCTTTATGTCCCATGTGTGCATGCGTGTGTGCACGTGTGTGTGTGCATGCATGCATGTGGGTGTGTGCAGGTGTGTGTGCAAATGTGTGTGTGCATGTGTGTGCGTGTATGTGCATGCATGCGTGCCACACATGCGCACGCATGTGTGCGTATGTGTGCATGCACGTGTGTGCATATGTGTATGTGCACGTGTGTGCACGCCTGTGTGTGTGTGCAGGTGTGCACGCACGTGTGTGAGTGCATGTGTGTATGCGTGTGTCTGCATGTGTGTGTGTGTGCGCGCATGTGTGTGTTACCAGAAGAAAATATTGGGGGTGGGTTCAATGAACAGGATTCACTGCTTCCACTTCAATTAAAGTCTTTCGTATTCATCTCTTTCAAATATTAGGACTGTGTATAAATTTCATTTAAATAAAAGTATTCTGGTTCTTAATGCCTGAAAACTGGATTTTTAGGAGGATTAGGCAGGGACTGTGTCTTTCGTGTTTAACATTTTATTTCCAACACTTGGTCCAATGTTCAATAAACATCTGTTGAATAAATGAAAGAGTGAGTAACTGCTTCTTTTCTTAAATTCCCTCTATAATATTCAGATCACATAGTGGTCCAGCTTGCTTTTTCACATTTCCAGTAACAGCAAACATACAATTTTCTAAACGAATTAATTCTGTCTTTGGTGTTTGGTTTGAAATTTCTTCCTGTTTTAAGACCAACCATCTTTTACTTCTGATTTTCCTATTGCCTCTGACTTCACCTTTTCATGTCATTATGATAAGTCAAAAACATTTTCACAGAACAGATTTTTTTACACAGAATGTTTAAAGGAAGCACAAATGTCCAGATAAAGTGTTTCCTGCCCTAGAGAAGATATTCATGGCTAAATTTATAATATCTTCCCCATTGAGGTTGCCTTGGTTGGAGTCCCTAGCAGTCTTCAAGTTGAGTGACTAATGCCATCAGGATAGGATTATCTATCCCCTTATTTGAGATATCAGGAATCCCTTTCTTTAACATTTTTAGTACTCACACCACATTCTTGACTTGTTTTAAATGTAATGCTAAAAAATTAATCATTTTCGTGTATTTTCATTATATTTTCCTTTAAAAAGATATAAATAAAAATATAAATACATAAAATTTAAATGTACATATTAATAGAGAAAAATAAAATGGATACACATGTATCAAGCACTCAGCTTCAGAAATAATAATTTATATTAACCTCCTCCTTTAAAAGAATAAAGAATCATACCTTAATAATACTTTACTATTAAATAGTATTAATAATACTGTAAGAATAATACTTTATTCTTTTAACCTCCTATGTGACCTCCCTGATAACCAATCCCTCTCTCCATCCAGTTGAGTATAATAGTGTATTATTCTGTTCTCATGCTGCTAATTAAGGCATATCTGAGACTGGGTAATTTATAAAGGAAAGAGGTTTAATTGACTCACAGTTCCACATGGCTGGAGAGGCCTCACATTCATGACGGAAGATGAAGGAAGAACAAAGGGACGTCTTACATGGCGGCAGGCAAGAAAGAGCTTGTGCAGGGGAACTCTCATTTATAAAACCATCAGATCTCATGAGACTTATTTACTACCATGAGAATGGTATGGGTGAAACCTCCCTCATGGTTCAGTTATCTTCACCTGGTTCCACCCTTGATATGTGTGGATTATTACAATTCAAAGTGAGATCTGAGTGGGGACACAGCCAAACCATATCAAACAGTAAATTTTGTACAAATTATTTCCTTGGTTACCTTTACTGCTTTTCAACCTACACACACACAAATATATATATAACAAATATGTATATGCAGAGACAGATGACCATTTAATTTTTAGCTTTTATCAAACTTGAATAGGAGCAAATGCTTGGGCTTCTTGCCTCAAATGGGCAACATTGAAAAGACATCTTAGCTGTAGATTTTCCTATAGTATCTGCTGGAATTGCATCACAGGCCAACTTCTTACTTCTGTCCCATGTGGCTTGTCTTAAATCTCATAGGTGTTGATCTCACTGACCCTCTTCAATAAACCTCTTGCACACAAATGTGTTTCTAGAAGAACTCAATCTATGACAATTGGTGCCAATGTTGTACCCAAGGGGAAGACTCTAAAATGAGATGCTGAAGCTGGTCACCACTCAGGCTGCTGGTAATGAGGACTCCCATCACTTGTAGCAGACAAAGCACTGATTATCACTGGTATATCATAGTGGTGAATTTGTTAAACTTTCCCCAGTGATGAACTGAAACGGAATACTGGTTAAAGAGAACATACTAGTAGGAGCAATATCTCAGGTGTTTAAGAAGTGCAAGGGAAACAGGAAACATGAGGACTATGTAATTGGATTAGTTTCTTGGGCCTATCAAGGCGTGAAAGAAGGTAGCAAAAGGCTGGAAGCTATAAATTGCATATATAAGGCAAAGTGTGGAAACTAGAAATTATTCTTCACAACATGTGAAGAATTTCTGAGTTTCCAAGGGGGCAGAAAAGCTGAGGGTCAGTCAGAGGATTCTATTATGAGAGGAAAAGTGTTCTGTAGAAGGTTGAACCTGTAGCACTGACAGGATTTCTATAGGAACATTAAGGGTCTGGTGTGGAGGGAATGGGATGCAAAGACTGAATGGGATATCTGTGTCAACAGCCTCAGTATCTTGAATCTCAGATTCTCCTGAATACTCTGCACCTGCTAAGTAGCTCACTCATTCTTGTTGAAGACAAGTACTCCATTCTGGCTTGAAGCCATGGCAGAGTTTTCTGCTTTTCAAGTCAACATATGTCCTGCTCAAGATCCACTTATCTACCCTGGATACTAGACCAACAACTAGAATAAAGTCACGATAAAATCTGGCCACAGAATGTCTGGGTCTGCTAAGAAAGGAAAGGAGTTGCAAGAACTCAATGGAGTTGCAAGACCTAACCAACATGTCCCAGCAGGAATGGGGAGAGTACATAAGGGACTGGATCTTTTAGCTACTGGAATAAGAGAGATCAAATATACCATTGGGATTTATTGAAATGAGAGCTCTCTCCCATGAGACCTTTATCATCTTTGCCTGATACTGTGCTAGCAAAGATAGCAGACATCCGTTATGTAATGCCTATTAGCACAGATGAACCAATACTGCATTCTTCTACTAAACCTATTCTTGCTCCCTTACAATACATGCAAAGACATATTTTCTTTTTTACTATTAGCATAATTCTTTGAAAGTGTCTTAGCTTTGATTTTGCTTTACAGATATTGTAGAATTCAGGCAGTAGGTAGAATTTGACAGTTTACAGGCTTATTAATTCAAATACAGCCTGTGACCATCATTAGTATTACCTGCAAGCTTGTTAGACATGCACTATGGAACCTGTATTCCCAGCACTTTGGGAGGCCAAGGCAGGTGGATCACCTGAGGTCAGGAGTTCAAGATCAGCCTGGCCAACATGGTTAAACCCCATCTCTACTAAAAATACAAAAATTAGCTGGGCGTGGCGGCTCATGCCTGTAATCCCAGCTACTAGGGAGTCTGAGGCAGGAGAATCATTTGAACCCAGGAGGCGGAGGTTGCAGTGAGCCGAGATCACACCATTGCACTCCAACCTGGTGGACAAGAGCAAGACTTCATCTCAAAAAAAAAAAAAAAAAAAGAAAGAAAAGAAAAGAAATGCACAATGGAAGGTTCCATTCCAAAGTTGCTGAGTCAGAATCCACATTTTAAGAAGAGCCCTAGATAATTTCTGTGCCCTGTAAAGTTTGCAAAGCACTGATTTACAGGACCATACAGCCAGTTTTTTGCTTTGGTTACTTCTTTATTACATGCATACACTATTTACATTAAAAAAAAATCCTCCGTACATTTTTCTACATTCTCTTCCATTTGTCATTTTTCTTTTTCTCTCTATTCTCTCATTTGCATCTCCCTACTGCATGTTTTTCTAAGCTTTTTATTTCCTTCTGTCATCAAGAGATCAAAAGATTTTAATCTTTGGGATCTGAGCAGTTTTATTAGCACTAATAAGAGGTGTGCTAGGGAGTTTAATGCTTAAAGAGGTTCCCTGCAATACTTTTCCTCGATTTCTCTACGGTTTTTAATTATTTCTGATTAACAGAATTTCATATATTTGAGTTCTGCTAAAACAGCAGATCAACAGTTTGGTGGTGGTGGAGAGGGCAATGAGAAATACCACAATGAACTTCCAGCATTACAGGATGAATAAGTAACCAGAGATATGGGCCCACAGAAAGAAATTATTTTAAAAAGGATTTCTAATTTTAATATCCAATAATTATTTTTCAAAATTTTATTTTGGGACAAGAATCCATTGTGAGAATCTTAAGAAAGCTTTTTCCAATAAAATATCATTAACACATACATTTTTTTTTTTGCACATAGCTTTTGGGAGTTTATATAACCTGAAATCTACATATATATTTTTAATTTCATGTCCTAAGTACAAGCAGAAATAAATATAAATATCTACTCTTTGTTATCAGTATGCTAGCCAAATAAAAAATATAGATGATTCTGGGAAAGTAAAATTTTTGTCCCTGATGATGAACATTAATTGTAAAATATTGGTATAATCATAACAAACGAAATGAAATATAAATTTCCTTTAGTAAACTGAAGATAATGAACTTCCTTTCAGATGATGAAGTGGAGCAGTCCAATAACTGTTTGTTTTTTGATGTAAAGCTTCTTATATGCAAAACTGTAGAGTCAAGAATGCTCAGCCAATTGCTCAGTTGGGTTGGCCGCACATCGGCAAGTACTGTGTAATTTAGGTCAAGCAGGTTAATTAGCATATTATTGTTTGGCCAAATGAACAGCATGAAATTGCCAAACCTAAATTCCTTAAATAGTAACACATAAATCTTAGTACTCTGGCACTTCGACAGATGGCAGCCTGCTATCTGATGGATGGAAAGGCCTGCTTGAGTGTAACATTAAGATTCTAAACAGCAAAAGAACGCCACACTGAAAGAATTTCACAGGACAGCAGAAATTTGTCATGTTTGTTTTGTCACTGTAACTCACATCTTGCCAACTCAACCCCATAAAGAAATAAGGGGCATTTACAGAAGGTAGAAAAAGGGAGCGTTAACAAAAAACAATTTATGCAAAAACAGTGTATGAATAACTGCATTCTGAGAAGGAAATGATGTCAAGTATTGGATTATTGCTTTGCTGTTCATGGACAATGCCAGCTTCCAAATATTTCTTGTTTGTTTCTTTTTGGTCTTGCTGCTTATATTATTACATAATGTTTTTGGAAGCATTTGGTCAATTACTAATTCTCCAACTTATTGTTTTCTTCCTTCTATCCAATGTGCATTATATTTATCTTGAATAAAAACAGAACATAATATCATGTAACACATAACAATAGCAATCCCTAGGGAAAAGGTCGATAACTAGCGAGAATGGATTAACTATTTAAATCTCATTTCCCATGTGTGTTGGGGTCCCCAAGACCACTCTCAGAGTTGAGGCTTCACTGGAAGGATTCACAGGACCCAGAAATGTATTCTACTCATGGTTATAGTTTATTATAGGAAAAGTATAGGGATTGAAATCAGCAAAGGAAAAAGGTGTAGAAGAAGGAGAGTCCAGAAGAAACCAAGTATTACATTACAGTTGGCTTCTCCTGGGGGAGCCACCAAGTCAATACTTAGTTCTCCCAACAATGGTGTGTGACAAGGGGGCTCACCTGGGCCTTGGTGTCCAAGGATTTTTATTTGGGAGTCAGTCTCCTAGGCATGTATGGCCTGTGTGACTGACCTTAGCTACTCCCACTCAAGCCCCCCAAGAGGCCAACTAATATATCACGGTTCAAAGACCCAGAAATTCTTACAAAAACAATCACCATAAATCATATTGTTAGCATAACCTACCTGGTGTGGTGCAAGGTCTCGGGTATATGAATACATTTTTATCAGACAGAATATTCTAAGGGCTCAGAAGTTATCTCCCAGAAGCCAGTCAGAAGCCAATCCTGAAGGCGTTTAGAATGTGCAGGGTTTGGGCAAACCAGGCCTGATGAGTTCATCCTTTACTGTACACTATGGAAAAACCACAACAAACATGGCTATATATCCACTCTGAGGTTCTCTTCACTAACTACTGTTTTCCCTGGATTTCTTGTTGATACAGACTCTGACAAGACTATGTTTTTGCTTTCAGGAAGCTCTGATATCACTCTATATGTGTGTCCAAGTATAGACATATCCTTTATCTTTTTCTCATCAGATAGTCAAATGGATTTTTTTTTTTTTTTTTTTCTTTTTTTTGAGACGAAATCTTGCTTTGTCACCCAGGCTGGAGTGCAGTGGCGCGATCATGGCTCACTGCAAGCCTGCAAGCTCCATCTCCTGGGTTCACGCCATTCTCCTGCCTCAACCTCCCAAGTAGCTGGGACTACAGGCACCTGCCACCACTCCCGCCTAATTTTTTTTTTCACTCTTTTAGTAGAGACAGGGTTTCACTGTGTTACTCAGGATGATCTCGATCTCCTGACCTCGTGATCCACCCACCTCAGCCTCCCAAAGTGCTGGGATTACAGGCATGAGCCACCATGCCCAGCCTGGATGTTTTCTTTTCAAAGCAATGAAAGTCATTATTAAGTGAATATCTCAGCATCTGAATATATGAATCTTGTTAGAAGCAAGATATGCCTCAAAATACAGAAGCTAATATGTCAAAAACATGTATTTTTCTGCCTGCCTGGTTGTTTGGGCATGGCCATGTGACCTCAGATCAGTCAAACATACCACCCTACCCATTAAATCTGGAGTGAGTATCTCAAAGAATGAGGCAGAATTGTTCTTCCCAGATGCCTTTTATACATTCTCTGGTTTTGGTTAACTTTTATCTACTGTTGAGCCAGGTTTTTCAAACTTTTCCAAATTTCTGCAAGCTACAAAATAACTTTCAGTAAATTAAGTTTATGTGAGAATTTCGCTGAGTCAAACTTTGTTGCTTTCAACAAAAATCTTTGACTAACATAAGAATTCTACTAAGAAATTAATATAAAATGAAAATGAACAATTATAGAGAAGTTTCTAAATTTGCAACAAAAGTCTAGTAACACATTTCATGGTTGGCACAATTTCTAAAAAACTCAGATCCCCTACAATGGCCACCAATTTTTTTCCTCATTCACTCAGAAAATTCTGTCATGGGGTAGCTTCTATGGGCTCTGCTGGGTCTCAGAATTTAAGTCTCTCCCAAGCTATTTCTTGACTTTTCTAAAGATGACTTCAATATCACCTCTAGTTCTGAATTTCATTATACTTTCAATTATCTTGTCTTATCAATTTTTACCTGAATCTAGACCCTATTGTGAAGAAGACTCTTGAAGACCCTTTTTTAAAAGCATGTACTCCCAAAAGTTCTGCCTTTGACCTCATGTTATGTAACATTAATACTAACTTGCCTACACCCTTCCTGAAGGATTTCTGTTCCCAAACTTTGAGAAATTTAATTCTCATCCTTGTTATCTACATTTTCAGAGGTACTCAACTTTGCTAATGCCACTACAGTTCTTTTGATTTTTGATGATGGACATCAGGTTTTTTGAGGCTTTTACAAAATGAAAACAAATGGTCATTGCATCTTTCAAATATTCAAGCATTTATGTTTAAGTCCTTAATCCATTTTGAATTAACTTTTCATGGTATAAGGCAGGGGCCAATCCCATTCTTATGCATTTAGATATTCAGTTTTCCCAACACCATTTGTTGAAGAGTCTATCCTTCCCTCATTGCATAGTCTTGGCACTCTTGTGGAAGATCATTTGATGATAAACATCTAGATTTATTTCTAGTCTCTATATTCTCTATATTCTATTCCATTGGTCCATGTGTCTATCTTTTGGCAAGTGCCATCTTGGTTTGATCACTGTAGATTTATAACATGTTTTGAAGACAAGAAGTAGGAGCCCTTTAGCTTTGTTCTTTTTCTCAAGATGTCTCAGCTGTTTGGGGCCCTTGGTGCTTCATATGAATTTCAGTATTGTTTATTCTATTTTTAAAAAAAAATCATTGCAATTTTGATAGGAATTATATTGAAACTGTAGATCCTTTGTGTAGTATGAAAATCTTAACCATATTAAGTCCTTCAATCCATAAAAAAAGGGATGTCTTTCCTCTTGAATTTTTTTAACTTTTATTTTATGTTTGGGGTACAGGTACAGGTCTGTTATACAGCTGAACTCCTGTCACAGGGCGGTTGTTGTACAGATTATTTCATTACTCAGGTACTAAGCCAAGTACCCAAAAGTTATTTGCTCTACTCCTCTCTCTCCTCCAACATTCCACCTTCTTGTATTCCCCAGTGTTTTTTGTTCCTTTCATTGTGTTAATGAATTCTCATCATTAAACTCCCAATTACAAGTGAGAACCTGCAGTATTTGGATTTCTGTTCCTCTGTTAGTTTGCTAAGAATAATGGGCTCTGGCTTCATCAATGTTCACACAAAAGAAATGATCTTGTTCTTTCTTATAGCTGCATAGTAGTCCATGCTGTATATGTACCACGTTTTCTTTATCAAATGTATCACTGATAGCATTTAGGTTGATTCTATGTCTTTGCCACTGTGAATAGTTCTGCGGAGAACATTTGCATGTGTGTGTCTTTATGGTTGAATGATTTATGTTCCTCTGGGTATATGCCCAGTAATGGGATTGCTGGGTGGAATGGTGGGTCTGCTTTTAGCTCTTTGAGGAATTACCATACTGCTTCCCACAATGGTTGAACTAATTTACACTCCAGCCAACAATGTACAAGAGTTCCCTTTTCTCCACAACCTCACCAGCATCAGTTAAATTTTTGACTTTTTAGTAATTGCCATTCTGACTGATGTGAGATGGTATCTCATTGTAGTTTTGATGTGTATTTCTCAGTGATATTGAGCTGTATATATACATATATATGCTTGTTGGCTGCATGTACGTATTCTTTAGAAAAATGTCTGTTGGTGTCCTGTGCCCACTTTTTAATGGGGTTGTTTGGTTTTTTCCTGTAAATTTGTTTAAGTGCCTTACAGATGCCGGATATTAGGTCATTGTCAGATGCATAATCTGCAAATATTTCTCCCAATCTGTAGGTTTTCTGTTTACTCTGTTGACAGTTTATTTTGTTTTAGTTTAATCAGTTCCCATTTGTCAATTTTGGGTTTTGTTGCAATTGCTTTTGGTGTCTTTGTCATGAAATCTTTGCCTGTTCTTATGTCCAGGACAGTATTGCCTAGGTTACCTTGCAGGGTTTTTATAGTTTGGGGTCTTAAATTTAAATCTTTAATCCATCTTGAATTAATTTTTGCATATGGTCTAAGGAAAGTGTCCAATTTTAGTCCTCTACATATGGCTAGCCAGTTATACCGGCATCATTTATTCAATAGAAAATTCTTTCACCATTGTTTGTTTTTGTTAGCTTTGTCGAAGACCAGACAGTTGTAGGTGTGTGTCCTTATTTTGGGACTCTCTATTTTGTTCTATTGATCCATGTGGTTGTTTTTGTACCAGTACCATGTTGTTTTGATTACCACAGTCCTGTAGAATAGTTTGAAGTCAGGTAGTATGATGCCTCCAGCTTTGTTCTTTTTGCTTAGGATTACCTTGGCTATTTGGGCTCTTTTCTGGTTCCATATGAATTTTAAAATAGTTTCTTATAGTTCTGTGAAGAATGTCACAGGTCTTTTGATATGAAGAGAATTTAATCTGTAAATTGCTTTGGGCAGTATAGCCACTTTAATGAAATTAATTCTTCCTATACATGAGCTTCTTCACTTAAATTTATTTCTATGAGTTTTATTCTTTTTGATACTATTGTAAGTGGAATTGTTGTCTTAAATTCCTTTTTAGATAGTTTGTTGTTAGTGTATAGAAACACAACTGATTTTTGTATGTGGACTTTGTATTATGCAAATTGCTTGAATTTGTTTATTAATTCTAAGAGATTTTGTTAAGTCTTTAGGGTTTTCCACATATAAGACAAGGTCATGTGCAAACAGGTAATTTTATTTTATTCCTGATTTATATGTCTTTTATGTCTTTTTCTTGCCTCATTGTTCTGGTAAGATCTTCCAGGACCATGTTGAATAAAAGTGGTGATAGTGGGCATTCTTGTCTAACTCCTGATCTTAGAGAAAAATATTTTAGCTTTTCACTATTGAAGATGATGTTAGCTGTGGGCTTGTCATATATGGCCATTATTATGTTAAAGTAAATTCCCTCTAGACCTGGTTTGTTGAGTGGTTTTATGATGAAGGTGCTGATTTTTGTCAAATTCTTTTTTTGCATATTTTGAGATGATCATGTGATTTTTATCCTCTTAATGTGGTTTATTACATTACTTGATCTGTTTATATTAAATGATTCTTGTATTCCAGAGATAGATTCCACTTGGTCATGGGGTATGAACCTCTTAAAGTACTGCTGGATTCATTTTGTTAGTATTTTGTTGAGGAGTTTTGCATCTGTATCAGAGTGATTGATTTATTGTTTTCTTTTCTTGTGATATCTTTGGCTTTGGTAATGCTGGCCTTATAAACTGAATTTGTAAGTATTCATTTGTGTTTTCAATTTTTTGAAAGAGTTTAAGAAAAAGTGGCGTTAATTCTTTAGATGTTTGGTAGAATTCTCCAGTGAAGTCATTTACTGTTGGGCTTTTCTTTGTTGGGATGATTTTGACTCTGATTCAATCTCTTTCTTTACAGTTCTGTTCAGATTTCTATTTCTTCATGATTCAGTCTTGGTAGCTTGTGTGATTCTAGGAAGTTACACATTTCTTTTAGGTTTTCAAATATGTTTTGTGTGTTTTTTTTTCTATTGAGTTGTAGGAATTCCTTATACATTTTGTACATTAACTTCTTATCAAATATGTGGTTTACAAATATCATCTCATATTCCACAGGTTGCCTTTTATTCTCTGGATTGTTTCCCTTGCAATAAAAAAAATTTATTTTAATGCAGTCTCACTTGTCTATTTGTGCTTTTATTGTTTATGTTTCTGATATCATATCTAAGAAATCATTGGCAGAAGAGAGGAAAATGGGGAGTTTCTTCTGTTCAACAGGTAAAATGTTTTCAATATGCAAGATGAATAAGTTGTAGCACCTATAGTTAACAATACTGTATTGTGTTCTTAAAAGTTTTTGGCAAGAGGGTGTATCTCAAGCTAAGTATTCTAATCAGAAAAAAATAAAAATATATAAGACAGACCACAAAGAATTTTTGGAGGTGATGATATGCATTACCTTGATTGTGGTCATGGTTTTATGTATGTCTATGTCCAAACTCATCAAACTCATATAAACGTGTGTGTATATATATATACACACACACACATACATATATATAATATATTTTATGTGGTAAATAAATATATATTTATTTATTTCCTCCCACTTCTGATTGTCTTCAACCAGCCAATGAGGGCTCCAGAAGCAGTCAGAGGAAGAGAGGAGAATGTGAGGTTTTAGTTACTCCATTCTCTATTTGTTATATATTATATAATATGTATATATATATGATGGAGTCTCGCTATTCTTCAGGCTGGAGTGCAGTGGCTCGATCTTGGCTCACTGCAACCTCCGCCTCCTGGGTTCAAGCGATTCTCCTGCCTCAGCCTCCCCAGTAAGTGGGATTACAGACACATGCCACCTCGCCCAGCTAATTTTTGTATTTTTAATAGAGACAGAGTTTCACCATGTTGGCCGGGATGGTCTACATCTCCTGACCTCGTGATCTGCTCGACTCGGCCTCCCAAAGTGCTGGGATTACAAGTGTGAGCCACCGTACCCAGCCAAAATTACTTTTTTAAAAGCAATGGAAATGATACATTAAAAGATCAAATGTAATGTTATTTTCACCTTCTGTGTTATATAAAGACAGTGACACTCATTAGTAGGAATCCAGTTTCTACTTTTGGTAATTATGATAATTTTTTAAATTGTAAAATGTATAAAAATAAAAAATGAAAAGACATACACATTTTAAAGTCTTCCATAGAATTCTTGTTCCACATGAAGAAAATATACACTTCTTGATTTATTTGCAAAGTAGAAATTCTTAATAAACTCTGAATATCAGTTCACCAGTACACCCAAGAAGGGTCTTATTTCCTGACCTAACCTGATCCTTGAACTTTGGGTATCTTGACTTTGGCTTGAATTCTCTTCTGACTATACCCTTTCCCACAGGGTAAAATACCCATAAGTCAAAGTAAAGAGCCCACTTGAAATTTACTCATCCCTTTCTAGACTGTATGAGAACCAGAAATCATTGCTTAAATATCCCAAACTTGCATATAGGACAAATACATGCTAGTTCCCAAAGTCTATTCTCTGAGGGACGTTCATGTCACAGATGCATTCACAACTAAATACAAGCAGCCAGGGGTATGGAAAGAAACTGGGCATGTACGTTTTGTGTTCATACATGCAAAGGTTTCTCACAGTGTGATGCAGAATAACAGTAGAAAGGTTTACATTACAAAAATGAACTTTCATAGAATGCTCATGTTCAATACAAGGTAAGTTCATAACATTCTTTTGAAATCTACAATACGTCAGAGAAAGAAAACAAATGGATTGTATTTTTTAAAAAAAATAAAGATGCAATGTACTGAATTAGACAAATTTTTAAAAATATACTGAGGGTAAGGAATTCAATGTACAAATGTCTTTTAAGGAACACAGATGAATCTTAAGGATACTGGGCTAGAGGATGACAGAGAATATTAAAAAGTAAAGAACATATGTGCCAAATATAAATTCCTACTGTCCATGTTCAGGCTGAAGATTAAAAACTTTTGATCAACAACAGCCCTGACAGAAATAGCTGAAAGTATTTTGCCCAAGTGGAATATTAAAAAACATAGTGCATCCGAACAACACAGATCCCGCAGCTCTAGACACCTGTGTTACCTGGTAGCACCACCTCTCACTCTCCAAGGAAAGCAAGTATAGAAGTTATATAAAAGTGATGGTATGACCATTCATCATCACAGGAAATTTGGAGGCATTGCCGGAGGACCTCTGACATCGACAACTAATCAAGCATTTCTAAAAGGAGTAAGTTCAATTCCATATATGTATGTCTTTAATAACAACTAAAATGTGGCTTTTTACAACTAGCTACCTATATTTGATTTTTTTGCATTAGCTCTAACAAGATCTTGAAACATGAACTCATTACGATTATTAAAGAAATCTTCCTTACAAATAAGAAATAATGGAAAGAGCTCTGAACTAAGGCTACTGTCCCATTGCTAAATTATTTACTTAAAAGAATTCAAAGCACTTCACTTTATACTCTTAAAGCCTTCATTTATTTCTTATGTAAAATAACTCTATTAACTCAGATTTATTATTCAATCAATATTTATTGTATGTATCAAAAGCCACATGTACATTGGTTTTTGAGGGCGGGTTCTGTGTTTATATTCAGGCTTTACTATTGGCAAGTTAGATAACCTACCTGTGTCTCATTTTCCTTGTCTATAAAAGAGATTACCTTACAGAGTTGCAGGATGTAAATCCTTCAGAACAGCACCCAGAATATATTACAAAATATATTATTTATTTCATTAATATCTATCAAATCACACTATGTATGCAAACGTACTTAGAATTATAAGGACCATGCAAAGTACAAGGCACTATTATTTTTATTAAGTGATAATTGTATTTTCTCTCATGTTTCCAGGGTTTTGATATAAAATTCAGTCTTTACAACACCCTGATAATATTTGTGGCTAATTATGACAATCGTCATTTACTATTAAAAGAAAAAAACAACCGCTTGCTCAATATATTGCGGATATGAACAGTCAAGCATGGCTATTCCATGTATGTCCATTTTATGCTCTGGAGCCATTCTCTACCCTTCTCCATCCTCTCATTTCTCTAAGGCTCACTTGTACAGATCGTATTAACAGGATAACCATTTCCTCTCATTTCTGATTGTCTTCAGCCAGCCAAGGAGGACTCCAGAAACAGTCAGAGAAAGAGAGGAGAATGTGAGCTTTTAGTTACTCCATTCTCTATTGTTTCGAGTCCAATATCTTTACCTTGCAAATCATTTATTCCTTTCCCGAGATACTGCCTCATGCTGGCCGTCTCTGCTGCACTCAAGCAACCTGCCTGATGTGACTCTCCAACCCCTTGTCTCTTTGGCTATCCTTGGTGCGGTAGCAGCCCCTCTGCTGCTGGTCTAGGTTCCTTAACTACTATGGCTCCCTAACACCCTGCTCACACCCCCGTCATAAGACCCATTATAAACAAGTATTCCTTGAATGATGTTGATGAACATTTTGACTGGTTGAACTTAACTTATACAAGGGCCTCACTTTACCATAGTTTCCCCTTATTTTCAGTTTCACTCTCCATGGTTTCAGTTGCTGCTGGTCATTACAGTTCAAAACTATGTGGATACAGTGCGATAAGATATTTTGAAAGAGAGAGACCACATTCACATAACATATTGTTATAATTATCCTATTTTATTACTAATTGTTGTTCATCTCTTACTGTGCCTAATTTATGTATTAAACAGTACTATGTATGGTTCCAGGCATCCACTGGAGGTCTTGGAATGTATCCCTTGAGGATAAGGGGGAACTATTGTATTCTTAATTTTAATGTATCATACCCTTCATCTCAACCAATGTATAAACTGTGACACCTTAAAGCCCAAGCAACACAGCTGTGGCATGACTCTAAAAGGGTCAATGCTATAGCTAGGTGCTTGACGAACCATTACACAGGAAAATGTTTAGCCGCAGTTGTGATCACAAGTTAAAACACTTCCCTGGAAGAAGAAGTATCCCAAGAAGCTAACTGTATTAATGTTATAGGTTGAGGACTTATAGAGAGTCTATAGGAGAGGCAAAAAACAAACAAACAAACAAACAAAAACCTAACTTTAAAAATAGAGTAGACATGGCCAGGTGCAGTGGCTCACGTCTATAATCCCAGCACTTTGGGAGGCTGAGGCGGATGGAGTTCAAGACCAGCCTGACCAATATGGTGAAACCCCTTCTCTACTAAAAATACAAAAATTGGCCGGGCATGATGGCACACACCTGTAATCCCAGCTACTTGGGAGGCTGAGACAGGAGAATCACTTGAACCCAGGAGGTGGAGGCTGCAGTGAGCCGAGATCGAGCCACTGCACTCCAGCTTGGGTGGCAGAGCAAGACTTCATCTGAAAAAAAAAAAAAAAAAGTAAGGTAGAGTAGACACTTTGCATGTAGGAGTAAAAGCCACTCAATTATAATTGGGCACACATATTAATGTGACCTCATTTGTACATACAAGCTGGTGATGTCTAAGTACATTCAAATTATTCTAACAAAATCTGGTAATTAATATATGGAGATGAGTCTGGAATTATACCTGAAAGTGAGAAAATCCTACATAAGAAAATTGTATTAAAAAAGCAGAAACAAGAATGAGTATTGTATTTATGAGAGGCTGCAAAGGGTCAGCCCAACTAGAAAGCAGGTTGGGTATTTTGAAAGACAGAGAATAAAATTTGATAAGTACAATAGGACTAAATGATTGAAAAGCTTAGCACTGGTCACAAAGGCAATGTGTGTGATGACATATGTGTGTAAGTACTCAGTGGAATGTTTGAAAAAATCTTGGAAATATTATTCTAGCAGCTGTTAGCAAGAAAATATAAAAGTCCACAAATATTGTATGTTGGACCACAGCCTAAGGAGGTGGCACTAATATTGGTCAGGAAAGAGAAAACATCTAAGAGATTATTTTCAAAAATGACTGATTACATCCATGTCCTGGTTTCTAATGCCATTCTCAAAGGAAAAGAAAAAAGAAACCTGAGATTCTTGGAAAAATAGATAATTCTAGGACTAGGATCAAAACAATGTAAAACAAGCATGGAGCATTACAGTGCTAGAAAGTAAGAAAATGCCAAATAAAACAGAAGTCTCACAATGTTTGGGGTATGTCAAAGGGACAGAGGAGCCAACTAAAAGAATAGCCAAAGATGAAACAACTTGAGCAAAAAATATAAAGTGGTATTGGTTTGTTATCCAAGTGATAAAATAAATATCCATGTGTTCACACTGATATAAATTAAAAGATTAAATATGCAAATGGGCGAGAAAGACAAATCTGTGCAGAACAATTCCAAACAATGTATACAGATACACTCCACTCTTTATGTGTCAGCTACTCTTAGTGACTTCCAAAGAGTACAGAATAGGAAGGGGGAAAATGAATACAGTTAGAAACCTGAAGAATACTACCTTAGTTAGGTGACCATGCTCAACATCAACAGTGAAAAGTCATGTTGACAGTATGTGTCTTTGATAGGATTTGGTTAAAATGGCAATTTGCGTCTGTGGTCTTTCTCCACAGCATAATCATGAGAAAAAAATACAATTCAAAATTAAAGGGCATTGGACAAAATAGCTGACTAGGACTGCTTAAAACTGCCAAGGCATCAAAAACAAGGAAAGTCTGAGAAGCTGTCACAAACAAGAAGAGCCTAAACAGACATGATGATTATATCTCATATATGCTATCTTGACAGTGATCCATGAAATGGAAAAAGGACCTTAAATGAAAATCAAGGAAACCTAAATAAAGTATGGACCTTAACAATAATTTATCAATAATATTGTATTCATCACAACAAAGGTACCATACTAATGTAAGAAGTTAATACTAGGGGAAACTGTAGGAGTGCAGTATATGGGAACTATCTGTCCTATCTTTACAAATTATTTCTTTCATTTTTTTTTCTTTTTTTCTTTTTTTTTTAAGACAGAGTCTTGCTTGCTCTGTCGCCCAGGCTGGAGTGCAGTGGCACAATCTCAGCTCACTACGAGCTCCACCTCCCAAGTTCATGCCATTCTCCTGCCTCAGCCTCCCGGGTAGCTGGGACTACAGGCACCTGCCACCACGCCTGGCTGATTTTTTGTATTTTATAGTAGAGACGGGGTTTCACCATGTTAGCCAGGATGGTCTCGATCCCCTGACCTCGTGATTCGCCCACCTTGGCTCCCAAAGTGCTGGGATTACAGGTGTGAGCCACTGCACCTGGCCCACAAATTACTTCTGTAAACCTAAAATTGATCTAAAATAAAAATTTTATCTTAAAAAATCCCCATGTGAATATAATCAAATTATCTTCTGTATTGAAATCATTTATAATATAAATAAAGAGAGAAAACACAATGTAAATGAAAACATCAGTAGTTTCTAATTTACTGCGATATGATTTGGCTGTGTCCCCACCCAAATCTCAACTTGAATTGTAGCTCCCAGATTCGCGTGGGTTGTGGGAGGGACTCATGGGGAAGTAATTGAACCATGGGGGCTGAAATTTCCTGTCCTATTCTCGTGATAGTGAATAAGTCTCAAGAGATCTGATGGGTTTATCAGGGGTTTATGCTTTTGCTTCTATCGCATTTTTTCTCTTGCCACTGCCATGAAGAAGTGCTTTTTACCTACAGCCATGATTCTGAGGCCCCCCTAGCCATGTGGAACTGTAAGTCCAATTAAACCTCTTTTTGTTCCCAGCCTTGGGTATGTCTTTATCAGCAACATGAAAATGGACTAATACATACTGTTTATTATGAAAGAAAAAATAGAAAAATTAATGATTTGTAACATTAGTTATTTCCAAATGAGTAAAACATAACTAAAATATAAATTTCATTGCCCGTACTCACAATCTACATATCCTCACTATAGATTAATAAAGCAACGTTAAATAAACTATACTCAAAGTAAGGTTAGCAAAGTTACTAGAAAATTGGTCTGGAGAGAATGGAAAATGTATGTTGAGGACCCAATGATGAAATGGAATTAGAACACTAAAGATGAGTTTGATGTATCTGTGAACCATCATCCTAGAGGTAACTGTTTACTCTCCTTTAGAAGAAAGAAAGAAAGAAGGACAAAGGGCAACATAATTATAAGAAGAAATGTTGAAAATATAAAGCGGTGAGACTAATTCCATAGGGCTCATGTCAAAACCAGTCACTTTATTTGAGAGAGTTACTTCTTATCAGGATACAATTGAAATCCAAGAACAAGAAGTTTTCAAAAGAGGTTAAGGAAAATGACCAAAAGAAGCCGAGGTCAAGAAAGATGACTTGGGTAAGAAAAGACTGTTGTATTAAAGTTGGAAACCTAAGAAGAACCTGGGTTGTAAGCTCTCTGTATTCAAGACTGTGCCTTGCTCATCATTGTAAATAAATGTTGAGCACAGTGTCTGGCACATCGTAGATGTTCATTAAATATTTCTGGGAATAAACAGTAAAAGTGGAGCACCTGAAAACACAACTAGACTGAAGAGAGTTAAGGAGAAGAAAAAGGTGTTGAGGAAACTAAGATAATAACATAAATACTGCTGTAATTGAGAGGGAATGGTGAGTCAAGTGAAGCATTAGAAGAGAAAGAGCAGAGAAGTAAAGAAAAGAAAGGAGAAATATGGCAGCTAAATGGAATGGGGTATGTTGGATTTAATCCTGGAAAGAAAGAGGAAATGAATGGAAAAACTAGACAAATCCAAATAAATTTTGGAGTTTAGGTATAGGAATGCCAGGTTATTAGTTTTAATAAATGAACCATAGTAATATAAGACGTTGCAAATATGCAAAAGTGGATGAGGGGTATACAAAAACTCTCTGAATTATCTTTGTTACTTTTGTGTAAGTACAAAATTATTCCAAAGTAAAAAGTGTATTAAATTTGTTTAAAGGGATGAAAAAAATAGAGCAAGGTAAAGAATAATGATGACAAGAAGGGAGGATAAAGGAACATGTTATTGAGGTTTTTATTGTGGCTGTTTTACAATACTTTGTGACAACTCAGTTTGTCCATAGATTAATAAAGCAATGGCACTTCTAATGGCACACAATGACTTATGCCGCTGAAATTCCTCCTTAGAGTGCTTCAAGCCAGTAGATACCGACACTGTCACAGTCTAAGGGTTTTGAATTACTTTTTATTATAAAAGAAAAAGAATAGAAGAAAATTAAAGATGTATTAATATTATCTCCAAAGGAGTAAAATATACCTGTAACATCAATTCCATCTGGGGGGTTTCCAAGCCCCCAAACAACATCCAGAAAGTATTACATTTACCCTTGAACACTGCAAAATAAATAGAACACAAATTGTGTCCCATATCTTCTTGAACAGATCAGCATGTTCCCTCTCACATTCTGAAGACTTAGAACTTTCTGAACCCACAGATGAAGTGGTATTAACGGAAAAGATGTCTATTTCTGGAACCTTAGAGCTATTGAACAACTTTCCGTAAAATATCCTGTGTTTGAAGAGTATTTCAATGGCTTTAAATAGTAATACATTATTTACTCTATTAAAGAAAAAATGTAGCCCTTAAAATATTCTTATTTTCTCAAAACAAATAGATGTGCTCCTACTATGTGCAAGACTGTGTTAGATACTAGAGATAAAAACATGGAAAGACATAACCTAAAATGTATCTACCACAGAAAAAATATTATCCTAAAGAAAACTACTATAAATAAGTTAAATCAGGAATGCAAATTTCCAAAAAATCCATATCCAGATTTACAAATTGTGCTGGCATTCAGTCAAAAGTCTGAGGCAGAAGAAATACTAAATAACAAATCTCTAGGTGATACATATGGGTAAACGTTGCCAGGATTTATGAATTAAACTGCTAAAAACAAAATCTTGAGTATATAGGTATAATTTAGCCCCTTCTAATACATCTCTTGCTAGGTTTACATTCTCCTAAAATGAAACACATTCTCTTGCACCACAGTTGTATTAAGACAATAGACGAGGCTCTTTTTTATACCCATAGCAAGTGTTTCAGAGATGGATATATCAGTCCATTAGAGTTAGTTAGAATAGAGAAACTGTTTTCTTGTATCTCTGGGAAAGAATAACCCTCTGATCCACTGAAGTTACCAAATGAGGCCGTTCTTCTTTTCCTTGACAATGTGAAGGTGTCAACTTTTTAACAACATGTGGAGTCTGACTCCCAACAGAGCCAAAGCAAGAACTACATGTCTTCTTAAGGTCTAAGCTAGGAATTCTCAGGTGACACTTCTGCTGCATTCTATGAGTCAAAGAGAATTATAAGATCAGTCCATCTTAAGACCAGCCCAGATTCAAAAGGAGGTAAAATAGAGTTCACCTGTTGGAACTGAATGGGAGGAATTGCATGCATGAAGAGGAATGAAATAATGGAATAATAATTGTTGACCATATTTGGAAGCAATCTACCACAGTGAGGGACATACTGAATGGAGATATGAAGAGTGAAAATGACCATCTATTCAAATAGCTGAAGAAAAAGAATTCAAAATAGAAAAAAATTCAATTTCAAAGAATCTGACAGAGTACAAGCTAGTTGTGATCATGAAAATGAAGAGAAATCAATATGATTGGGCATGATGCTAAAGGAGGAGAATTGATTAGATGAGGTGACAGAGTTGAGCAAGGTCAAGACACATGGGGACGGGGAAAGGTTGTTAATGTTCTGGGTTTATTGCATTTCAGAATTACATAGGCCTGGTTCTTTCCCCTGCTTCTCAATATTTTGGGAAAGTGCATCTTTAAACATTCCAACAATTAATAAGAGAAAGAAAATCTGATTTGTCGTTGGAAGTTCTAATGAAAACAGAATCCATTATGTTTTAAGATGATGTTTTTATTTAATAATTCATCCTACTGAGACTATTTTCTAATTTTATTTCTCCTTTCCTCTGCAAGTACTTTGATTTATAATTTTTTATTGATGGCATAGTACTTTAACATCAATAACCATTAAGTGTTAGGAAAGTGTGATGTTTATTCAGCATGATTTCCAAAAGCTTCCGAGTATTTTGCCATTAAAGTTTAAACCTTTAAATGCTTAAAACTGTATTACTTTATGCTGTGTTGAGAAAAAGATTTCCAGAGTTGGAAAAAAACACAAAAGATACATAAATAGATACAAGTCTCTTGAAGAGATTAATAAGTAAAAGGATCACATTTATAAATAACAATGATTGTGTTCTAATAAAATGATACTGTCCACTCCAGTCAAAAAAGACAACATTCTCATTCAAAAGATTAGTACTTTGCAAGATACTTGAAGCAGGGAAGTGACTATGATATAATACTAATAATAAACTCTGAATTAGGAATTTGTGTGTGAGTGTATTTTCATTTATGTTCTATAACATAGAATGTTTAATAAATTGTCAGCACAGAATTCCACAGAGTTATTTTTTTCCAACAAGGATTATCCTAAGGTTGCCTTCTTTTCAGGATTATTAGGTCAAATAATATTTTTAAATTATGTAATAAATGGTTTATGTCCTTCTAAACTAATATTTCCATGTTAAGACACAATATTTTGACTGCTATATATTATTTCGCATTGTATAGGTGTATTTTATTTGCTTCAACTTTTATACTCACACTCTAGTTGTGCTTGGGGTCCATGTATTGGGACAACCTGATACGTTAATAGTGCTTCATAAAGAAAGCCTACCACTTCTTCCTAGTTAAATCCCACTGGAAGAAGCCAAGGAAGACCCACTTCATGTGGAACCCTTTTCAATAGGAAATATTGCTCCACTGAGGTTTCTGTGCTTTAAAGTAATTCTATTTTCAAAGGCACTTTATTCAAAATTAGGGAATAATGGAAGTACCAAGAGACTGTGACTTATTATTCTATGGCGACCACCTATTGCAACGCTCAAAAACATTGCGCTCATTTGGTTTAAATGATCTCTCACTAACAGTCACTAGGGCCCTCTGTGGAATGTTCCGCCTTTCACTTATGCCTATTTATTATGTGTTGATTTTTCTAGTTCTTTTTTTTTGTATTCCTATCAGTTTTAAGATATCTGCACTTTATTAGCCATATTGTATTTATCCTTTTATTGTTTCTGGGACTTAATGTTACTTTATATTCTGTCTGAAGTTTATGACTGCTCACTTGGGGGTTATTTTCAGTTATGTACTTAAACCTCTAAGTTTGATGAAATGATTTTACAATAAGAGAACATTTATTATAAAATATTTTATGAATATCTCATCTTTAAATTCATCTCCCTAACACGTAAAATGCACAAGCTGACATGACTTTTCTTTATATGTTTGAAAAGTGAATCATGAACAGTATTTCAAAAATAACATTACTAGCAACTCCCAAAAATAAAGGAAGAAAGACAAAGAATTCAAGGACAGCTAAGATACACAGGGCAAACAGAAATGCTCCACATTCAATGAGATGCTGTTTATATTTGTCAGAATTAAAAGAAAAAATAGACAAGGCAAAATTTTCCTTTTCCTATACCTGCTGGAAAAAGTTCATGTTTCTTCAATTATTTTTCATTGGTAGATAATTTGATGTGTTTTGAAGTCAAGGGAAGTAACAGAGCAATATGAGACAGAGAAGAGGAAAAAATACCTGCACCAGCTTTCTGCCTCTGAAAAAAAAAAAAATGACAAAAAATAATAGAGGCAAAGGTTTGTCACTTTCCTGACAGTGGCATATTGTCACTTTCTTAGGGAATGCATTTTTGCATGCATTAAAGGTTACTGGATGTTAAGTCTGATTGTATGGAAGTTTTGATTAAGACTGCTGGAGCAGGGTGTTCACTGATAAAACAAGAGCCTGTCCAGAGAGATCCAGACATCTAAATAAGACTCCAGAGGAGACATCGTGGCAAGCAGGAGACAAATTTGGTTTAGTTTGATCTGATGTACAGTTTCACAAGCGTATGCTAACAGGAAATTTTTGTCAGAAAGCATTTATTCTCATAAAAGCTATTGTCAGGACAGCTCTTAACAGCATTAGCAAAAACAATAAAATTAAGATGCTCTCCTCCTTAAGTTTAAAAGCTGAAAATTCTGCCTACTTGAGTTGAACTCATAAGTATACAACATAAGTGCAGTAAGCTACTCTTGTGCAATAAGCAAAAATGATACGATACAAATCATTTTCAGAGGTTGTACTGCTAAGTACCTATTATAGCTAGACATACAGCACTAACATTAAGAAGCGATGGACCATGTTGTACTGGCTCATTTATACTGTATATACACCGTATGCTCATTGTAGGTATCAGGAGTAATCCACCAGAATGCATCTAGCTTGAATTGTCACATAAAGGAATGGATTATTGTCAGAGTTTTTGCATGTAAATGGAGCTAGTCGTAGAGCAATAAATGCAGGCTTGAAACCAGAAATCAAAATAAAACAGAATGTTCTCCCTGTCCTTCCCTACCTTATTCCTAAAAACCATTAAAGCAACTTCAGGCAGTATAGAAAGCCACCTCATGGGAGAGACTATCCTCCGAGATTCCCCCAACCCATAATAACTCCCAAAACTGGCAATGAGTCACCTTTCTCTGATTCTGGCAGAGGACCCAGGCTGGTCAGGGACACCTTCCATCATTTGGGCTACTGTTTTAAATTTCCTTTCTTTCTTATATCTTGTTCCTATTTGGAAAAAGACCAAAGGTAATGAGATAAAAGAAAAATCTGACAATGAATCCTCTTAGATAACTTACTAGTTCCTCTCTTTCACTGCTTCTCTATTTAATACGGAATATTGACAGTCAAGGTATGATGGCCCATCCTACGGCTGACCCACTTCATCTTACAGCCGTAAGTCTGCTCACTACAGTTGCTCCTCCTCTGGAATTAGGAATACTAGTGTGGATGTCAATTTATTAAGGAAAAGGCATCTGAGACAGCCCAAGTGGTCCCTCTCTGTGCGTATATGCTATGCTTCCAACTTTGCCTCATAGATCAAAAGCAAAACACCAAATAAAACCACAAGTGGTTAACAATATTTTTGAAAGTCCTATCTTCAGTCTGAACTACAATTATGAGCATCTCTCATCAGTTATAATGCTTAAAATGTTGTTAGGAGAGGAAGATGTTAGATTTCCAGGCAATCTACCAAGTTTGAAATGGGATCCTAGGCCCTGGCTAGGATAGAATATCAGAGTTCTACTGGGATGGAATATCAGAGCTCTGCTCTGAGAAAAGGAAGTTTTCAAGATAAGGAGAATTCTCAAGGTCCCAACCAAGTACTGTAGAACCCAGTTCCATGGAACTAGAAATCTCTAGAACACCATTGCGGCACCTCACAACTGGGAAAAACTCATGATACCTTCCTGAAGGTCAGTGAGTACAGAGGAGTCCAGAGATTTCCATCAAGCAAATATCCTAGGTAGACAAGATTGATACCTGGTCTGCTAGTTACATGAGTAATGTTCATAGGCGTCTACTAGCAGGTGAGTTTCAGGCAAGCTCAGAGACTAATTCTCTAGGATGAGGGTTTCACCACCAGCTAATGAGTTGGGCTAGGGTAGGCAGGGACTGACAACAGTAGGAAATAAAAGTTTATGTCTCTTTAAGTAAAATGACCACAACAAATACAATTAGGAAGTCTTAATAATTCAGAGAGTTCTAAAACGTTACTTTTGGAAAAGAAATCAAATTTCTATTTCAATTAAAATAAACAGATGAATGGATAAATTGGTATATATACAAAATGACATACTACTCAGCCATAAAACAGAATGAAACCATGTCATTTGAAGCAACATAGAAGGAACTTGAGGTCGTTATGTTAAGTGAAATAAGCCAGGCACCAAAAGACAAATATCACATGCTCTCACTTTTATGTAGGAGCCTAAAAATTGGATCACAGGGAGGCAGAGAGTAGAAAGACAGATAATAGAGAATGAAAAGGGTGAGCTGGGAGGTGTGGAGAGGATGAGCAGAAGTGGGTTAAAGGGTACAAACATACAAATAGGGAGAAGAAATAAATCTAATGTTTGCTAACAGAGCAGGATGACTATAGTTAACAAAAATATATTATACTTGAGTGATGGACACCCTAAATACCATGATTTGACTACTACACATTATGTACATGTAACAAAATTTCAGGTACCCCCTATATTTGTACCAATGAATAAATAATAAAATAAAAATGATTCTTCAAAATGTTAGTGAAGAAAACAAACCGTATCTCCCAAAGTCATGACATAGGAAGTATGTTTTCTTCCACATCAAAAATATTTGTTTACATAAATTGACCTTTATAAATTTGACATAGACATCTTCTACTGTCTTCTTTCTCAATTATGAAACTTCCTTATAACCCAAATCCATCTTCTAATCCTTTGTAAGAGTTTTTGTGCTTCTTCATTTGACAGTTATCTGAATACCAATTCACTTAAATGATGCGTTATTTTAAATGTTAGACTTTCACTAGCTTTTCCTGAGCACAAATGTTAACACAAAGGAGGAAGAAGTCATTTTAAGACAATGATTTACCAAATTAAATAAAAGAAAGAAAGAAAAGCAACAGACACACACAAACATTTTAGTGGTTCTTACCCTGAAAATCATTCAAGACTGCACATTTATTTCTGCTTTTGTGTTGAAAAAGATACAGCTATTAATATATGAATCATCCCAAGGAGCGTTTCCTTTGGAGCAGCGTAAGAAAAATGAAAGGATTGCGTTTCAAAAGTGAAGCTATTTCTACATTTTGGCATGCATGGTCTTTGAGCACTAGTCTTCACCAGTTTATCCACTCCACACCATTAATTGAACCCAAATGTAAAATGTCCCATTTTTTTTTTTTTTTTTGGAGACAGTCTCGCTCTATTGCCCAGGTTGTAGTGCAGTGGCATAATCTTGGCTCACTGCAACCCCCACCTCCTGGGTTCAAGCGGTTCTCCTGCCTCAGCCTCCCAAGCAGCTGGGATTACAGGGACGTACCCCATGCCTGGCTGATTTTTTGTATTTTTAGTAGATACAGGCTTTCGCCATGTTGGTCAGGCTGGTCTCGAACT
>NW_012101322.1:128912-130435 GCF_000951045.1 Mandrillus leucophaeus | reverse complement strand
TCTTTAGTAGAGACGGGGTTTCACCATGTTGGCCAGGCTGGTCTCAAAACCCTGACCTTGTGATCCTCCCGCCTCGGCCTCCCAAAGTGCTGGGATTACAGGCGTGAACCACCGCACCTGGCCACATTATATATTTCTTAATACTCTTTGGAAGTCTAGAATATGCTCTCATTTATTGGTAGGAGTAAAAGTATAGCTTTCACACAAGGAGGAAAACAAACTCAAGTGCTGTTTAGGGAAACTATAAGATGTGCTATGCATTTATCCAGAATCTGTACAATTTTTCTTGTCTGCAATACTGGTCATTAATCTTTGCAAGCGGCCAAGTGGAAATCTAACGTGTCATCCAGGCATAGCATCATATTCATAGACTACTAGAAGCACATTTCAAAGATCAGCTTACTGAATCATTGAGCAACTTACTTCCTCTAAAAGAAGTTTATTTTGATTTATATCTGTCAAACTGGCAATGATTAGAGATCTTTACTGAATTACTTTTAGCAGAGTCATCGTTTTTCAAAGCAAGAAAGCACACATACATATTTTGATTGCAGTTGAGAATACCTTGAGAGATATCCGTTGTGCACAGAAATGGCATCTTAGGTGTAATCGGAGTTTTAGTAAATCAAGATTCAACTTCTTTTTTTAGTGTCTCAATTCCTCTTCTTAACTTGGTGTTCAGCTGGCACTGCTTGGTCACCACTAGGAAGGTCCTGAAGAATCACCTCAAGTCAATGATAGCCAAATACTGTCAAACACATCCCATTCCAGGTTGGAGGTGAAGGTGACTGCAGACGTGTTTTTTCAGGCACGTGTGGTTTATATGTGTTTGAATTATTATGAAAAATAAACTGAAAAAGTTTCAGGAAACCTAGATGTAACCCTGACTCCTCCTCTTACTAGCTGTGTGGCCTTGGACTAAGCACATGACCTCTCACACTGTAATCTTATTCACTGAGAAACTAGTAATATGACTTGCTCTACCTACATCCCACCAAATTCCTATAAAGTTCAAATTAAATTATGCATATGAATTTGACATTCAGATTTTAAATGCTATGCAAGGGAAGACTTGATTATCATACCGCTACATTTTTGCCTTTTCGCCTTTCAAGTGTCACCTTCCTCTAGTAGTTCAGGATAAGATGGTCTGTCTCATATTGATTCCTAAACTAGTTCACATTCTTGCTCCTGGATTCCTAAGTGTTAACTCTTTGTCTTGGGCTGCACTGTACAGCTGGTCTTATTCTGGGATTCTCTCTTATTTATTTTTTATTTTGTTTTATTTTGAGACAGAGTTTCGCTCTTGTTGCCAGGGCTGGAATGCAGTGGCACGATTTCGGCTTACTGAAACCTCTGCCTCCCAGGTTCATGCGATTCTCCTTTGGAAGCCTCCGGAGTAGCTGGGATTACTGGCGCCTGCCACCACGCCTAGCTAAATTTTGTATTTTTAGTAAAGATGGGGTTTCCCCATGTTGGCCAGGCTGGTCTTGAACTCCTGACCTCAGGTGATTCACCCACCT
>NW_012101322.1:125805-128237 GCF_000951045.1 Mandrillus leucophaeus | reverse complement strand
ATTACAAGGATGTATTAATATTAGGAGATGTAAAACTAAGATTTTCCCAATAGAGCTAATGAAAAGGTTATATGATTATCTTCACAGATACTGAGAAGAAATTTGAAAAAACTGAAAATTTATTCTTCATAGAAATTACTCAAAGATGTAGGAAAACTGGATACTTTAAAAGTATTCATATATTGACATAATGTTTGTGTCAAATATAATTATAGAGAATATTTCATATATCTATATGTATAAATACTAGACACATTTTCATCAAAATAGAAATAAAGAATACCTGTTACCACCTACAGTATTTAACATAGCACTGTATGTATAAGCCAATATCGTTGGAAACAAAAGTCAATTCAAATAATCTAGTGTCAAAATGATGACTATGACCTGGCAAAGACAAGAATATACTGAAAAATTTTTACTAAAAATAAAAGAATACAGTAAGTTATAAAATTTACATGTAGAATATATAGCCTATATATACACATATATAGCACATATACCTTATATATGTATATATAAGCTATACATAGCATATATGCATATATATGCTATATATATATATATATAGGTTGTAAAATAATAGCCTCACTGCTGCCTTGACTTCCTGGGCTCAAACAATCCTCCTAACTCAGCCTCCCAAGTAAGTAGCTGGAACTACAGGCACCAGCCACCATTCCCAGCTATTAAATTTTCTGTATAAAATAATAGCCTATATATGAATATATAAGCTATAGATGCTATATATGTATATATAGGCTATTATATATATAAGCTATTTTATATATATGTGTAAAGTCTAGAAGACACAAAGTGAGAAAAGGTTGTTTACAGTGACAACAAAAAACTTAAAATATCTAGGAATAAACAACAAGGAATATCCATGAAGAAAAATTTTAAACACTACTAAAAACTCAAAACAACATTTGAACAAATGAAAATCATACAATTTTTTTAGGAAGTCAACACACCATGTCTTTTCTGCCAAGTTAATTCATAACTTTGACTCCAAAACCAATAAAAATATTAATAAGCCCTATTTCAACAACATTTTACATACGCTTTTTGCAAGTTGTGAGTCACTACAAGTCAGGGATCTCTTCAAATAAAGTCCATATTTTGAGATTCCTTGGTTACCCCAACCTAAGCATACTGACAGAGCAAATTCATATAAAGGCAGATCCTTGACCAAAAATCTTAATTTCCCCTTTCCATTTTATTCTACTGCCCTGCTCAGAGGCATGACAGCCTTTTCTGACACCCCTGGAGATTCAGGATGATCTGGGAATAGAGTGGGATAAAATCTAGTATACCATAATTCAATGCACTTAGACCTTTGATGTTCCAATTTTATTGGGAATAACAAATCTTATAGAATTCATCCTTGGCCAGGTCCTGGGCCTTAACTTTTTCTGACTGTGTAATGCTATCAAATCAAAGCTCAAGAAAGTTTTATCAGCAACTTCCCCCAAGGTAAGAGTAGATTTAGTGATTATGTCTCTGTTAACATAACTTTATTTATATATTGGGCCTTGGGATTTCTGTCTTTCTGATTCCTCACTGGTTTATACAATATTTTTAAAATATATGCTTCTAGCAATTGTTACTGTTATTAGGTGGAAGCATTAATCTAAGTTTTCTCATCTTTCATTGCAAAAACTGGAGCAGTCCTTAACCATAAAATATGTATTCTGACAAGAATGTAGATAATGTTGATAAATGCTAGGTTAGAATATCTTCAGAAGTATAAGTAATGCCTTTTCATTCTACTTTAGCTATACTCCTGCCACTTGAATAAAAACTCCACTGTGAAGCAACTTAGGGTAGATTACTTTGAAATCAGCATTCTTAATCATAAATGTAAAATAATGGTTTTGGTCCTGTTTTGTAAATAAAGTCTCACTATAAGATTATTAAATTTTTGTTACTAACAAAAATCTGCTACAATTGTTTTGTAAAAACATTACAACTTCTAGGTACCATAAGCATAAATAAATTTAAAAATAAGAAGCTAATTCTTCTCATTAAAATTAAGAGAAAAAATTCCTATCCCTATCCTCTGTTTTATACATATGTTTTTATATATATATGCCTTATATATAAATATGTTTTATGTATGCCATATATATGTTATATATATGTCAATGTTTTATTTGTGATTGAGATGGAGTCTCACTCTGTCACCCAGGCTGGAGTGCAATGGTGTGATCTCAGCTCCCTGCCATCTCCACCTCCCATGTTCCAGCAATTCTCTTGTCTCATGTCCCAAGTAGCTGGGATTACAGACCCATGCCACCACACACAGCTAATTTTTATATTTTTAGTAGAAATGGGGTTTCATGATGTTAGCCAGGCTGGTCTTGAACTTTTGACCACAAATTATCCACCTGCCTGGGCCTCCCAAAGTGCTGGGATTATAGGCATAAGCCACC
>NW_012101322.1:122950-124750 GCF_000951045.1 Mandrillus leucophaeus | reverse complement strand
TGGCTTTGACCAAAATGCTGATAGTGATGTGGACAATGAAATCCAGGCTGAGGTAGTCTCAGATAGAGATGAGGAACTTATTGGAAACTACAGTAAAAGTGACTCTAGTCCCCTGTCCTAATGATCTGTGGAACTTTTAACTTAAAGGAAATGAGTTAGCATATCTGGTTGAAGAAATTTCTAAGGAGCAAAGCATTCAAGAGATTCAAGTCTCTTGAATGCTTTGCTGGGAGTGGTGGCTTGTGCCTCTAGTGAAACCATGTCTCATATACATATATAATTTGATATGATAAATTTTAAAATGAGAGGCTTAAAGCATTCTGTTCTAAAAGGAAAACAGAACATTAAAGTTTGGAAAATTTGCAGGTTGATGATTGGATAAAAAACAAAAAACCATTTTCTGAGGTGAAATTCAAGCCAGCTGCAGAAATCTGCATAGTAACGAGGAGCCAGATGTTAATTGTCATTACAATGGGGAAAATGTCTCCAGGGAATGTCAGAGACCTTCCCAGCAGCCCCTCCTATCACAGGTCTGGAGGCCTAGGAGGAGAAAATGGTTTTGTAGGCCAGGCCCAGAGTCCCACTGCTGTGTGCAGTCTAGGGACTTGGTGGCCTATGTCCCAGTTGCTCTAGCCATGGCTAAAAGGGCTCAAGGTACAGCTCAGTTCGTTGCTTCAGAGGGTGCAAGCCCCAAGCCTTGGCAGCTTCCACGTGAGGTTGAGCCTGTGGATGTGCAGAAATCAAGAATTAAGGTTTGGAAACATCTGCCTAGATTTTAGAGGATGCATGGAAACACCTGGATGTCCAGGCAGAAGTGCAGAAGTTTGCTGCAGGGGCAGGTCCCTCATGGAGAACATCTGCTAGGGAAGTACAGAAGGGAAATGTGAGGTTGAAGCCCCCACACAGAGTTTCCCACTGGGGT
Source organism: Mandrillus leucophaeus (assembly GCF_000951045.1). NCBI lineage: Eukaryota > Metazoa > Chordata > Mammalia > Primates > Cercopithecidae > Mandrillus > Mandrillus leucophaeus. Next base: position 123,828 of record NW_012101322.1, on the reverse strand, counting down.
ACTGCCTGGTGGAGCTGTAAGAAAGGGGCCACTGTCCTCCAGGCCCCAGAATGGTAGGTCCAGCAAAAGTTTGCACCATGTGCCTGGAAAGGCCAAAGACACTCAATGCCAGCCCGTGAAAGCAGCAGTGAGGGAGGCTGTACCCTGCAAAGCCAGAGACCCAGAGCTGCCCAAGACTATGGGAAACCACCTCTTGCATCATTGTGACCTGGATGTGAGACAAGCAGTCAAAATAGATCATTTTGGAGCCTTAAGATTTGACTGTCCTGCTGGATTTCAGACTTACATAGGGCCTTTAGCTCTTTCACTTTGGTCTACTTCTATTTGGAATGGGTGTATTTATCCAATGCCTGTACCGCATTGTATCTAGGAAGTAACTTGCTTTTGATTTTATAGGCTTACAGGTGGAAGGGACTTGCCTTGTCTCAAGTGAGACTTCAGACTTTGGACTTTTGATTTAATGCTGAAATTAGTTAAGACTTTGGGGGACTGTTGGGAAGGCATGATTTGTTTTGAAATGTGAGAACACGAGATCTGGGAGAGGCCAGGGGTAGAATGATATGATTTGGCTGTGTCCTCACCTAAGTCTCATCTTCATTTGCAGCTCCCATAATTCCCACATGTTGTAGGAGGGACCCAATGGGAGATAATTGAATTGTGGGGGAGGGTCCCCCCATACTGTTCTTGTGGTAGTGAATAAGTCTCATGAGATATGATGGTTTTATTTTTATCTTTTTTATTTTTTATTTTTTGAGACAGAGTCTTGCTCTGTCGCCCAGGCTGGAGTGCAGTAGCCGGATCTCAGCTCACTGCAAGCTCCACCTCCCAGGTCCACGCCATTCTCCTGCCTCAGCCTCCCAAGTAGCTGGGGCTACAGG
>NW_012101322.1:116312-117565 GCF_000951045.1 Mandrillus leucophaeus | reverse complement strand
ATCTTGGCTCACTGCAACCCCCACCTCCTGGGTTCAAGCGGTTCTCCTGCCTCAGCCTCCCAAGCAGCTGGGATTACAGGGACGTACCCCATGCCTGGCTGATTTTTTGTATTTTTAGTAGATACAGGCTTTCGCCATGTTGGTCAGGCTGGTCTCGAACTCCTGACCTTAGGTGATCTGCCCACCTTGGCCTCCCAAAGAGCTGGGGTTACAGGCGTGAGCCTCCATGGCTGGCCAAATGTCCCATTTTCTATTATAAGAAACTTTTTAAAAAATGAGAGTTTCTACCTTCAAAAACCTTACTGTTCATATTTATATAAACTTAATAGCTTTTAAATTACTCTAAAAACTAAAAAATACTTTAAAATGATCAGTTATATTTGTTACAGCAGGTACTTAATTTAAAAATATTTTCTTAAATTAGCAACAATTGGAGTTGATTTTTAAGTAATCAACTACAATACAGAGTTTATTTAATTGGGGTGAAAGTTCCCTTATAAAGAAAAGTTAATTCAGATTTAACAAAGACAGCCAACTTAAAATCTCCCTATTTCTTTGCCTAAATGAAACTATTATTTCAGCCATCTGGACTTCCTTAGCGTGAGGTTCATTAGCATGCAGTAGTTTAGTTTGGCCGTGTACAGTGTACAGAAGGAAATTATATTCTGTAGATCCTACATTTTGTCAACCTTATAAATGGTTCACATATTGTCACAAGCAAAATTAGACTGTAACACTGGGACTGGCCATATCATTATGAGCATTTTATTAAAATTCACATAGATGATGCCCACTAAAATCCAATAAATAAAATCAGTAGAAAATAATTTTAATCATAGCTAGTCTCCTGGAGCCAGCTATTGAAGGTCAGATTACATAAAAGTACTTTGCCTGTTAAAGGTCAGATTACATAAAAGTACTTTGCCAGCTTAAAATACATAATTCCTAAAAGTACAGTGGTAAAAATATTGTTATGCTTCATAGAATGGCACTTAGTCTTCACAATACCTGAAAAGTTTTAAATAGTTTTATCTTCTGCAATCAGCAAGTTTAAGATTTATATTCTGGAATTGTTTCTGAAAAATGTGTTAAGAGTACATTTGTCAAATATATCCCACGGTACAGGGTCAAACAATTTGAAATACAAGATGGTGACCCTACTTGTAATAAAAGGCATGGGGATTGGGGTTTACTGAGACAAAATATAGCTTAACAGAGTACTATATACATATATACACATATATATATATATA
>NW_012101322.1:96632-116262 GCF_000951045.1 Mandrillus leucophaeus | reverse complement strand
GTGTTAGCCAGGATGGTCTCGATCTCCTGACCTCGTGATCCACCCGTCTCGGCCTCCCAGAGTGCTGGGATTACAGTTTTGAGCCACCGCGCCCGGCTGAGATATGATGGTTTTAAAGGAGAAACCCCTTTTACTTGGTTCTCATTTCTCTCTTGCCTGCTGCATGTGAGACTCGCCTTTCACTTTCTGCCATGATTGTGAAGCCTCCCAGGCCACACGGCACTGTGAAAAAAAATCTTTTTTTTCAGTCTTGGGTATGTCTTTATCAACAGTGTGAGAACAGACTAATATACTCTGTCTCTTTAAAATGTATGGAAATCTTTAAAACAAAGCCAGAGACATTACATGGCTGATTCCAAATTGTCTACAAGACTATAGTAACCAAAAAAGCATGGTGCGGGTATAAAAATAGACAAATAGATCAGTGGGACAAAATAGAGAACTCAGAAATAAAGCCACATATTTACAGCCAACTCACATTTGACAAATTTGAAAGAACATATACAGAAAAAGGAACACCCTTTTCAATAAATGGTGCTGAGAAAACTGAATTATCATTTGCAGAAGAATGAAACTGGACACTTTTCTCTCACCACATAAAAAATCATTCAAAATGAATGAAAGGCTTAAATGTAGGACTGAAACTATAAAAATACTAAAAGAAAACTTAGGGAAACCTCTCCCGGACATTGGTCTAGGTAAAGAATTCATGACTAACACCTCGAAAGCACAGGCAACAAAACAAAAATAAACAAATTGGACTTAATTAAATGAACAGTTTCTGCTCAACAAAAGGAATAATCAACAGAGTGAACAAGCAACCATCAGAGTGGGAGAAAATACTTGCAAAATACGCATCTGACAAGGGTCTAATATCCAGAATATACAATGAGATCAAACAGCTCAACAATAAAAAATAAATAAAATAATCTTATTAAAAGTTGGGCAAAGGGAGGGTTGAAGCAAGATGGTGGAGCAGGTGGTTCCACTGATCATCCCCTCACAAAAACACCAATTTAACAACTATCTACACAAAGAAAGCACCTTTGTAAGAACCAAAAATAAGGTGAGCAATCACAGTACCTGGTTTTAATTTCATGTCTTTGAAAGAGGCACTGAAATGTATGAAAAACAGTCTTAAGTGGCTAATTCTACCCCTGCCCTATTCCCTGGCAGTGGGAGTGTGGTGCAGAGAGTGATTCTGCGTGTTGGAGAGAGGGAGAGTGCAGCAACTGTGAAGCGTAAACTCAGTGCTGCTTTGTTATAGCAGAAAGGAAAACTGGACCAAATTCAGCTGATGCCCACTCATGGAGGGAACATTTACACCAGCAGTAGCCAGAAGGGAATCACAGATCCCAGTGGATGCCTCACCACTGCAGGCTCAATGTCTCTGGAGTTTCAAATGAACGTCAAAGACAGTTAAGGCCGCAAGTACTGCAACTCCTAGGTGAAATGAGTCCCAGTGCTGAACTGGGCCCAGAGACAGTGGGCTTGTGGGGCACAGGGTAGGAACTGGGAATAGATTTCCTGAGAACTGGCCAGGACAGCTGAGGGAATGCTGGCATTACCCCTCTCCTAAGCCCAGGCTTCATAGCTCATGGCTCCAAAAGAGACCCCTTCTTACCACTTGAGGAGAGGACAGAGAAGACTGGAGAGGACTTTGTGTTGAATCTTGCATACCACCTCAGCCACAGGAGAATAGTAAACCAGTCAGAGTCATGAGGCCCCCTTTTTAGCCCCTAGCTCCCTGATATTTTCAACCGCACCATGGGCTAGAAGGGAACACACTGCCTTGAAGGAAAAGACCCAGTCCTGGAAAGATTCCTCGCCTGCTAACTGAAGAGCCCCTGGGGCCTGAATAACCATCAGTGATATCCAGGTAGGACATTCTAGACCTTGGGTGACACTCTGAGACTTGCTGGCTTCAGGAGAGACTCAGTGCATTCTCAGTTGTGGTGGCTAAGGGGCAAGATCCCTTCTGTTTAAGAAAAGTGGATGGAAAAGGAAAGAGGACTTTTCCTTGCATATTGGGTACCAGCTCAGCCACAGGTGGGTAGAGCACCAAGTGGGCTGTTGGGGTCCTGATTCCAGGACTTAGTTCTTGGACAGCATTCTTAAGCCTACTGTAGGCCAAAGAAGATCTCAGTTCCTGGAAGGATGTGTCCCATCCCAGGCAACATTCACTACAAGCTGACTTACAAGACCTTGGTCCTTAAGGGAACATTGGTGGTAGTCTCGCAGTACTCCCAAGGGCCTGTGGTAGCAGTGACCAAGGGATGAGGCTCTCCTCTGCCTTTGGAAAGGGGAAGAAAAGAGGAAAGAATGCATCTTAGGGCTGGAGTGTCAGCTCAGCCTCAGAATAACAGAATACCCGGTAGACTTCTAAAGCTTTTGACTCAAGTCCCTGGCTCCTGGATGGCACCTCTGGGGCCCAGGGAAACTCATTGCCATGAAGAAAAGGACACAGCCCTGGCTGGCTTTGCCACCTGATGATTTTAGAGCCCCATAAACTTCAGGGAAAAAAGGCAGTAGCCACGAAATGGTTCCAGCAAGCCTTGGGTGAGACCCAGTCATGTGCTGATTCAGGTCTGGCACAGTGAAGTCCTAGTCATAGCGGCCACAAGGGTGATTGTGTCACTCCACTCTCAAGTTCAGGTGGTTCAGAACAAAGAGAGATACTCTGTCCGTTTTGGAGAAACTAAGGGAAAAGAGCAAGAGTCTTTTTCTGATAACCCAGAGAATTCTTTCAGATCTTGTCCAAGACTATCAGGGTGGTACCTCTACAAGTCTGCAAGAACCACAATATTACTTGGCTTACAGTGTCCCCTAAAGCAGATACAGCCTCATGGTAACCTCAAACCAAAAAAACGTACAATTGACACACAAAAAGTGAAAAGCGAGAAACTAAATCATATTATAACAGAAAATCATCTTTACTGAAATGAAGGCAGGAATGAATGAAAGAAAGAAGATCAGAAAACAAATAACATAAAGGCTGGAGTAAGTCCTTACTTATCAATAATAACACTGCCTTTAAATGAACTATGTCCAATAAAAAGACATAGAGGTGTCTGAATAGATAAAAAAGCAGGACCCACTGATCTGTCACCTACAAGAAACACATTTCACCTATAAAGACACACACAGACTGAAAATAAAGGGATGGAAAAAGATATTCCATGCCAATGGAAACCATACAAGAGCAGGAGTAGTTATACTTATATCAGAAAAAAATAGATTTCAAGACAAAAACTGTAAGAAGAGAGAAAGTAGACCGCGATGTAATGATAAAGTGGTCAATTCAGCAAGAGGATATAACAACTGTAAGTATGTATGCACCTGACACTGGAGCACCCAGATATATGAAGCATATATTATTAGAGCTAAAGAGAATGATCAACTGTAAAATAATAATAGCTGGAGATGTCAATGCCCCACTTTTATTATAGGACATATCTTCCAGTCAGAAAATCAACAAAGAGACATCAGATTTAATCTGTACTATAGACCAAATGGACCTAACAGATATGTACAGAACATTTCATCCAAGGGCTGCTGAATACACATTCTTTTCCTCAGCACATGAATCATTCTCAAGGATACACCATATGTTAGGTTACAAAACAAGTCTTAAACATTCAAAAAAAATTGAAATATAAAAGTGTCTTCTCTGACAACAATGGAATAAAACTAGGAATTAATAATTAGGAATTTTGGGAACTATATAAATACATAGAAATTAAATAATATGCTCCTGAATGACCAGTGGGTCAATGAAGAAATTAAGAAGGCAATTAAAAAATTTCTTGAAATAAATGATAATGGAAATATAACACACCAAAACCTATGGAATATAGCAAAAGTAGTACTAAGAGGGAAGTTTATAGCTATAAGGGCCTACATCAAAAAATAAGAAAAACTCCAAATAAACAACCTAACAGTGTATCCTAAAGAGCTGGAAAAGTGTGAGCAAAACAAACATGAAATTAATAGAAGAAAGACATTATGAATATCAAAGCAGAAATAAATGAAATTGAAATGAAGAAAACAACACTAAAGATCAATGAAACAAAAAGTTGTTTTTTTGAAAAGTTAAACAAAATTAACAAATTAGCCAGGCTAAGGAAAAAAGAGAGAAGACCCAAATAAATAAAATCAGAGATTAAAAAAAGAAGAATTTACAAATGATTCTACAAAATTTAAAGGATGATTAGTGGCTACTATGAGCAACTATAAGCCAATATATTGGAATATCTAGAAAAAATGAACAAATTCCTAAACACGTGCAAATTACAAAGATTGAACCATAAAGAAATCCAAACTGTGAACTGACAAATAACAAGTAATGGGATCAAAGCTGTAATAAAAAGTCTCCCAGTAAAGAGAAGCCTGGGACCCAAGGGCTTCACTGCTGAATTCAACTAAACATTTAAAGAAGAACTAATACCAACCCGACTAAAAGTATTTCAAAATATAAAGGAGGAGAGAACACATAGAATTTTATTCTACAAGGCTGATATTACTCTGATATCAAAACCAAACAAAAACATAACAAAAAAAAAAATACAGGCCAATGTTCCTGATGAATACTGATGCAAAAATCATCAGCAAGATGTTAATAAACAAATTCCACAATACATTTAAAAGATCCTTCATCATGACCGAGTAGGATTTATCCCTGAAATGCAAAAAGGGTTCAACATACACAAGTCAATCAATGTGGTCTATCATATCAACAGAATAAAGGAAAAAAATGAAATAATTCCAATTGATGTTAAAAATGAAAGCATTTGCTAAAATTCAAGATTCCTTCATGATTAGAAAAAAAAAAAAACTTCAAAAAACTGGAGATAGAAGGAACATACCTCAACACAATAAAATCCATATAGGACAGATACACAGGTAGTATCATACTGAACGGGGGAAAAAGGAAAGACTTTCCTTTAAGATCTAGAACGTAACAAGGGTGATCACTTTCACCACTCTAATTCAACATAGTACTAAAAGTCCTAGCTGGAGTAATCAGGCAAGAGCAAGATAAAAGGGCATCCAAGCTGGAAAAGAAGAAGTGAAGTTATCCTTGTGTACAGATTATATGATTTTACATTTGGACAAACTTAAAGATTTCAGAAACAAACTACTAAAACTGATAAACAAATTTAGCAAAGTTTCAGGATACAAAATCAACATGCAAAAATCAATAGTGTTTCTATATGCCAACAATGAACAAACAGAAAAAGAAATCATAATGTAGCCCATTTTCAATAGTCACAAATAAAATTAAATACCTTGAAATTAATGAAAGAAGTGGAAGATCTCTGTAATAAAAACTAAAACTAAAACATTTAGGAAAGAAATTGAAGAGGAGACCAAAAAAATGAAAGGGTATCCCAAGGGCATGGATTGGAAGAACAAATATTGTTAAAATGTCCAAATTACCCAAGGCAATCTACAGCTCCAATGCAATCTCTATGCAAATACCAATGACTTTCTTCACAGAAATAGGAAAAAAAATTCTAAAATGTATATAGAATCACAAAAGACCCAGAATAGCCAAAGCTACTCTGAGCAAAAAGAATAAAACTGGAAGAATCACACTGCCTGACTTCAAATTATATTACAGAGCTATAATAACCCAAACAGCATGGTTCTGGCATAAAAACAGACATATAGCCTCATGGAATAGAATAGATAATGCAGATACAAATTCACACACCCACAATAAACTCACTTTTGATAAAGGTGCCAAGAACATACACTGGAAAAAAAAAAAGACTTTTTTTTCAATAAGTAGTGTGGGGAAAACTGGATATTTATATGCAGAATGAAATGTATCTCCCACCATATGCAAAAATCAAAATAGACTAGAGAATTAAATCTAAAACCTCAAACTATGAAACTGCTACAAGAAAACGTTTGGAAAAATCTCTAGGACATTGCTCTGGGCAAAGAGTTTTTGAGTAATACCACACAAGCAGAGGCAACCAAAGCAAAAATGGATAAATAGGATCACATCAAGTTAAAAAGCCTATGCACAGCAAAGGAAACAATCAACAAAATGAGGGGAAGACCCACAGAATGGGAGAAAATACTTGCAAACTACCCATTTGATACTCTTGTCAGAGTGTCAGAGATTAATAACCACAACACATAAGAGGCTCAAAAAACTGTATAGGAAAAAATCTAATAATCTGATCAAAAATGGGCAAATATTTGAATAAACATTTCTCAAAAGATGACATATAGACAGCAAGAAAGCATTTGAAAAGGTGCTTCACATTATTGATCATCAGAGAAATGTGAATCAAAACTACCAGGAGACATCATACTACCACAGTTAAAATGGCTTATCTCCAAAAGACAGGCAATAACAAATGCTGGCAAGGATGTGAATAAAAATGTTAATGGGATTATAAATGAGAACATCCACTGTGAAGAACAACTTAGACATTCCTCAAAAAACTAAAAATAGAGCTATGATACAATCCAGCAATCCCACTGCTTGTTATATACCCCCAAAACGGATATCACTATATTGAAGAAATATCTGCACTCTCATATTTGCTACAGTTCTGTTCACAATAGCAAATATTCAGAAGCAACCTAAGTGTTCATCAACAGATGAATAAAAAAAATTTGGTATATATACACAATGGAGTACTATTCAGCCATAGAAAAGCAAGAGATTCAGTCATTACCAACAACATTAATGGAACCAGAGGTCATTATGTTAAGTGAAATAAGCCAGGCACAGAAAGACAAACATTACATGTTCTCATTTATTTGTGAGATATAAAAATCAATAGAACTCATAGAGATAGATAGTAGAAGGATGATTACCACAATATAGGAAGGGTAGTCGTGGGGTTGGGGGATGTGAGGATGATTAATAGGAATAAAAACTAGTTTGAATGAATAAATAAATCCTAGTATTTGATAACAAAACAAGGTAACTATAGTCAATAAGAAATTAATTCTACATTTTAAAATCACTAAAAGATTATAATTGGATTGTTTGTAACATAAAGGATAAATGCTTGAGGGGATGGATACCCCATCTTCCATTATGTGATTATTACACATTGCATGCCTTGATCAGAACATCTCATGTACTCCATAAATATATACACCTATGATGTATGCACAAGACTTAAAAATTTTAAATGTAAAAACAAAATTTTAAAAGTGAGCAAAGTTTATCAGTAGACATTTTTTGAAAGAATACATACAAATGGACAAGTTATATGAAAAAGTGCTCAAAATCACTAATCATCAGAAAAATGCAAATTAAAACCACATAAGATGTCATTTTGTCCCAATCAGAATGACTATTACTAAATAGACAAAAAATAACATGTTAGTAAGAATACAGAGATAAGGAAACTCTTATACATTGTTGTATTAGTCAATTTTCACGCTGCTGATAAAGACATACCCAAGACTGGGAAATTTACAAAAGAAAGAATTTTAATGGACTTACAGTTCTACTTGGCTGGGGAGGCCCCACAACCATGGCAGAAGGTGAAAGACATGTCTCACAAGTGATGGACAAGAGAAGAGAGTTTGTGCAGGGAAACTACCCTTTTTAAAACCATCAGATCTCATGAGACATATTCACTATCATGAGAACAGCACAGGAAAGACCTACCCTTATAATTCAATTACCTCCCACTGGGTCCCTCCCACAACACATGGAAATTCAAAATGAGATTTGGGTGGGGACACATCCAAACCATGTAATTCCACCCCTGGCCCCTCCCAAATATCATGTCCTCATATCTCAAAACCAATCATGCCTTCCCAACAGTCCCTTAACTCATTTCAGCATTAACTCAAAAGTCCACAGTCCAATGTCTCATCTGAAATGAGGCAAGTCCCTTCCACCTGTGAGCCTGTAAAATCAAAAGCAAGTTAGTTACTTCCTAGATACAATGGGGGTACAGGCATTGGGTAAATACAGCCATTCCAAATGGGAGAAACTGGCAAAAACAAAGGGGCTACAGGCCCATGCAAGTCCTAAATCCAGTGGGATTGTGAAATCTTAAAGCTCCAAAATGATTTTCGTTGACTCCATGTCTCACATCCAGGTCACACTGATGCAAGAGATGGGCTCCCATGGCCTTAGGCAACTATACCCCTTTGGCTCTGAAGAGTATAGCACCCCTTTTAGCAGCTTTCATGGGCTGGCATTGAGTATCTGCTGCTTTTCCAGGCACATGGTGCAAGCTGTTTGTAGATCTACCATTCTGTGGTTTGGAGGACAGTGGCCCTTTTCTCACAGCTCCACTAGGCAGTGCCCCAGTGGGGACTCTGTGGAGGGGCTCTGATGCCACATTTCCCTTTCACACTGTCCTAGCAGAGGTTCTCCATGAGGGTCATACCCTTGCAGCAAACTTCTCCCTGGGCATCCAAGTATTTCCATACATCTTCTGAAATCTAGGTGGAGGTTCCCAAACATTAATTCTTGACTTCTGTGCACCTGTAGGCTCAACACCATGTGGAAGCTGCCAAAGCTTGGGGCTTCCATCCTCTGAAGCAACAACCTCAACTGTACCTTGGCCCTTTTTAGCCACGCTGGAACAGATGGGACACAGGGCAGCAAGTCCCTAGACTACACACAGCACAGGGACCCTGGGCCAGGCCCAAGAAACCATTTTTTCCTCCTGAACCTCTGGGCCTGTGATGGGAGGGGTCGCTGCAAAGGTCTCTGACATGCCATGCAGAAATTTTCCCCATTATCTCGCCAATTAACATTTGGCTCCTCATTACTTACACGAGTTTCTGCAGCCAGCTTTAACTTCTTCTCAGAAAATGGAGTTCTCTTTTCCATCACATTGTCAGTCTGCAAATTTTCCAAACTTTTATGCTCTGCTTCCTTTTTGGAACTCAATGCTTTTAACAGCACCTAAGTCACCTCTTGAATGCTTTGCTGCTTAGAAATTTCTTCTGCCAGATACCCTAAATCATCTCTTTCAAGTTCAAAGTTCCACAAATCTCTAGGGCAAGGGCAAAATGCTGGTTGTCTCTTTGCTAAAACATAACAAGAGTCACTTTTGCTCCAGTTCCCAACAAGTACCTCATCTCCATCTGAGACCACCTCAGCCTGGATTTCATTGTCCACATCATTATCAGCATTTTGGTCAAAGCCATTCAACAAGTTTCTAGGAAGTTCCAAACTTTCACACATTTTCCTGTCTTCCTCTGAGCCCTCCAAACTGTTCTAACCTCTGCCTGTTACCCAGTGCCTAACTCGCTTCCACATTTTTGGGTATCTTTTCAGCAAAGCCCCACTCTACTGGTACCAATTTACTCTATTAGTCCATTTTCACACTGTTGATAAAGACATACCTGAGACTTGGTAATTTACAAAAGAAAGAGGTTTAATGACTTAACAGTTCTACTTGGCTGGGGAGGCCCCACAATCATGGCAGAAGGTGAAAGGTATATCTCACATGGCGGCAGACAAGAGAAGAGAGCTTGTGCAGGGAGACTCTCCTTTTTAAAATAATCTGCTCCCACGAAACGTATTCACTATCATGAGAACAGCACAGGAAAGACCTGCCCCCATGAATCAAATACCTCCCACCAAGTCCCTCCCACAACATGTGGGAATTCAGAAGAAATTTGGGTGGGGGCTCAGCCAGACCATATCCATTTTTCATGGGAATATAAATTAGTACAACTTCTATGGAAAACAGTGTGGGGATTTCTCAAATAACTAAAAATAGAACTACCATTTCGTGCAGCAATCTCATTACTGGGTATATACCCAAAGAAAAAGAAATCATTGTATCATAAGGATACATGCACTCATATATTTATCCCAATGCTATTCACAATTGCAAAGACATGGAATGAAATTAAATGTCCATCAGTGAATGATTGGATGTAGAAAACATGATATATGTACACAGTAGAATATTATTTGGCCATTAAAAAGCCATGAAATCATATCTTTTGCAGCAACATGGATGGAACTGGAGGCCATTATCTTAAGTGAAACAAGTCAGACATAGAAAGACACATACTGTATGTTCTCACTTATAAATTGGAGCTAAATAATGTGTTTACATGGACATACAGTGCGCAATAATAGACAATGGAGACTCAGAAGGATCAGTAGATAGGAGGGAGTGGGTGATGAGATATTATTTAACGGGTACTATGTACATTATTGAGGTAGTATATACCCTAAATGTCCAACTTCACCAATACATAATCTATGCATGTAACATAATTACACTTGTACCTCATAAACTTATATAAATGTTTAAATAGGTAAATAAGCCTCTTACCAGGTTTACAACCTAGAACTGTCTTTCCCAAAGACTTGGGAACCATCTCTTTAAAAATAAAATCAAGGTAGATAGCAGCCCTATCTCTTAGTTTCCATGGAAGGATAACAGCTATCTTTGGCAGCCTCTCTCCAAATTGCAAAACTTTCTTCCATCATAAAAGCATGAAAAGTTTATTTTTTTATAAAGCCAATTAACGAACACAGATGGTCACCTAAATTACCAATACATTTATAATAAACAAATAGTGCTGTTAACTCCTCTTATTTGAGAACTAGTTATTGTTCATCATGAGTAAGCATAAACAATTGACATTTCTGCTTGATTACACAAAAGAGTATGATTTATCTTTATCTTTGTAATTTCTCAAGCAGATTGCCTATAATACGCATCTCATTCTGTTTTAATACTTATTCAATACTAATTGTTTTCTTCTCTTATAACCTCGTGGCGAGGTTTTCTGGGTTGGGAAGTGATTTTGCTAATTATATTTCCCAAGTAGTACCAAATTACATCTTAATTGAACTGCTATTAAGTATATAACAAAATAAGGAGTGAGATATTCTTAGAGAAGCTAAAATGTATAAAATAAAATTTATATTGACAGCCAGCTAGAGTATGTTTAACTACCGATGAAACTTAAACAATTGTCGTGCAGCCAGAAATGCTATTTCTTAATATTTATTAAAGGTAGATAAATTTGTTTTCATATGTTTAGAAAATAGATATAACATCATTAATAAATGCGTATACTTTATATGTTTAAAGTATTGTCACTTATAATTATTTAGTTTTACGAACTTATAACAGATTTCAACAGAGAAGCAATAAAATGTTTTATATTACATGTTAAATAATGCTGTTATGATTATAAACAATCTGCCAGTTAATAAACTGAGATAAAATATAAGAAAATTGTTTCGTATCATAGTGCAAATAAATAACAATACTAAACATTATTTTCATATCCATCCCAGCTCCTGAATTCCCATTTCCAAAATTCTAACTTGGAAAATTTGGACACATATCATTTCTAAATTACTGCATTTACATAGCCTACAAATACAAAAATAAATATTAATATTTTCCTAAACTATGTGGCTAAGCTCCACCTGTTCCCATGTGATTATTTTGTTATTCCTCAGCTTTTCTTATACTGCTTAAGCTAGCTAACAGCTTTACTATCACATCCTCCATATCATGAATTTGTTGTTGCTGTTGTTTTAACAACACATATGTGTGCATATACGTATGTGTGTGAGTCATCAAATAGTGATTTAGCCATGTTGTCTTAGTCCATTCAGGCTACTATAACAAAAATACCATAGACCGGGTGGCTTAAACCAGGGGTCCCCCACCCCTGGACCACAGACCAGTATGATGCCACAGACTGGTCTGTGGCCAGTTATGAAGTGGGCCACACAGCAGGAAGTGAGTGGCAGGTGAGTGGGCATTATTGCCTTAGCTCTGCCTCCTGTCAGAACAGCGGTGGCATTCGAGTTTCATAGGAGCATGAACTCTATTGTGAACTGCACGTGTGAGGGATCTAGTTTGTGCCATTCCTTATGAGAATCTAATGCCTGACGATCTGAAGAGGAACAGTGTCATCCTGAAACCATCCCCCTCTGCCTCAGATCCACAGAAAATATGTCTTTCATGAAACCATCCCTGGTGCCAAAGCGGTTGGAGACCACTGGCTTAAGCAACACTCATTTATTCCTCACAGTTCTGGATGCTAGTAAGTCCAAGATGAAGGTACTGACAGAGTCACTGTGTGGTCAGAGCCTGCTTCCTGGTTTATAGATAGCAGTCTTCTAGCTGACTTCTCACATGACAGAAGGGGAGAAGGATTTCTCTGGGGTCTCTTTTATAAATCCTATCCAGGAGGGCCTCACCCTCATGACTTAATCACCTCCCAAAGACCCTACCTCCTGACATCATCACTTTAGGGGTTAGCATTTTAACATGAATTTTGCGGGGGTACACACCTTCAATCTATAGTACCTATTGTTTGGGCTTTTTTTAATATAAAACTTTGGGCCCTTCAAAAATTTATAAAGAAAAATTCAAGTAGGATCTCAAAAAGACATTTGCACACCCATGTTCATAGCAGCACTATTCACAATAGCCAAGAGGTAGAAGCAACTTCAATGTCCATGGGCAGATGAACGGATAAACAAAATGTGGTCTATTCATACAACAGAACATTATTCATCCTTAAAAAGGAAATAAATGCTGTCCTATGCTACAGGAGGGATGAACTTTGATGACATTATGCTAAGGAAAATAAGCCAGTCACAAAATACAAATACTGTATAATCCCGCAAATAGGTGGACTCTAACATAGTCAAATTCACAGAAACAGAACATAGAACGTTGGTCAGCAGCAGCTGGGAGGAGGGATGAAAGAGAAGCTGTTGTTTAATAGTTTCAGATTTGCAAGACGAAAAAGTTGTACAGGTTTGTTTTCACAACAGTGGAAATATACTTAATGCTATGGGAATGCACATTTGAAAATGGTAAAGATAAAAAATTTCACTTTATGTTTTCTCTTTTATGATAATAATAATGATAGTCTCTTTGTGAGCTATCTCTAATGTATTTGGCAGTTTTAACCTAAAATCTTCCCATCCTCCAACTACACTGAGTGGTTGTTTGAAGACATTAATTCTTCCATGATTTCCCACACACTCTTTTCTCCACTTGAAGTGCTGTGATGTGTTTACTCACATTTTAAGTATTCTTCTTTCTGAACTAAAAGACATTAAGGAATCATATCAGAAGCAGGACAAGGAATAGGGAAGAAAAACAAGAAGACAAGAAGAAACAGGTTCAGATGGTGCTATTGCCAAGTGTCAAGTACCCTCTTTGTTGCTGAAACCCAAACTTTTTAACTTAGTTTAATTACCCTTTCATAAGTTGGTCGGTGGTTACAATTAGTTCCACTTTCTGCTACTCTTTCCTCCTCTCTTTTCTCAAATGTGCTTTCCTCTAACCACATTTAATTTCTCTCCTGAAAAAGCCATCTTTTTTCTCACACACTTTAGCAATGCTTTTAGATATGCTGGGACACTACCCACTCCTTCACCTGAGTAATTCCTACTCAGAGGTTAGCTTACATGTATTTGCCTTTATAAAATCACATTCAACATACCATGTCTTAGGTTACATGTTGCTGCCATCGAGGTCTACATTGTTCTTGTAGTACTCAAGAATCTTGAATTACAGTGTTTCCTATCGATTGGAATCACCCATTTATTTATGTTGAATAGTATCACACATTGTTAGAGCCTCAGTACTCAACAAAGTGTGTTGAATTAATGAATACATGGATACATCAATAATCTGCTTGTGATCTGGGGAGGGAAAAGGAAAAAAATTCCCCAAACCCATGCCTTCGGAGTAGAGATTGACAAGATGACAGGATAATGACCGCAGAGTTAAGAGAGTGACTGAGGAGGTTCTGCTTCCATTTAACATGTGGAATTTTACTGAAGAAAATTATTGCCACTCTGACAAGAAAAAGTTGGATATCTTACGAAATCATGATTATTTTAAGCCCATCAGAGAGCCGATGTCACAAAATAACCAAATGAACTAAGAAAAATGACAGCCCCTCCTAGAAAAATAAAGGGACATACAAGAGTTTCATTTTTGGCAGACATGACATAGAAGAAGGAAGTCACCACAGAAACAGGTGCAGTGGTCCTTCCTGACACGTGGTTTCACACTCTCCAGTTTCAGTCACCCAGGGTCCAGTACAATCAGATATTTTGAGAGACAAAGACCACATTCACATACCTTTTATTTTGTTAGTATAATTGTTCTATTTTATTAATTATTGTTAGTCTCTTATTGTGCCTAATTTATAAATTAAACTTTATTGTAGATATGCATATATAAAAAAAAAAACACAGTATATATAGGGTTCAGTACTGGCCCAAGTTTCAGACTTCCACTGAGGGTCTTGGAACATATCCCTCGAAGATAAGGTGGGACTACTTCAGAAAGAAAGCAGCTGAACTTTTAACACATATTTAAAGGCCACTTGTAAGCTTGCCTAGCATTTTTAAAGCCCTCAAATACACAAACAGGTGTCTGCAATCTATGTCAATTGGCGTTCATGAGCCATTACTGAGTGCTCATGAGAAAGACTAGATGTAGGGTGGTAAAAATTTAGAGAGACCTCCTTTTTTTTTTTTTTTTGTTTTTTTGACACGGAGTCTTGGAGTCTCGCTGTCACCCAGGCTGGAGTACAGCAGCACGGTCTAGGCTCACTGCAAGCTCCGCCTCCCGCGTTCCCGCCATTCTCCTGCCTTAGCCTCCCGAGTAGCTGGGACTACAGGCGCCCACCACCATGCCTGGCTAATTTTTTGTATTTTTTAGTACAGACGGGGTTTCACCGTGTTAGCCAGTATGGTCTCGATCTCCTGACTTCGTGATCCGCCCTCCTCGGCCTCCCAAAGTGCTGGGATTACAGGCGTGAGCCATCACGCCCGGCCTAGAGAGACCTCCTTTAAGAAACGTTGTACTGGTTCTAAGCCTAAGGACGGAATAAGAAATCCAAGGAAAATATCTCACTCCCTGGTCTTCACTGTATATATAGTGGCTGACATCTGCCCCTGGGGAAGAAACAGGAGTGCTGAGAGATGTGCTCTGAAAGGTAACTACGGAGGGCTGCCTAGGCCTCAGGGTGAAGAAGGAAATGGAAAGGAGCTCTCCCATGCTCTAGGCCCTATGATAGGTATGGGGCAACCACTGTCTACCACTGGCAAATAGCTCTGGACAAGTATAATGTTGCAGATTGCTTTGGTTTTTTAACACCCACTAGTGGCTATGATGGAGTAACAAGCGCCGGATTTACTCTACTAACTTAATAACAAAACTGGTTAAAATATATAAAACCACCAGTTTACAGACTTTTAGGAAGCCACAACACAGAACTTTAATCTTTTGTAAGAGAGAAAATGAATGAGATGAACCCCACATTTGTTCCAACTTTACATTCTGAACCTTGGAGCAGGAAGGGAAATTCCAAACGGAGCACAGAATTCAAAGGATCTGAGTTGGGTAGATGCTGTAAGGCAGACTTCAAGAGAAGAGGGAGCCATGCAGACAAAGGACTCTAAAATATCTTCTGAATGTCCCCTAAGTTTTGCGGACTAATACGAAGTGTACATGAAGAGTGAAACTCCATGAGGTTAGGAAAAGAAGGCTTGTGGACCTGAGTCCTGAATGGTTTCCAGAATTTATACAGGATGGGGATTCCAGAGAATCACAGTATGATGTTTTCTTGTCACTGGTCACATTCACTAGTGACAACAAATCAGCACATCCGAGTAATCAAAAAAATATATATATCACTAAAGACCGCACTAGATATGCCTTATCTAAGCTTAAAAGCAAGCCCAGAGAGGAATAAAATGAACCACAAATATCTCAGCTGCTGATCAGAACAAAGCTTAATATGCTTTACAGAAACAATCAAATCAATTCCAAGTAATGTAACTGCAACCCACAATAAAGGGCAAGGCCACAAACAGGAATACAAACGTCACATACATCTAACGTCATAAAAGTTAACAGTTACATTCAATTGAAAATTCACAGACATGAAAAAAGCAAGAAAATATGACGAATAATGAGGACAGAATTCAATCTATTGAAACCTATCCAGAACTGACACAGATGTTAGAAATAGCAAACAAGGATATTAAAAGGTACTTAACTGTATTCCATATGTTCAAAAAGTTAAGCAAAGATATAAAAATGACCCAAATTGAACTTCTTGAAATGAAAGTCAAAATGTGTGAGATAAAAACAACAAAAATTCTAGATAGGACAGCAAAGTATTAAATATTGCTGGTAAACAAATTTACAAACTTAAAGACATAGAAATAGAACAATTCAAAATAAAACACAAAGAGGATATAAAGCTCTCAAAATAATAAACAGTGTTAGTGAGCTCTGAGACAACTTTAAATGACTACACATACACACACACACATATTTAAATGTATATTATAAATTGGAATAGTGAAAGAAGAGGACTGAGGAAAGACAAAAACATTTGAATAAAAAACTATTAATTTTGTTAAGTTTAATAAATATTATGAACTCATAAGTTCAAGAGGTTCAATGAACCTGAAGAACAAGGAAATTCAAACACATAATGCCAAGACACTTCACAATCAAATTGCTTAAAAAACATTGATAAAGGTTAAAATGTAAAAGCAACCATAGAAATTGAAAAGTTACATACAAGGCAACAAAATAAGAATGGTAGCAGCTTTCTGTTTCTGAACAATGTAAAAGTAAAGACAGTAAACAACACCTTTAAAGCACTGAAAGGAAAAAAAAAAAAAAACTTGTCATCTGAGAATCTTATACCTGGACAAAAGTAGCTTTCAAAAATGAGGTGCAACCATGACTTGTTTAGAATGCTAAAGAATGAAAGCATTTACCAACAGTGAATTTCTGTTGCACAAAAATGTTAAAGCCAGTTTACCTGGCAGAAAAAAAAAAAAGATATTAAATGGTAACTTGTATCTACATAAAGAAATTAACATAGATGATTTTTTTCTTATTATTTAAATATCTCTCAAAGATAATCAACTGACTAAAACAAAATAATAATACTGAATTGCTAGGTGTATAACCTATGTAGAAGTAAAATGTCTGGCAACATAGCACAAAGGCCAGGAGGGAAGAAATGAAAGTATACAACTACAGGGTTCTTATATGTGAAGTAGTATAATTGCTATATTATCACTTGAGAGTAGACAAGAATAAGTTAAATCTGTAGAATATGAATATGTAATTAATAAAATTAAAAACAGTTATATTGAACAAGCAAAGAAGACAAAATACAATCATTATAAACACAAGATTAATCCAAAAGAATTAACTCACAAGAAGGCAGAAAAGAAGAAAACAAAAAACATATCTGATAAGAAAAAATCAGGAAGATGGTAAATTTAAACATAATCAAATAATCATTATAAATATTAATTGTCCAAACACCCCAATTACAAGGCAGATATCATCCGGTTGGATTTAAAAAGCAACATTGAACTATATATTGCCCAAAAGAAACCCACTGTAAATATGAGGCTCAAGTAGGTTTAAAGTAAATGGATTGAGGACTTCAGTTTCAGTATAAACATGTAGTGAACTGAAAAACTCACTGTCCTTACAACAAAATAAGAAAGATGGACATGCAGCAAATTAATGATCTTTCATGGACTCATTAAAGAGCTAATGTCATAGGACAAATGGCCATCCTGAAAAGAGACAGAAACCTCCAGGGAAACATGGAAGTCAAGCATTTGTTTACCAGGCAAAGAAGCTACTACTGGGTGCCATGTAAGTCAGTAGAAACTATAACGTAAAATTCTTAGGAATAGATCGTCTAGAGTGAAAACATGAAACCCCCAGGGCCTGAAGGCTTGGGAAGTTCCTCTCCATTTTGGAGGATTTCTCTTCAGACTTTTATAGGCAGAATAGGAGAGAAACTGGAGAAAGGTCCCTCGTGGTACTACTTGGGAAATGTGGAAAGCAATCATTGTAAAATCTGTCCAGATCTTTGTCCCATATGAAGCAAAAAGCTCAGTCTGCAGGGTAAAGGATACCACCTGAAAGCATAGGTAAAATTCCATATCAGCTAACGGAAGGCAGCTCTAACCAGCTTCAATATCCCTGTATCACCTAAGGTCACACAAAATCTGTTATCTTCAGTTAAGAGTACTTCTAAAACAAAGGCTGAGAACCCTGGAGGATTTCTATTCCACCAGGGGAGGGATGCTTTTGAAGACAGAACCCACAAGAGTCAGGCCAAATGTGCACTCTAAAGATGGAAACTTCATCAGAACACCCAGCCACCATGTTAACAAGCCTCCAGTGCAGCTGGGAAAACTACACAAAGGAAAGATCAAAAGTCAAGGTTGCTAGGGTAATTTGGAGCCTCTAGTGACCGCAGCAATAACATACATCAAATGTAGCACTCATAAGTAGGTTAATGTAAATCTATACACTAAAGGTCTATGTACCTCATTATTTATTTCCCTATATTTGTGAATCCAAAAATAGCAAGGCATGCAAAATGGCAAGAAAGCACAGACTGAAAAGACAACACAATTATTGGAGCAAGACTCAGATATGATACAGAATTGTAATTATGCAACAAGGAACTTTGACTAATATATTAGAGGTGTTTATGGAAAAGGTAGACTACATGCAAGATTAGATAGGTAATTTCGGCAGAGAGATGGAAACCAAAAAGAATTAAATGGAAAAGATAGAAATATAATCAATTTCTGTGGAATCAGTTGTAATGTCATTTTTGTCATTTCTGATTGTGTTTATTTGGATCTTCTCTTTGTTTTCTTTGTTGTTGTTGTTAACCTAGCTAAACTCTTGGTTTTATTGATCTTTTGTATGGACTTTTATATGGGTCTCAATTTTGTTCAGTTCTTCTCTGATTTCAGTTATTTCTTCTCTTCTACTTGCTTTGGGTTTTGTTCTGTTTTCTGTAGTTCCTCTAGTTGCAATGTTAGGTCATGAATTTGAGATGTTTCTAGTCTCTTGATGAAGGCATTTAGCATTATAAATTTTCTTAAGAGTACCTTAGCTGTATCACAAAAGTTTTGGTAAATTTGTCTCTATTTTTATTAATTTCAAAGAATTTTTTTATTTCTGCCTTAATTTTGTTGTTCATCTTTGAAAAAATTTCAGTTACGAAGAATTAAATCATTTAATTTCCATGTTTTTGTGTAGTTTTAAGAGTCTTCTAAGTATTGGTTTCTGCTTTTATTGTACTGTGGTCCAAGAGTGTGCTTGATATGGTTTTGGTTTTTTTTTTTAATTTATTAAGATTTGCTTTACAGCAAAGCATGTGGTTGAGCATAGAATATGTTTGATGTATGGATGAGAAGACTGTATATTTTGTTGCTGTTGGATACAGTACTTTGTAGATCTGTATTACAGTCTGAATGGTCAAGTGTCAAGTTTAAGCCCAGAATTTCTTTGTTAGTTTTCGGCCCCAATGATCTGTCTAATACTGTCAGTGTGGTGTTAAAGTCCCCCCCTATTATTGTGTGGCTGTCTAAGTCTTTTCATAAGCAAAGAACAACTTGTTTTATAAATCTGGGTGGTGCTATGTTGGGTGCATATATATTTAGAATAGTTAGGTCTTCTGGTTGAATTGAACCCTTTATCATTATGTAGTACCCTTCTTTGTCCTTCCCGATTGTTGTTCATTTAAAGTCTATTTTATCTGATAAAAGAGTAACAACTCCTGCTCTTTTTTGTTTTTGGTTTTCATTTGCTTGGTAGAA
>NW_012101322.1:92131-96582 GCF_000951045.1 Mandrillus leucophaeus | reverse complement strand
GTGAAAACATGAAACCCCCAGGGCCTGAAGGCTTGGGAAGTTCCTCTCCATTTTGGAGGATTTCTCTTCAGACTTTTATAGGCAGAATAGGAGAGAAACTGGAGAAAGGTCCCTCGTGGTACTACTTGGGAAATGTGGAAAGCAATCATTGTAAAATCTGTCCAGATCTTTGTCCCATATGAAGCAAAAAGCTCAGTCTGCAGGGTAAAGGATACCACCTGAAAGCATAGGTAAAATTCCATATCAGCTAACGGAAGGCAGCTCTAACCAGCTTCAATATCCCTGTATCACCTAAGGTCACACAAAATCTGTTATCTTCAGTTAAGAGTACTTCTAAAACAAAGGCTGAGAACCCTGGAGGATTTCTATTCCACCAGGGGAGGGATGCTTTTGAAGACAGAACCCACAAGAGTCAGGCCAAATGTGCACTCTAAAGATGGAAACTTCATCAGAACACCCAGCCACCATGTTAACAAGCCTCCAGTGCAGCTGGGAAAACTACACAAAGGAAAGATCAAAAGTCAAGGTTGCTAGGGTAATTTGGAGCCTCTAGTGACCGCAGCAATAACATACATCAAATGTAGCACTCATAAGTAGGTTAATGTAAATCTATACACTAAAGGTCTATGTACCTCATTATTTATTTCCCTATATTTGTGAATC
Organism: Mandrillus leucophaeus; assembly: GCF_000951045.1. Taxonomy (NCBI): domain Eukaryota; kingdom Metazoa; phylum Chordata; class Mammalia; order Primates; family Cercopithecidae; genus Mandrillus; species Mandrillus leucophaeus. The sequence goes on along the minus strand of NW_012101322.1, from coordinate 95,919 downwards.
CAAAAATAGCAAGGCATGCAAAATGGCAAGAAAGCACAGACTGAAAAGACAACACAATTATTGGAGCAAGACTCAGATATGATACAGAATTGTAATTATGCAACAAGGAACTTTGACTAATATATTAGAGGTGTTTATGGAAAAGGTAGACTACATGCAAGATTAGATAGGTAATTTCGGCAGAGAGATGGAAACCAAAAAGAATTAAATGGAAAAGATAGAAATATAATCAATTTCTGTGGAATCAGTTGTAATGTCATTTTTGTCATTTCTGATTGTGTTTATTTGGATCTTCTCTTTGTTTTCTTTGTTGTTGTTGTTAACCTAGCTAAACTCTTGGTTTTATTGATCTTTTGTATGGACTTTTATATGGGTCTCAATTTTGTTCAGTTCTTCTCTGATTTCAGTTATTTCTTCTCTTCTACTTGCTTTGGGTTTTGTTCTGTTTTCTGTAGTTCCTCTAGTTGCAATGTTAGGTCATGAATTTGAGATGTTTCTAGTCTCTTGATGAAGGCATTTAGCATTATAAATTTTCTTAAGAGTACCTTAGCTGTATCACAAAAGTTTTGGTAAATTTGTCTCTATTTTTATTAATTTCAAAGAATTTTTTTATTTCTGCCTTAATTTTGTTGTTCATCTTTGAAAAAATTTCAGTTATGAAGAATTAAATCATTTAATTTCCATGTTTTTGTGTAGTTTTAAGAGTCTTCTAAGTATTGATTTCTACTTTTATTGTACTGTGGTCCAAGAGTGTGCTTGATATGGTTTTGGTTTTTTTTTTTAATTTATTAAGATTTGCTTTACAGCAAAGCATGTGGTTGAGCATAGAATATGTTTGATGTACGGATGAGAAGACTGTATATTTTGTTGCTGTTGGATACAGTACTTTGTAGATATGCATTACAGTCTGAATGGTCAAGTGTCAAGTTTAAGCCCAGAATTTCTTTGTTAGTTTTCGGCCCCAGTGATCTATCTAATACTGTCAGTGTGGTGTTAAAGTCCCCCCTATTATTGTGTGGCTGTCTGTCTTTTCATAAGCAAAGAACAACTTGTTTTGTAAATCTGGGTGGTGCTATGTTGGGTGCATATATATTTAGAATAGTTAGGTCTTCTGGTTGAATTGAACCCTTTATCATTATGTAGTACCCTTCTTTGTCTTTCCCGATTGTTTTTCATTTAAAGTCTATTTTATCTGATAAAAGAATAACAACTCCTGCTCTTTTTTGTTTTTGGTTTTCATTTGCTTGGTAGAACTTCTTCCATCTCCTTTGTTTGAGCCTGTGAGTGTCATTACATGTGAGATGTGTCTCTTGAAAACAGCAGTTAGGTCTTGCTTTTTCATTCAGCTTGCCACTCTATGTCTTGTTTGTTTGTTTGTTTGTTTGCTTGTTTGAGATGGAATCTTTCTCTGTCTCCCAGGCTGGAGTGCAGTGGCATGATCTCAGCTTACTGCAATTTCCGCCTCCTGGGTTCAAGCAATTCTCCTGCCTCAGCCTCCTGAGTAGCTGGATTACAGATGCGTGCAACCACATTTGGCTAATTTTTTTACTTTTAGTAGAGACAGGGTTTCACCATGTTGGCCAGGCTGGTCTCAAACTCCCAATTTCAGGTAATCTGCCTGCCTTGGCCTCTCAAAGTACTGGGATTACAGGTGTGAGCCACTGTGTTCGGCCCACTCTATGTCTTTTAAGTGGGGAGTTTAGACCATTTACATTCAGAGTTAGTATTGATATGTGAGATTTTGATCCTCAGACAAGATTATTAACACCTCTATGCATATAAATTAGAAAATCTAGAGGAAATGGATAAATTTCTGGAAACATACAGCCTCCCAAGATTGAATCAGAAAGAAAGTGAAAACCTGAACAGACCAGTAACAAGTTAAGAAATTGAATCAGTAATTTAAAAAAATATAGCGGCCGGGCACAGTGGCTCAAGTCTGTAATCCCAGCACTTTGGGAGGCCAAGACAGGTGGATCACGAGGTCAGGAGATCGAGACCATCCTGGCTAACATGGTGAAACCCCGTCTCTACTAAAAAATACAAAAAACTAGCCGGGCGTGGTGGTGGGCGCCTGTAGTCCCAGCTACTCGGGAGGCTGAGGCAGGAGAATGGTGTGAACCCGGTAGGCAGAGCTTGCAGTGAGCTGAGATCCAGCCACGGCACTCCAGCCTGGGCGACAGAGCGAGACTCTGTCTCAAAAAAAAAACAAAAACAAACAAACAAAAAATATATATATATAAAAGACCCCAGGACCAGACAGATTTATTGACTAATTCTACCAGATGTACAAAGAAATGATACCAATCCTACTGAAACTTTTCCAAAAAAAAATTGAGGGAGAGGTGCTTCTATCTCATTCCATAAAGCCTGCATCATCCTGATACCATAATCTGGCAGAGGCACAACAAAAGAGAAAACTTAAGGACAATATCTCTGATAAATTTAGATGCAAAAACACTCAACAAAATACTGGCAAGCCAAATCCAGCAGCATATCAAGAGTTAATTTCCCATGATCAAGTGGGCCTTTTTTTTTTTTTTTTTGGTATGCAAGGTTGGTTCAACATGCTTTAATCAATAAGTGTGATTCACCACATAAACAGAATAAAAAACTATATGATCATTTTTATAGATACAGAAAAAGCCTTCAATAAAATTCAACATCTCTTCATGATAAAAATCCTCAACAGATTAGGCATTAAAGGAAAATACCCCAAAATAATTAGAGCCATCTATCACAAACCCACAACCAACATCAGACTGAATGGGCAAAAGCTAGAATCATTTCCTTTGAGAACTAGAACAAGACAAGGATGCCTACTCTCACCACTCCTATTCAACATAGTACTGGAAGCCCTAGAGAGAGCAATCAGACATGAGAAACAAAAAAAAAGGCATCCAAATAGGAAAAGAGGAAGTCAAACTATCTCTCTTTCATGACAATATGCTTATATATATAGAAAACACTAAAGACTCTGACAAAGACTCCTGGAATTTACAAATTCAGTAAAGTTTCTGGATATAAAACCAATGTAAAAAATCATTAACATTTTTATAAAACAACATTCTAGCTGAGAACCAAATTAATAACACAATCCTATTTACAATAGGCACAAAGAAAATGAAACACCTAAGAAATTCATCTAACCAAGAAGGTGAAAGACCTCCACAACAAGAACTACAAAACACTGTTGAAATAAATTAGATATGACACAAATGAATGACAAAATATTCCATGCTCATGAACTGGAAGAATCAATATCATTAAAATGGCCACACCTGCTAAAGCAATTTACAGATTCAACATTATTCCTATCAAAATACCAACATCCTTTTTCACAGAATTAGAAAAATCTATTTTGAAATTCATTTGGAAACAAAAACTGCCTGAATAGCCAAAGCAATCCTAAGCAAAAGGAACAAAGCTGGAGGCATCATATTATACATCTTCAAACTATACTGTAAGGCTACAGTAACCAAAACAGCATGGTACTGGTATAAAAACAGATGCATAGACCAGATAAATAGAATAGTGAATCCAGAAATAAACCTGCACATCTCTCACCATATATGAAAATAACTCAAGATGGATGAAATATTTAAATCTAAGAGCACAAAATATGAAAATCCAAGAAAATCTAGGAAATACCCTTCTCAACATAGGCCTGTGACCTAATTAAAGAGCCTTTGCACACAACAAAAAATTACAAACAGAATAAACAGCCTACAGAATGGGAGAAAACATTTGCAAACTATGCATCTAACAAAGATCTAATACTTAGAATC
>NW_012101322.1:90733-92081 GCF_000951045.1 Mandrillus leucophaeus | reverse complement strand
CATAAACAGAATAAAAAACTATATGATCATTTTTATAGATACAGAAAAAGCCTTCAATAAAATTCAACATCTCTTCATGATAAAAATCCTCAACATTTTTGGTATGCAAGGTTGGTTCAATATGCTTTAATCAATAAGTGTGATTCACCACATAAACAGAATAAAAAACTATATGATCATTTTTATAGATATAGAAAAAGCCTTCAATAAAATTCAACATCTCTTCATGATAAAAATCCTCAACAGATTAGGCATTAAAGGAAAATACCCCAAAATAATTAGGGCCATCTATCACAAACCCACAACCAACATCAGACTGAATGGGCAAAAGTTAGAATCATTTCCTTTGAGAACTAGAACAAGACAAGGATGCCTACTCTCACCACGCCTATTCAACATACTACTGGAAGCCCTAGATAGAGCAATCAGACACGAGAAACCAAAAAAAAGGCATCCAAATAGGAAAAGAGGAAGTCAGACTATCTCTCTTTCATGACAATATGTTTATATATATAGAAAACACTAAAGACTCTGCCAAAGACTCCTGGAATTTACAAATTCAGTAAAGTTTCTGGATATAAAACCAATGTTAAAAAATCATTAGCATTTTTTTAAAACAACATTCTAGCTGAGAACCAAATTAATAACACAATCCCATTTACAATAGGCACAAAGAAAATGAAACACCTAAGAAATTCATCTAACCAAGAAAGTGAAAGACCTCCACAACAAGAACTACAAAACACTGTTGAAATAAATTAGAAATGACACAAATGAATGACAAAATATTCCATGCTCATGAACTGGAAGAATCAATATCATTAAAATGGCCATACCTGCTAAAGCAATTTACAGATTCAACATTATTCCTATCAATTTACCAACATCCTTTTTCACAGAATTAGAAAAATCTATTTTGAAATTCATTTGGAAACAAAAACTGCCTGAATAGCCAAAGCAATCCTAAGCAAAAGGAACAAAGCTGGAGGCATCGTATTATACATCTTCAAACTATACTGTAAGGCTACAGTAACCAAAACGGCATGGTACTGGTATAAAAACAGATGCATAGACCAAAGAAATAGAATAGTGAATCCAGAAATAAACCTGCACATCTCTCACCATATATGAAAATAACTCAAGATGGATGAAATATTTAAATCTAAGAGCGCAAAATATGAAAATCCAAGAAAATCTAGGAAATACCCTTCTCAACATAGGCCTGTGACCTAATTAAACTAAAGAGCCTTTGCACACAACAAAAAATTACAAACAGAATAAACAGCCTACAGAATGGGAGAAAACATTTGCAAACTATGCATCTAACAAAGATCTAATACTTAGAATC
>NW_012101322.1:85680-90148 GCF_000951045.1 Mandrillus leucophaeus | reverse complement strand
AAAAAGGAATGCTTATGCACTGTTGGTGGGAATGCAAATGAAATTCAGTCACTGTTGAAAACAGTTTGGAGCTTTTTCAAAGAACTTAAAATAGTGCTACCATTCAACCCAACAGTCCCACTACTGCATAGATACCCAAAGGAAAATAATTCATTCTATCAAAAAGACACATGCACCTACATGTTCACTGCAGTGTTATTCACAATAGCAAAGACATGTAATCAACCTAGGTGTCCATCAGCAGTGAATTCAGTAAAGAAAATCTGGTACGTATACATCATGGAATACTATGTAGCCATAAAAATGAATGAAATAATGTCCTTTGCACAAACATGGATAGAGATGGAGGCCATTATCCTAAGTGACCTCATGCAAGAACAGAAAACCAAATACCATATGTTTTCACTTGTAAGTGGGAACTAAACATTGAATACACATGAACATAAAGACGGACATAATAGACACAAGAGATCACTATTTGGGGTAGAGTGGATGGACTGAAGAAGAGCCTGTTGGGTATCGTGCTTACTGCCTGTATGACAGGATTGTTAGGACCCCAAACCTCAATGTCATACAATTAACCCAGATAACAAACCTGCGTGTGTACCCTTTAATCTACAACAAAGGTTGAAATTTTTTTTGAAAAAAAAAGAGGTACAGCCAATGTGCTCCATTTACCATCCTTATCTTTTGTCTTTTTCCCCTTCAATTCATCATCTGCAGCACTGAGTAAGTAATCATTCTTGATTAGCAATGTGGCACAGCTCTACTCTGCCTAAGAATCTTCAAAGAGGGCCTGATGCAGTGGCTCACGCCTATAATCCTGGCACTTTGGGAGGCCAAGGCAGGTGGATTACTGAAGGTCAGGAGTTCAAGACCAGCCTGGCCAACATGGTGAAATCCAGTCTCTACTAAAAATACAAAATTAGCTGGATGTGGTGGCATGTGCCTGTAATCCCAGCTACTCGGGGGCCTGAGGCAGGAGAATCGCTGGAACCCAGGAGGCAGAGGTTGCATTGAGAGGAGATTGTGCCACTGCACTCCAGCCTGGGCAAAAAGAGTGAGACTCTGCCTCAAAAATTAAAAAAAAAAAATCTTCGAAGAGAAGCTATACAACGAAAAATGGAGAGAATTAGAGCCAGACACATTTAGAATCAAATGACAGCTTCATCACTTCTGGGCTGTGACATCTAGGAAAATAATATAAACACTTTCAGAGCCTCTGTTTTTTTATCTGAAAAGTGAGAATAATAAGCCTATTATGAGGATTAGAATAGATAATAACATAGTACTCGTCACACCACACATTAAGAGATGACTAAGCGGCGGCAGCTATTGTCAATGCTATTCATTCATAGTCTTTAGAATTTAAAAGCCCTTCCTTGCTCACATGACCATTTTACAATCCTGATAGTACATGTATTTTCCATTATTTCACATTTCATCCAGTCAAATAATGTTCCCTAATGACCTTAAGATATTGAACTTTCTTGAGCTTCCCTGACTGTCCCTGTCCCATGATGTCTTCTTCTTGTGGTTCCGTAGCATTTGAGGTCTGTACCAAGAATATGGCATTTACCATGTTGCCATTTTGTCTTCTCCAATTAGCTCAAAGCATCTCAAGGACAACAATGTTTTCTTTTTTTTTTTTTTAACAATTTTTTTTTTTTACATCTTTGGATGTTTCACTCCACCTGCTATTGTCTGAATGAATTTTACTTTTTATTCTCACCAAATACTATAGCATATTCAAGATATTTTTTAAAACTAACTTTTCTGTGATACTTTAAATAAATTCTGTCAAAATTTTCTTAGAATATCATACAGTATTGACAATACTCCAATCACATAACTTGAAGTATATGAATTTGTATCTTCCTATTTCTCAAGCAGTTTTCTTTAGAACTCCTAGATATGAGCATATGTCAATGCAAACCATATCACTTCCGTTTTTGTTTCCAAATGTTTAAATTTTATTGTGTTTATGTTTAAAATACCATGTTAACAACAGAGTTCATATTTATATAAAATTATATCAAAACAATATGACCCAGGCTTGAGTAAAAATTAAGGACTTTCCTAAATGCCATAAATAGAATGTGTTCCTTCAGAAACACATAAAAAAACTATAATCGGGTTTTATGATAAATACTGTTTTATGTAAATTATCAAAAAATTCAAAGTGACAAATATAATTCAACAGAAAGTGAACACCTTGTCTATATTTTATTCACACTAAGGAGAGCAGATTGACCAGCAATACTCAACAGTTTTGATAATGTCCTTGTAGCTGAAAGTAAGAGGTAAACCTACTAAAACTTGGTAGTAATAAATAAAATTGGCCACAGTGCCATCAGGTTATACAATTACGTCTAGTTTTTCAATGACATCTCTCAGTTATTAATCTGAGTCCAGCTTGCATTACATTTTAAGATGTATTTGCAGTTTTTCAGGAAAAAGTTTCAGGACTTCAAGTGAAGAGTAGTTTGTAGTCTTCTTGCTGCTATAATCTTTACGCTCATTTCTCCGTCACCTCATATGCCTAAAATAGCCTTGTATTCCTGTTCCCCTGAAAGTACATTAACTGATCTCTTCTGAAAATTCAAGTTGTTGATTTGATTCATAGAGAGCATCTTTCTACACAGTGAGCTTCTTGAGGCAAGGAACTTGCGCTACTCCTCAAATGCACACAAAGAATAACCCTTTAGTAAACATTCAATAAACTAATTATAAATTATAGAAGAGACCAACACATCTTCATTGCTCAAATGAAGAAACTGAAGACATTGGACAATAAAGTAATTGCTCAAGCATACAGATAGTTGATGACAAAAATGGGACTAAAAACTTGTTTTTCTAATTTCTATCCTAATACGTGTTCAAGAATTCTATCCTGCAGCATATGCTTTTTTGCATAAATTTTCTTAATAATCAATGGGAAACCATCCTTCAGTAGATAGTGACATACAAGGGTACTGACTTCATTTGGAAAAAGAAAAACAAAATTAAAAGTATTATTAATCCCTGGTCAAGTCAGATCCATTTTCTTCTCCCAAAGCAGCCCTGACTTGAGGGAGGAGGGAGTGGGGAGGATACATTTTTAAAGAGATCATATTTGCTTTGGAAGGAATCTATCAGAATGTTTAAAACACTCAACCCCATACAGGAATATTAGTTCAAATATAAAACTTTTAATATAATAAATAAAAGAAGAAGAGTAATCTCTGAAGCTGATTTTTCCTGTATTCTAGTAATTGGTCCAGTTAATTGTTGGATGTTTTTGAATATAGTTACAACATCAAGCTATAAATATATGACTTCATCTTTCCTGTGGTAAAGAATTGTTTATAAATCTGCTGGAGACAGCTTATACTGTTATATCTATCTCAAAGGCATGCTCTTTCTCTTTTGGGGTACACAATTTTTGAAGGTTCAGAGTCAAAAAGTCTTGAAAAACTGAAGATAATCTATAGCTCTTTCTCTTTTGGGGTACACAATTTTCGAAGGTTCAGAGTCAAAGAGTCTTGAAAAACTGAAGATAATCTATAGGTAGAGGCAAGAGCAAATATAACTGATATAATAGAAAGAGCTTCTGTTTTCTCATTTTAACCCTCTTTCCTAACAGTTGTACCCTTAGATTTTACATATTCTCTTCCAGCCTACATCTTATGCTCAGTTATTTCATATTATCCATTCCAGAACAATCAATTTCCTTGCATTTTATCCTGTTAACCTATCAGCTGTTTTCACTGCTGCCTTTCCAAATGCAGTGGACAGTTAGAAAAGTTAGATAAAACAAACAAGAGCCCAGCAACCATCATAATATTCTGATAAACTCCACCACAAATTAATTTCAATCATTGTATCTCTGCAGTCCCCTGGTTCCTTTATACACCTCAGTCTTCTAAAGCTGTGTCTGAGATGGCGATTCTTCTTCCAGTGATTTATTAAATGCAATGCCCTCAAGAGAAAGAAGTGAGAAACAGCATAAGGAAGAGGAAAAAATCCAACAAGAATGTGTTTCCACCTTCAGGCTAGCTGAAGTCTGATCCCACGGCAAAGCTCTGGATCATTAATTGCACCCACAGAGTTGGCTCCACCTTAAGTCAAGAAATAGCACAATCTGATTTTCTTTTTTAGCCTCCAGGCTTATGCTGAAATTATCTTATCAAAGATCAACTATCTAAGCACCAAACTCAATGATATTTTCCCAGTTTAAAATCTCCTATATGGCACTTAACACTTAACACCACCGATTAGCTCCTTTTCAAATTCCTCCTCTTGGGCAAAATGATATGAACAAAATTGTGTATTGTCTTGGCTTAGAGAATAATTATGGAAAAACAGCATATTTTTATTTACTTTTTAAATAAAATCTTCTCTTATCAAATACTTCTACAGTCTGCAGAATAGAGACCACCCCCTGATATTTCTTGGTATCCTTAATGTCAGCAGAATTTGTGATGCT
>NW_012101322.1:75522-84750 GCF_000951045.1 Mandrillus leucophaeus | reverse complement strand
TTATTTACTAATATATCATACCTGACCATGATATTTAAGGTAGATCTCAGTTTACCAATATCAGCATATCTTTTGCAAACTCCTGGGTAAGAAAACTATTTCTTCTTGTGGCTTAAACTATGCAAACTCCATAGAAGTCACTTGAGGGATAAATGGACTCTCATAATACCATTCTTACCCACTCACTTTTATGGTCATAACTGTATTTAGAAGTCAACGTGGCTGTCACTGATCCATCTTGGCATTCTGGCTCATCCTGCATATAGTCAATCTTGCTGCTTTAAACCATCAGTATCTGTAGTGCAAGTATGTCAAGCAATAGGAATGGGGAGTTCAGCATTTCATTGGCTGTCTAAATCAATCATTTTTGAACATGAATAAGTCATGCTTAAATGGATGGCTTCAGCCTAAATTAGGAAGCACTTGTGTGAGGAGAAGGTTGAAAAATAGAATAAATTCAGGTTTAGGGAAGCCACATTGCATTCTCTTTCAGCCAGTCTCATTTTTTTTTTCTTCTACCAAAATGATAGATATAGAATCGTTTTAATACAAATCCTGCTTAAGTCTCCGGAAACGGATTTAATAGACAGCTTGTGATATTCCAGCAGAGAACTCATTAAGGAAATTCAAGATTCTGAAGTCAGAATAACGTTGCTGGCTTTCAGAACACAAGGTGATCGACGGGAAGGTCTTGCTTTGCATGTTTACCAGCAGGCAGGTGTATTTCATTCTGTTGATCCCTTAAAGAACAGCTGAAGGATTTTTTTCAGCGTTAACTTCTCTCTTTTCAGTTCCCCCATCAATCTGTAATTTATTTCAGGAAGTGTTTTTGCTGGGCATCTGTCACTGTGAGTATTTCACTGGTTTCTTTTGAAGGTCACACCTTTGTATTTTTCTTATCGCCAGAGTTGAGATTTTGCCAAGAGGGATGGGTTATGTGCTGAGGGATCAACGTACATTTCTACAGTTTCACATTCTCCAAAGCCTCTGCTATATTTCATTGCACATAATACAGGAACACTTTACTGCCCGAAAAGAAACCTTAACCATCAGGAACATAGCTGAGTAATTAAAATTATGAGAAAAACAAGACTTCTATGCTGTAATAAATGTCCTAAACTAATATAGATATTTCCAAAATTCTCATTCAGTGTTCTCTGCCTCATATTTTACACTCAGTATCAATAAGTCTAGTTGTATAATTTCCCATTTCTTATCATATTAGGTACATCAAACTAGACAGCTTGTGAAAGTCAGGAACTGTACAGGAAGAAAAGTTGGAGATATTTAAATTGGAAAAATTGTAATTACTTAGCAACAGGGTGAAAACTAAATAAAGTTCACAAATTACATAATCTCCATATACTAGAATACAATATAGCAAACGAACTGCATGACTTACAGCAGAAGTCAGCACACTTTTGCAGTAAAAGATCAAATAGTAAATATTTCAGGCTATGTGGGCCATACAGTTTCTGTCACTATTACTCAATTTTGCTATGGTAGCATAAAATAAGTCACAGACAATCCAGAAACCAAGCCATGTTCCATGGCTAATAGCCCAATAAAACTTTATTTACAAAATCAGGAAGCAATGTCAATTTGACCTGCAGACTCTGGTTTACTAACCCCTATGAAGAATTAGGTGAAGAAATACAAACAAGTTTCAAAATATAATTGGGAATGAGAAAAGCAAGTTCCAGAATGATATATACAGAGCGACATATTAAAGTATGAAAAGATGAAATACTTTAATATATGATATTTATGGATCCACACACTTATCCTAAAAGCATAAGAGCATGAAAAAGTGACAAACACCATATTCAGAATAGTGATTAAGTCTGGAGGAAAAGCTTACGAAATAGAAGAAAAAAAGGAGGGTCAGTAACTATATCTGCAATGACTTTTTTTTTTCTCTCTTAAACTCTGTGTTGACTGCAAAGCTGTTCATTACATTAATCTCTATACATTTTTATACACCTAAAATATTTTATAATCATAAAAAACAGGCATTTTAACTCATGTAACATAACATGCTGGGGCAGTTTAATAGGTTTAAAATTAACTGTACAACTTAGTACTTCAGAGTTTATCAACATTTTGCCTGAAAAAAATGATGCACATATTAATAATTATAAACCCAAGATGAAAATGCAAAAATTTAGTTCAGTACAGACTTTAGTTGTGGAATCCAAAAGTATTTCAAATATATTTCAGAGAAAAAAATATAATGTCAACACATTGAGCTAGAATGTTTTGATGCTTATAGTTATTATAATCTCATACATGAAACATCTCTTCTTTGATTTGCCTAATAGTTTCGTTATCTTTCAGCTTTTCTAATCCAGTCAATGTTATTTTAAAACATAGATGTATTTGTACTCTGGTATGCCCTCAAGATTTCAGGGAGTCCTTCCTTGACTACTCTATAAAAGTGACTTCTTCCCTCATTGCCTTATATGAAAGTGACTATATAAAAAGTAGCATTGTGCAGGCTCACTTACTTAAGTTCTTTAACAGATGTTTTAAGGTTTTAATCAAGAAAAGCTGGTAATTGGCAAGTCAAGGGATTTGTGAAAGTTATTCGGTGTTACTTGCCTCAATAGTATCTTAAATACCACTACCAGGTAACACAATCAGTAACCAAACACTATTAAGGATAATACGTGGGGAAGAAATATTTTCTTCTAAATATGCGAGTTTAAGAATCGTTCTTGAAGGTATAAAATTTCTTTCCAGTTACTGAGAACTATAATAACAAACTTACAGAGGTTATGTCCTTATAGGAAAACAATAAACTACTTTTCATATACGTATATTTTAACTATAGTAATAAAAAAAGTGTAGATAAAATCTGAATTTCTCAAAAGGCAATTGTCTATGCACGCATATTCCATTATTCTGTCAGTTGAGAACCTAGAAGCAAACAACCACCTAATAGCAATAAGCACACCTAGCACCTAGAGTTTAATGCTAATACCATTCTACAATTAAAAAAAACCATACACACAAAATACAAAAAATAAAAAACTAGAGTTCACTTCCTTAGAGAAATAGCTGAATCTAGAACTGGGGCAGGAAATATACCAGATAATCTTGAAGCGTTTTACAGTGCCAGGAAGAAAGGAAGTAAATGCACATTGCACACACACACCCCACCCACCCACACACAGTCATGGAGGCATGTCGAAGGGACAGAGGAACCAAATGAAATAACTCTCAAGTGCCAAAGACAGAGCAATTCAAGCAACAAAGTAAGTAAATTAGTATTGGATTGTCCCAACAGAGAAAATAAATATTTAGGGATCTGCATTAATATTAAAATAATTAAGTTAATAAATGGGAGAAAAAGGACAAATTTCCCATGCAAGAGAATTCCAAATAATTTATGTAGATACGCCCCTGTCAATGAGATGGAGCATCACTCCCCGCTCTTTAATTCTGGGCTGCTTATGATAACTTTTTTCCAAAAAATACAAATTGGAAAAGGAGAAGGAAGAGTAACTTTGTGGTAGAGAAACCTGGCAAACACTCCCTCAGTCAGGTGATCAAGGTTAACTTCAACCATGATAAGACGTGTTGATGCCATGTACTCGATATGATGTGGTTACAATGGCACTTTAACTTTGTTGTCTTTCTCCCAAGAACACGATTCCCCCTTGTAATCATGAGAAAAGCATCCAAGAAATCTAAATTAAATAACAGCACAAAATAACTGACCAATATTCCTCAAAACTGTCAAAGTCATCAAAACCTAGGAAAAGTCAGAGAAACTGCGAGAGTGAAGGGGATCCTAAGGATACATGGGGACTAAATAGAACATAACCTTGGATGGGATTCCAGAACAGATAAAGGACATTAGATAGAAACTACAGAAAACTGAATGGCACATGGACTTAATGATTTATCAGTAATGACTCCTTAATTTTAACAAACGTGCAATACTGATGTAAGATGTTAGAAATAGGAGAAGCTGGGCATGCAGTATGAGAACTCTCGCAACTATCTTCACAATTTCTTCTATAAATCCAAAACTTCTCTAAAGTAAATAGTTTATTTTTAAAAAAAGGGAAATTGTGAAAAAAGTTTATTTTTGTGATTTAAACATGAAATATTATTTATTGTACAAACATAATTTAGCTGTGTTAAAGCAAATCTCCTTATGTATCTTACACTCCTTTATTTTTACCATAGCATTTATCATCACCTGACATACAGCCTACTTATTACTTGGGAATAAGAAATATGGAGGCAGGGTTTCTGTGTGTTTTGTTTAGTCCTATATCTCCTTCATTATATCAGTTAGCTATCATCGATTAACAATCCATACCAAAACTAATAAACGGCAGCCATTTTTACTTCTCACATGTCTATGGGTCGATAGGCGGTTCTGCTGATCTGTGCTAAGTTTGGCTGATCACTATGGGGTTCATTCATCTGTCTTTGGTTAGCTGGCTGCTGGGCTGGAGACTAGCTACTCTAAGGTGGCCTTAGCTGAAATGATACATTAAGCATTAAAGATTTTTGTATGGATTTGTATTTTTACTTCCTTGGCGTCCCCTTAGCCATGCTATCAATGTCTGTCCCATACTCCTGTTAAGCTGTTTTTTCTAGTCCTCCTTAACCATTTATTTTCTATGAGAGACATAAGAAAAAAGAGAATACTGTGTCTCAGAGCTGTTTCTATATGTTAAGGGCTTATGTTTTTTATTACATTGGACTTACAGCATGTGTGTAGACTTTAAATGTAAATACACAAATAAATATGTGAAAAAAATGCATCTCACATTAATATAGTTTGGATGTTTTTCCCTTCCAAATCTCATGTTGAGATGTAGTCCCCAGTTCTGGAGGTGGGGCCTGGTGGGAGGTGTTTGGGTCATGGGAGTGGATTCCTCATGAATGGCTTGGTGCTTTCCCTGTGGTAATGAGTTCACAAGATCTGGTATTTAAAGAAGCCTGGCACCTCTGCCTCTCTTTCTTGCTCCATGGATATGATGGCTCCCCTTTCTGCCATGATTGTTTCTTGAGGCTTCACCAGAAGCAGATGTTGGCACCATGCTTTGTGTACAGCCTGCAGAACTGTGAGCCAAATAAACCTCTTTTCTTTATAAATTACCCAATCTCAAGTGTTTCTTTATAGCAATGCAGACAGACTAATACACATTCCCACAGTGGATCAGCCTACATGTGTTCTCATAGTAGTGGCAAGATGCTGAAAAAGGAAACAGAAATGTAGAAGCATTTTTTTAAGCCTGTACCAACATCAACTTTGCAGGTGTTTGATTGGCCAAATCAAGTCACATGGCTGTGGAGTTATAATAAAAGAAAAGGGGTGAGGAGCAGGGGAAGGCAGAAAGAAAAAGCAGATAAGCTATATCTGTCTGCCTTTCTTCATGGTCCAGGACATCTGCACTCAATTAATCACCAAGCACCTGCAAATTAGCTCACTGCAACCTTGGTGTTATCAGCACCACACAAGGCCCTCTTCAGCACACAGGGCAAGCACAATTCTGCCTTTCCAGATTAATTTTAGAATAAGTTTGTCAATTCCCAGAAATTAATTTTGATTGATATTGTATTGAGACTATAGATTTGGGGGATAATCAACATCTTTACAATATTACAATCTATGAGCAGAGATTATCACCTCATTTATTTAATTCCTCTTTAATAAAGTTTTGTAGTTTTCTGTGTAGAGGTTTTTCACAGCTTTCATTCAGTTTTTTCCTAGGAATTTGATGTCTGTTTATGCTTTTATTTATCAAATCTTATTAAAATTTTATTGTCTATTATTGTCTCCTAGTGTAATATATTTTAAAACTCATTTATTTTAAAATTTATTCTTATATATTGGCTTTACATCCAACACATACATTAAATTCACTTTTTAACTTTAATTGTGCATTCATAGATTCTTTCAAATGTTTTAAGTACACAACTATATCACCTATGAATAATGATACTGTTTTTCCCTTTAAAATAGATAGGTATTTGACCCAGATTCAATTTTGTATTTTTTCCGTATGGTAACAATGGCCTTCTGGTAATCTTGCATTCATTGTCATCATTATTCAATTCATATTTAATCAGCAATTCTTACCAGTTACTCTGAAATGTCTTCTACATGCATTCCTTACTTTTCATTCTACAGTCACTGCTACTCTATTTCTAACCAATGCTTTCATGTACCAGTATAATAGTTTCCTAATCATTCCTTCTACATCATCTCTTCTTTTCTTCACTTGTGATTGACCGCTCCATTAAATTATCCTCTAATATATCACACCAACCACTGTTTCTTTGCCCCAGTATTTTACTGATTCTTTGTTCAATGAAAAGTCCAAATTTCTCAACCTAATATTTAAAGCCTTAAAAATGTAATCTAATCTTAAGATTGCAACTCTTTCACCTTTAAATCATGCATTAGGTCAAACTATTTACTCAACTCATATCTTCAAAATCTTGAATTTCCCCTTTTATAAAACATAGCTCCCTCTATCTCCCTCTACTTAATATCTATATTTCTTTTTCTCTTACAAATGCTTTCTACCTTTTTTAATGCTTATAAAAATTCTTATCCATTCATTTCACATGGAATTTAATTAGGCACTGCTTTTTAATCTTACTTGATGTTTTGCTTCAACTAATACTGTAGCTTTTATGTCTCCTGCTTTCCCAAAGCCAACTATAAGATTCTATGACCCAGGATTCAGGAAACACTTAATGCCTACTATATTTCAGGCATTATGGAGACAAGGTACCTATTTTTATCACAAACACTAACAGCAAGGCAAATAACAAATATCTAAATAAGACATTTCCAAATTTGATAAAGACTACAAGAAAAATAAACAACAGGATGTGATACAGAGAGTGGGAGAAGTCAACTTTGTGGTCACTGAAAAAGGAATCTCTTAGGAGGTGGTATTGGTATATGTGTCAAGAAAAACATGATAAATAAGAGCCAAACATAATAAGAGCTGAGGGAGGAGCATTTTTATTTGCAATAAAAAATGGCAATTGCAAACGCTCTGAGGTAGGAAAGGTTTTGTGTGCCAAATAATCAGAATGGAGAACAGATTGTCTGGAGACTACTGGAGATTGTGAGCCATATGAGATAAAATTGGAGAAGGATATAGGCCTATTAACATGCTTGAAAGAGATTGAAAATGTCTGAATTTTTCCTAAGAGAAATGAGAAGCCAATAAATTGATACAAAACAAGGGAGTAACATGCTTTCTTCTGCTTTTGTGTATGACCACTGTGGCTGACACGTGAAGAATGGATTGGGGAAGGGCTAGGAGAGAAGCAGGAAGATAAGATTTGAGGCTATTTTCATTTTTCTAGGTGAGAGATAATCCTAGCTGGATTTGGGTGGAGGCAGTGAAAATAGAGATGAGTAGATGGATTTGAGAAATGGTTTTAAGGTATAAAGAATTGGATACCAGTTGAGGAAAGAGCCATTTTTACCGAAATTACAGAAGACTTGGAAAAGGACAAGTTTGTGATGGGATGTTGCGGCTCCATTTTTTACAAGTCTAAAACTATTGAAACTCCCTATTGTTAATTGACTATGAGTTGATAATAAAAGATTTAAATTATCAGTAACAGAAAGTATTTAAGGCTGGGAGATAAGATATCATCTAGAAGACCAAGCAGTTAGAAGAGAAGAGGGACTAGGACTGGCCCTAAAACATTCCAGATTTAAAAGATCTGGTAAGAGAGTGGCCAAGAAACAACACTGAGAAGGATCAGCCAATAAGGCGTGAGGGAAGCCAAGAGAGTGCAGTATCACAAAAGCCAATAATGAAGAGTATGGACTTACATGTATGTAAAAAACCTGCACGTTCTACACATGTATCCTGGAACTTACAGTAAAATTTAAAAATAATAAATAATAAATAACAAAGTAAAAATAAAAATAAAGAGTGTTGAAAGAAAGAGGAAATAGTAGGCTGGGTTGGATAATCCTGAGAAGCTAATAAAATAAGAAAAGGGTTCCCATAGATTTTGGCAACATTAAAAAAAAAAGTGATGATTTTATTGAAGTCTATTTGAATCATTGGGATGGAAGTCAAATTGGATGGACTTAAAAGATGTGAGAAGTGGAAGACAGTGAAGCTAGAACACAGTTTTAAGAGATTTTTCTATAAAAAAGGGAAAAATATGTGGTGTTAGCTGAAGGGTTATGTGGTGTCAAAGGACATTTGAGGTTTTGTTTTTTCTTTTGGAGTGGTTTTTATTTATTTTAAGATGGATGGTTTGAGAGCACGTGTATATGCTGATAGGCATGAAATGGTTGAGCAGACCGGACTCATGATATATGAGAGGGAATCCATGAGTGAAAAAGTGATGTTTTAAAATACTGCTGAAGTGATCTGACCCTGGGCCTTCAGGCTCATAAATAGAGCACACTCCTTATTGTCCATATTAGCAAAGAACTGGGTCAGCACAGATTGATAAAACTTGGCATAGCACCAATTCCCATGCTGACCATGAATCTCAATCTTCTCACTTTTCCTTCACCTACTAATTTATTTTACATCCATAGATGTTAAAAGTTATAAAATATATGTCATATCATCCTACCTACAGTTCCCTTATGAAATGAAACTGTCTTTAAAAAGAAAATGGCCAAAATTATATAATGAAAAGAATGAAGAAACAATAAGTATTGTCAATTCACAAGTTTACAAACCAGTTTGTTAGAAATATTCAAAAGTTTATTATATACAATGCTTTTAAGATGATGGCTGTTTGCTGAAGTATGGATTAAGCACCACTGGTGGTGAACCAAGTGGTTTCACAAGTGATATACTAAGGCATGGAGAGGAAGGGAGCCGCAGCTGGAAGGATGGGGCCATACTGGTGGAAAAGTCAGGGAGGGGAACAATGGATAGGAAGGGAACAAATGGAATAGGAAGAAAGTCCAGAGGCTGCTGAAGGTTTTTTCTGATTTATTCTGCCTGATCCAGCAGTGCACACAAGCAGACAAACTGCACACATACATGAACTTGTGCCAGCTTCCTGCCTGCAACCCTGCTTTAGAGTTTTCAGTACAGGCCTAGGCCAGCTGAGATTAGATGGCCAAAAAGCAGCAGAGTAACACCAGTCTAAGCAAGGTCAGCTCCTGGCAGCCAGTGCTGGAACCCAGATCAAGTGCTTTCAGAAGGCAAGGGTCAAGTCCTTGTGTCCACTTTACCTTTCTCAGAGGTAGATGAG
>NW_012101322.1:72287-73542 GCF_000951045.1 Mandrillus leucophaeus | reverse complement strand
TAATTAAGAATTAATTTTTAATATCCAACCATATTGGAATTATGTTTAAAATACATGTTATATTTCCCTGCTACAGGGATAAGCTGGTTGGCATTAAAAATTTAAAAACACCTTAGTCCGGGCATGGTGACTCACGCCTGTAATCCCAGCACTTTGGGAGGCTGAGGTGAGTGGATCATGAAGTCAGGAGTTCGAGACAAGGCTGACCAACATGGCAAAACCCTGTCTCTACTAAAACTACAAACAATAGCCCGGCATGGTGGCATGTGCCTTTAATCCCAGCTACTCAGTAGGCTGAGGCAGGGGAAAGATTTGAACCTGGGAGGCGAAGGTTGCAGTGAGCTGAGATCGCACCACTGCACTCCAGCCTGGGCGACAGCAGGAGAATCCATCTTTAAAAACAAAACTTTGTAAACATCTTTGCATAATTAACTTTAAACCCCATTTTCATCTCAAAATAAAGTGTACTGTATAATTACTAATGACTAACAAACTCTATTTTTCTGCATCATCTTCACTGAAGAATTAATTTTTAGCTCTGAAATTTTGTAAATTAATTACATGTATTATGTTGTTTTAATGTTTTTCAGGTTTTAAAAGTCAATAGCATGCTTGGTTATACATACTTATATTTCATTATACATGTAAAACCTGTTTTGGTCACATATGTACTTTTATGTTTATCATGCACATATATATATGTGTGTATATATACATGTATATATGATAAACATAAAATGCATATGTATTTTACATATAATACACATATCTATATGTCTCAAATATTACCAAAGGAAATATAAAGTTTATATTTATATGTTTATTAAAGGAAATATAAAGTTTTCAGTTTTTAAAAATTAATAGCATGCTTGGTTATACATGTTTATATTTCATTATGTATGTAAAACATCTTTTGGTTACACATGTATTTTGTGTTTACCATATATACATGTATTTTAATAATAAACTTTGTATTTCCTTTAATAAAAATATTTACATGGACATATATATGTATTTTATATAAAATACATATGTATTTTTATGTTTACCATATATACATGTGTATACATGCATGTGTGTATACATATATATATGGTAAACATAAAAATACATATGTATTTTATATAAAATACATATATACATCCCAAGTAAATATTTTTGTTAAAGGAAATATAAAGTTTATTATTAAAATAAGCTGTAAAAAGAGTCAAAGAGTCTTTTAAAAAAATAACAAACAAAAATTAGTAACAAATGA
>NW_012101322.1:67482-69777 GCF_000951045.1 Mandrillus leucophaeus | reverse complement strand
CACTGGTGGTGAACCAAGTGGTTTCACAAGTGATATACTAAGGCATGGAGAGGAAGGGAGCCGCAGCTGGAAGGATGGGGCCATACTGGTGGAAAAGTCAGGGAGGGGAACAATGGATAGGAAGGGAACAAATGGAATAGGAAGAAAGTCCAGAGGCTGCTGAAGGTTTTTTCTGATTTATTCTGCCTGATCCAGCAGTGCACACAAGCAGACAAACTGCACACATACATGAACTTGTGCCAGCTTCCTGCCTGCAACCCTGCTTTAGAGTTTTCAGTACAGGCCTAGGCCAGCTGAGATTAGATGGCCAAAAAGCAGCAGAGTAACACCAGTCTAAGCAAGGTCAGCTCCTGGCAGCCAGTGCTGGAACCCAGATCAAGTGCTTTCAGAAGGCAAGGGTCAAGTCCTTGTGTCCACTTTACCTTTCTCAGAGGTAGATGAGTTGAGCTGTTACAAGTGAGGCTTGAGAGTCTATTAATCACTGGGCTCTAGTCTTGCCTTTGAGACTCACAAGCTACAGGAGGCTGTATGTATCATGTCACCTTGCTGAGAATCGATGAAATGGTATGAATAAGAGAACTAACCAATGAGGTCGTGAGTGTAGTGCCTGGCTCATTTTAAAAAAAAAAAAACAGAACCCTGGGAGTAAATCTTTCCCTTCAGTCATTCAATTCTCCAATCAACAAATATAATTGTTTGAATTACCTGGTTATTAACATCAAAAATTGTTTCAAATATCCAGAACAGTGTGAATGTGTTGCTGACAAGACTGGGACTTATTAAATAGCCACATGTTCTGAAGAATAGACCCAGAATCTTTTTCAGATGATGACCTCTTGAAATAAAAATGTGTTGAATAAAAACCACTTCAAGAGAGTCCAGAAAAAATGCACACCTAGATCCACCTGATCTTCAACATGGTCAACAAAACCAGCAATAGGAAAAGGATTTCCTATTTAACAAGTGGTGCTGGGATAACTGACTAGCTATATGCAACAGATGAAACTGGACCCGTTCCTTATATCATATTCAAAAATAAACTCAAGATGGATTAAAGACTTAAACATAAAACCTAAAACTATAGAAACCCAGGAAGATAAACTAGGAAATATAATTCTGGACATAGGATCTGGCAAAGATTTCATGATGAAGATGACAAAAACAACTGCAACAAAAGCAAAAAATTGACAAATTGGATCTAATTAAACCAAAGAGCTTCTGCACAGCAAAAGAAACTATCAGCAGAATAAACAGACACGAAATGGGAGAAAATACTTGCAAGCTATGCACCTAACAAAGGTCTAATATCAAGAATCTATATGGAACTTAAACAAATTAGCAAGCAATAAACAAACAACCCCATTAAAAAGTTGCAAAAGAACATCAACAGACACTTTTCAAGAGAAGACATACAAATCGCCAACAAGCATATGAAAAAATGCTCAACATCACTAATCATTAGAGAAATGGAAATCAAAACCACAATGAGATACAATCTCATACCAGTGAGAATGGCTATGATTAAAAAGTCAAAAAATAACAGATTCTGGTTAGGTTGCAGAGAAAAGTGAAGGATTATGTACTGATCATGGGAATGTAAATTAGTTCAGCCATCATGGAAAGAAGTTTAGTGATTTCTAAGGGAACTTAAAACAGAATTATCAATCAACCCAACAATTCTATTTTTGGATATATACCCAAAGGAACGTAAATTGTACTACCATAAAGACACAAGCATGTGTATGTTTAGACAGCACTACTCGCAATAGCAAAGACATGGATTCAGCCATGATGCCAATCAACAGTAGACTGGGTAAATAAAATATGGTACGTATTCATCATGGAATACTGTGCAGTCTTAAAAAAGAACGCGATCATGTCCTCTGCAACAACATTGATAGATCTGGAGGCCATTATCCTAAGTGAACTAACACAGGAACAGAAAAGGAAATACTGCATGTTTTCACTTATAAGTCAGAGCAAAACATTGAGTACATATGGTCACGAGAAGGGAACAATGGTCACTGAGGCCTACTTGAGGATAAAAGGCAAGGATAAAAGAAATAAATACCTATCAGGTAATCTACTTATTACCAGCATGATTAAATAATCTGCACACCAAACCCCCACAACATGCAATTTACCTACATAACAAACTTGCACAGGGAGCCCTGAAACTAAAATTAAAGTTTAAAAATGTTACAAATAAAAAATTTAGGCCAGGCACGGTGGCTTAAGCCTGTAATCCCAGCACTTTGGGAGGCCGAGATGGGCGGATCACGGGGTCAGGAGATC
>NW_012101322.1:55632-66097 GCF_000951045.1 Mandrillus leucophaeus | reverse complement strand
GTATTTTATATAAAATACATATATACATCCCAAGTAAATATTTTTGTTAAAGGAAATATAAAGTTTATTATTAAAATAAGCTGTAAAAAGAGTCAAAGAGTCTTTTAAAAAAATAACAAACAAAAATTAGTAACAAATGAAACTATGGTAGATATCATGAAGGTAATTCCAACCAACACAAAATAAATGAAACTGAAGGTTGAGAAACGCTGACCTGCATAAAGAAAAGAAAAAAGGTGACAATCTTTTATCAAAGACATGTCTTTCTCCATACATTAATAATTAAAGAGGATCAAATTTATTTTTCACAATCATTCTGGACTTAGAGCCATTTTCATAAACTTCTCACAGTCTTTGAATTATCAGGAAAAAAATTACAAAGCAGCTTTATGGTAATGGTACTTAATTATGATTGATTCCTAGACTATCATCAGGGTGATTTTTAAAATTTTTAATTATGCTGCCATATAATATTTGCCTACTAGATATGTCTATAATAAACCCTTCTAGACATTGGCTTAGGCAACGATGTCATGACCAAGAACCCAAAAGCAAATGCAATGAAAGCAAAGATAAGTAACTGGGACATAATTAAACTAAACAGCTTTTACACGGCAAAAGGAACAGTCAGCAGAATAAACAGACAACCGAGAGAGGCAGAAAATCTTCACAATCTACACATCTGACAAAGGACTAATATCCAGAATCTACAACAAACTCAAACAAATCAGTGAGAAAAAAACAAACAATCCCATCAAAAAGTGGGCTAAGGACATGAATAGACAATCATCAAAGGAAGATACACAAATGGCCAACAAATATATGAAAAATGCTCAGCATCACTAATGATCAGGCAAATGCAAATTCAAACCACAATATGACACCACCCTACTCCTGCAAGAATGGCCATAATCGAAAAATCAAAAAATGGTAGATGTTGACATGGATGCAGTGTTTAGGGAACACTTCTACACTGCTGGTGGGAATGTAAACTAGTTGAGCCACTATGGAAAACAGTGTGGATATTCCTTAAAGAACTAAAAGTAGAATTACCATTTGACCCAGCAATCCCACCACTGGGTATTGACCCAGTAGAAAAGATACTTATACACACATTTACAGCAACACAATTCACAATTGCAAAATTGTAGAATTTTGCAATGCCATGATTGCAATATATATGATGGAATACTACTCAGCCCATAAAAAGGAATGAACTAACAGTATTTGCAGTGATCTGGATGAGAATGGATATTATTTATTATTATTATTATTATTATTATTATTATTATTATTATTAAGATGGAGTTTCACTCTTGTTGTCCAGACTGGCCAGCTGGCATGCATTGGTGTGATCTTGGCTCACTACAACCTCTGCCTCCTGGGTTCCAGCAATTCTCTTGCCTCAGTCTCCAGGGTAACTGGGACTACAGGCGCACACCACCATGCCCAGCTAATTTTTGTATTTTTTTTTAGTAGAAACGGTGTTTCACCATGTTTGCCAGGATGGTCTTGATCTCTTGATGTTGTGATTCGCCTGCCTTGGCCTCCTAAAGTGCTGGGATTACAGGTATGAACCACCGAGTCTGGCCCTGGAGATTATTATTCTAAGGGAAGTAACTCAGGAATGGAAAACCAACCATCGCTTGTTCTTATTGATATGTGAGAGCTAAGCTACGAGGACACAAAGGCATAAGAATGATACAATGGACTTTGGGAACTTAGTGGGGAAAAGTGAGAGGGGGACGAGGGATAAGAGACTACAAATATGGTGCAGTGTATACTGCTCGGGTGATGGGTGAACCAAAATTTCACAAATCATCCCTAAAGAACTTACTCTTGTAACCAAATACCACCTGTATCCCAATAACTTATGGAAAAATAAATTTACAATAAATATAAATAAATAAATAAAATTAAAAGAAAAAGCCATCCATATTACTGCTGCCCAAATACGAAAGTTTGGATAAAAATGTTCATAAAATGCTTTCCCAGAGTGATCAGTTACTCTGAGGTTGCAGGTTACATTCTAATGAAATAGGCATCCTAACACAAATGGTGACATCTGCCTATGATTATCCCTAATCAAGGTCAGAGTGCAGACCAGAGAGGGCAGTATTTCAAAAGTTGACTGAATTTTGTCTTAGGAAGGTAACTTTTGCCTTCTCTGTAAAAATTTCTTACAGTCAGAGGCTTGCAGGCTCAGAGCCTTGAAAACTGAAAGTTACAAACGCTTTTAATTATTCTTGATATTGACTCAACTGCAAGTTCAAGAAAGATGATTAACATAGATTGTACTACTCTAAAAATATTATCAGTCATTTGACCAAAATTATTTATTTTCTTGTGTCTGCTTGTTTAACATAGAAGATAAAAGAGGAAGAATGAGATCTGCTATACATGATTTGAATTTAGACACTTGAAAGCTGAAGAGGGCCTAATCAAAGATCATGTAATACAACTATTGTTTGTATAAATAAAGAAATTGAGTTCTTAAAGTTTAAGTGGCTTGCGCATGCGTGCACACACACACACTTGCACACACACATACATTTAAAATGATAAAGATTTCATAAGTTTTTGAGAGAGAAAAATCTCTTCTAATTTGAGGATTGTCCAAATCTGTATTTATGTTGTTAGTTGAAGTCTGTTCTTTCAAACTAAAGCAACATAGGTCCCCATATTTTGTATCTGCATTTTCTGCATTTAATCTGCATTTTCTGCCCCAAAATGTGTCTAAGAAATACAGTTTTCCTAAAAAGCTCTTAGGAAGAGCAGCAGGAATAATGGTGAAATTTCAGAACAGGTATTGGAGATTCTCAGACCCTCTGCTCAATTTACCAGCCCTCTTTTGTGTGCCTTTGAGGCCAGGTTGTTTTGGTCTCTATTACAGCTAAGAGAATAACTCTATTACAGTTAAGAGAATAACTCTCCACGTCCTGCAGAGGTTCATGCAACCATCTCACATGCAATATAGATGATTTTATTTCTTAAAAATAATGCATACCCACAGAATTATTGTTCTAATCATAAAGTAATAATTTCATGGTTACTAGAAAATCTGGAAACCTAGAAAAGAACAGGAGAGATAATAAAAATCAATCACAATCCTACTGTAGTGGGAAATTAATTACTTTCTCAAAATCTATTCCTACTTCCTAATAACCCTCAGGTTTATTTTTGAATCCATATGTTTCTGGGAAAACAGATGTTCCTTCAAGACCCAAAGGGGTGTCCAATAGTTGTAAATCTCCTGTCTGTGGTCACAGTGATGATTTAGGAGTAAAAGTGTGTCTCCTAAGTTAACATGTGTTTTTCTTATCAAGAGTGTTGTCACATTATTGTACTTATTATTTATCAATCTGTTTTTTATTTTGTTTATGGCATTTTAACAAATAATTCTCGAAAATTTTTATATATGCAAAGATACTATACTTTTTCCTTTAGAATTTAACCATTGCCTTTATGCTTAGAAGTCAATTTCTTTTTAGAAATCAGCTCTATCCACCTATATTTTTGTCTAGGTTTTATGGTGCCATAGTGTGCAAGGAAAGTTTTAACACTAGTTCTAAAAGTAGCTGAGAAACTGTAAGAAGTGCTTCCTACCCATAAAATCCTAAAGTTACTTTTTTCTCCATGTTATATTAACTCCTAATTTATTTAGCATTTACTTAAAATATATTCATTAAGTTCTTACAATGTGTTAAACACTGTGGTAGACAGAAAACAGAGTTTCTATTAGAATGACATCAGGATGATAACAGAATGCCACAAAAATGTAGCGTGGAGAATTGTGGGAGAGAATTTCTCCCTTTGCCCCCTGCTTGGAGGTACTTGGCAGGACTGCATGAAGGAGTAAGTGCCGAGCAGAGAGTAGAGAGGAGTGCAACGGAGGAGAAGCCAAACAATAATGGCTTCAGCAGAAGCATCAAGGGGAAGGAGTGAAGGGGAAATGATTCACATCTACTGGAACTTAGGACACATGAAGAAAATCATGAAAAATAAGACTGGAGAGCTGGAAATGACACAACACAAGGCCTCAAAAGGCAAACAAAGGGAATGCATACACTTTATGGCAGAATGATCTCCCCTAAAGGGTGTTTGAACGAAATTGGAAAGAGTTATGTTTTAGAAACTATATCATTAAATTGTGATTTGTTTTAAAAATGACTGAACAAGGCCGGGCGCGGTGGCTCAAGCCTGTAATCCCAGCACTTTGGGAGGCCGAGATGGGCGGATCACGAGGTCAGGAGATCGAGACCATCCTGGCTAACACAGTGAAACCCCGTCTCTACTAAAAATGATACAAAAAACTAGCCGGGCGAGGTGGCGGGCGCCTGTAGTCCCAGCTACTCGGGAGGCTGAGGCAGGAGAATGGCGTGAACCCGGGAGACGGAGCTTGCAGTGAGCCCAGAACGCGCCACTGCACTCCAGCCTGGGCGACAGAGCGAGACTCCATCTCAAAAAAAAAAAAATGACTGAACAATTACATATTTCTAAATTGTAGTACCAAAAAAGGTACTCCGACATCTTTTATACTGTCACATATCATCTCCTATGATAGCAGATAAGTTGACCCATATCTACAATTTTCTAATGTCAAAAGTAAAAAGGTTCAATCATCAATTTATAGGAAAAGAATTACATTGTCCTACTCCTCATTATCAGAATACAAAAGAGCCATAAAAACTATCCCTTTGATCCCCCTAACTCACTGTTAGAAGCCCAGAAGCAGAAAAAAAATCCCCTAAAATTCTGAGAAATTAGTCAAATGTAAGCAAGAAGAGTAGATGGAAATCATTTTCTTCTCTATCTAGGTGCCTAGAGATTCCTAAATATTATATTTCATTGTTGATATAAACACTACTCTCCTTTACATTTTTAAATGTTTCTCAAGCTCATAATTTTATTTTTGGAGAGACTAATAGTCACATTTTCAGTCACTATGGATGTCTAATTTCTATTCACACACTGAACTTTTTGCTACTATGAAGCTAAATTTAATCTTAAAGTGATTTTTTCCCTGCTGCATTAATTTTCTCTACCACACACAGCATAGTTCAAATCGTGTTGCTCTTCATAGTCTCTCCTGGGGACAAAGTGAACTTCATAGAGCCAATTTATGGTCCCCTATAGCAATTTTATAAGCCTCAAAGTATGGAGCCATCCCTGTATGATTTTCATGTACCTAAGAGAATCAGATTCAGAAGTCATAGGATTTATTTTTGCATTATTTTCCAAGAAATGTTGATATTCCTTCTGCCATACTAGCTCAAAATGCCTGGAGATAATTTACCTTAAAAATATTAAATATTGAAAATAAAATCATTTTACATTAATCATGGTCAGGTTAAGCAAGATACCCAGGCGTAACTAAGGTCTTTATTTGAACTAAATCCTGTTATACAGTTCTATTGTAAATGTGACCCCTAGCTTTTTATGACCAGGCTATGGTTTGAATGAAAAATCACCTCATTTAAACATAGTTCCAGGTAATGTTTTCCTTGACTTTTATACAAGGGAGTGTTTTACTGCAGCTGCTGGTGGATAAAGTACAAATTTTCAAATCAATGTGTTCAGCGCTTTTGAAGAACTAATTCATTTTTCATAAAGCTAAAATCATATAAATTTATCCTCAAGCATTAAGTTCCTGGAAATATCTACTCCGGGATACATATCTAACTCAGGAAATTAGTAGTGAGTTCTGATTCAATCATTTAAACATCCTGCTTATGCTCTTATAATAACAAAGACAAAACTGTTCATAAATGGTAATTGTTAAAATATTTTATTAACAAGCATAGTTCAAACTTCATGTCATGACAGAATACAAAATATGTGTAGACAATGTTTTATTAGGCATTAGTGTAAAGTTAAGCAAAATTTTTTATAAAAAGAACCACATTTTACCTAAAGGAACATTTATAAAATAAATTGCATTAAAAATCAATTCAAGGGCAAACTTCAGAAGAACAAGATGCATATATTGAAATAAATATCTATGCACATAATATTCAAGCAACTGATTTGATTATCTGAGTTATGGATTAATACAAAAACATAAATTAGAAATAAGTGCAAGGGATTGGGGAAAAAAATGTGGTTGTATGTGTACTTACTGACCAGCAATGATAAAGCCAGTTAGTGAGAGGCTATCTGGTACAAGATCAGAAAATGAAAAGTTGACCAACCCCAAAAGTTTAAAAACACACCTTAAAAGGATCTCACCATTTAAAGCAAAAATAATAGTAATGAATAGTGGTCATTTTAGCATACTTATGAGTAAAATATCTGACAGCAATAGCATAAAATGGGAGCAGGTATGAAACATGTTTTGTGCTAATTGCTTAGCTATCGTGAAGTGATACAATATTACTTGGAGATAGACTTACAAGTTAAAAGATGTACATCAAAACCCTTAAAGAAATCACTGTAATAAAAACAATGAGGTATTGATAGTAAGACACCACAATGTGAAGAAAAAGGGAATCATAAAAACAAAAACACTTAATGCACCAGAGAACGAGAAGAGAAAAGTTTTAACAAAGAGGATATGGGACATATACAAAGCCTGTAACAAGCCAGTATGTTCAAGTCAAACTATATTATTACATTAAATGTAAATGGTCTAAACACTGAATTTGAAAAATTAAAAATTGGCAGTTTGAATTTAAAAGATTTCAATATTTCTCTCAGTGATTGATAGAAAAAAAGTAAACAAAATATAGAAAAATTTATAGATAAAAGTAGAGACAAGCAGAAGGAGGATCATTTAAGGTCAAGAATTCAAGACCAGTTCTGGTAACACAGACCCTGTTTCCAAAACAAATTAATTAATTAATAATAATAAATTTTAAAAATTAAGTTAAAAAGTTATCTAGACATGGTGGCGAGTGCCTGTAGTCTTGGCTATTCAGGAGGCTGAGCTGAGAGAATCACTTGAGCTGCATTGCAGTCTGGGAGGCAGAGTGAGACTCTGTCTCAAAAGAAAAAAAAAAAAAGCAGTCTTCGTAAATTTAGGAAGAGTGAAAACATACAGCATGTTTTCTCATCACAATGAAATTAAACTAGAAATCAATGACAGAAACATATAGGTAAAATCCCCAAACATGGAAAACAAACAACAAAATTCTAACTTACACATGTAATAGAAGAAGTGCAAGGGAATTAGAAAGATATAAAGATATTGAGTTGAAACAAAATTAAATCACAATACATGAAAATTGTTGAATGTAAATAAAACTGTTTACAGGGAAAATATTAGCAATAAATATTTACAGCAAAAATAACAATGATTTCAAATCAACAAACTAAGCTTGCACCCTAAGTAACTAGGAAAAGAAGAGCATATTAAACATAAAGCAAGTAGAAGAAAAAACAGGTCAAACATAGAGATAGAAATCAAAGAAATAGGAAATAGAAAAGCAATAAGGAAAACCCTAAAAGTGAGTTATTTGTGAAAATGATTGTAAAAATTGATAAAATGGTAGCAAGACTTATCTTAAAAAAGAATTTACAGAGCTATTCTAGTATCACAAATGAAGGAAGAGACATCACTTCAGATTGCATAGACATTAAAAAATAATAAACATCATGAACAACTTTATCCCAATAAACTTGAAAATTTAGATGAAATTAATAAATTACTTGAAGGACACAAACTAGCAGAGCTCACTCAAGATGAAGTAGATAACCTGAGTATCTCAACACTTATTATTTTAAATAAATTTGTTGTTAATCTTCCCACAGAGAAAATTCTAGGCCCAAAGGGCTTCAGAGTTGAATTCTACCAACACTTACGGAAGAAATAATCCCAATTCTACATAAACTTATCTGGGAACTAGAAAAGGAGGAAACAGTTTGTTTTTACAAGGAGAGCATTATCCTGATATTTAAACCAGAGGAAAAAATTTAAGACTACAGAGTATTCTTCATAATGAAAATAGTCACAAAAATCCTCAACAAAATATTGGCAATTCAGAAATATGTTTAAAAAACAATGCATCATTACTGATTTCATTATTGAATGCAAAGTTGGTTCAACAATTAAAAATCAATCACTATAATTCATCAAATTATGTTAAAATTTAAAATTATTTGCTGATATTAATAGATGAAGAAAAAGTACAGGACAAAGTTCTACAATCATC
This sequence comes from Mandrillus leucophaeus, assembly GCF_000951045.1. Lineage (NCBI taxonomy): Eukaryota > Metazoa > Chordata > Mammalia > Primates > Cercopithecidae > Mandrillus > Mandrillus leucophaeus. The sequence goes on along the minus strand of NW_012101322.1, from coordinate 57,947 downwards.
ATGATAAAAATTCTCTGTAAGTTAAGACTGGAAGAAACTTCCCCAAAGTGAAAAAGTAGCTCTACAGAAAGCCTACAACTAACATCATTTCTGTCCTGGTGAAAGAATGAATGCTTTCTGCTTAGAAACAGGAGCAAAACAAGGGTGCCTGCTCTCACCATTCCTATGCAGCATAGTACTGGAGGGTCTAGCTATAGGACTGCATACATTTGTCAGATCTCACCTACTGTAAAATTAAAATTGCTAAGTTTATTTTATATATATCTTCTCTCAAGCAGATTAAATATAAATGAATAAACAAACAGATATTCTGGGAATTAGTTAAGTGCAATTTGAATAGAAATCTATAATCCAGGATGACAAGTATATGATCAAAGAAAAAAAGGGGGGGGGGAAGTTTCAGTTTAAATGTCATCATTGCAAAAAAAAAAAAAGATAAATTCTGACATAAATAACAAAATAGCATAGAGGCAAAATTTAGTAGTCATAGGGATGTCCAATTGTACAAGTCAGAGAACTCTGTGAGCTACTGAAGATAGATATTCAGAGTCTTGGGTTTTAAAACCAGGCTGTGGACCAATACACTGTGTTCGATTTGACTACTAGTATGCTGCTTACCTTAGCATCCCGATCAACATGTTGTTTCTTGTTTTCTGCCCATGGCTTTAACCATGAACTTAAAATTGTATACTAGTCTCCTCTGAATTGTGCATATTATCTTACGCTTTGAGTGGAGCCTGACTTTATTTGGGAAACTTTCTTAGCCCAGTCAAGTTGACTCACAAAATTATCCATCATCGCTAGTGTGTGAGACGTGGTGCAACATTTTACAAATGAGCTCTGTGTTTTCATTTTCTATTCCATTAAATTTTTCACCCCTGGAACAGGCCCTTGGATTAGGCTGCTTTTGCATCACTACAGAGGAGTATCTCAGATTGGGTAATTTACAAGGAAAAGCAGTTTAATTGGTTCACAGTTCTGCAGACTGTACAGGAAGCATGATGCCAGCATCTGCTTCTGGTGAGGGCCTCAGGGAGCTGACAATGACAGCAGAAGGCAAAGAGGAGCAGACTACACATCACATGGCAAGAAAAGGAGCAGCAGAGAGAAAGGGGAAGTTCCAGACAGTTGAAACAATCAGATCTCGCATGAACTGAGCAAGAACTCACTCATCACCAAAGGGATGGTGCCAAGCCATTTGTGAGGGATCCGCCCCTACCATGATGCAATCACCCCCCACCAATTCCCACCTCCAAAATTGGGAAACACATTTTAACATGGGATTTAGACAAGATAAACATTCAAAACATACCAGCCGTGAAGATTAGGCCTCTTCAGAAACTGTGTTCTGTTGTTTTCATTGTGTGTCTTCTCAATAACTCATTCGGGAGTGGCACTGAAAACTCCTAACTTCAGAAATAACACCAACAAAGCTTATGTGTTGTCATGGTGAGGATAGACCTCTAATGTATTCTTTCTTAATACTTACAAGTGCACGCATACATAAGCACATAAGCATAGACACACCTGTGTTTCACTGAAAATTTCTCATTTTGCAAGCTGCAATGTAATTCAATTCTATATGTCTAAAATCACAGTTATTAAAAGTACACACTTTTATATGATGAGCTTCATGTGCTTGGCTGAAGACCTCACATTATTTCTAAAATTATAGGTAGAAAGTAACTTATATGTTTATTATTCTCTTGTTTTCATACTAGTATATATCCAATGTGACATGTGAATGGACAGTGTTAAGCAAAAATTAAATGAAGACTACAAGGTCACATAGAAATTGCTGAAATCAGTGGGGAAATACCTTAATCTGTAGACAGCATCAATTACCATTCTTATGAGACTACATTTTGGTAACTATTGAAACTCTATCAAGCATCTTTGGGTCTCTTGATAGTCTGTTTAAGGGAAACCATTGCTGTTCACTGTTCCATCATTTTTAATGAAAGAAACTCTTAGGCCTTAGAAACAAGAAACATGGCCAGGCATGGTGGTTCACACCTGTAATCCCAGCACTTTGGAGGCCGAGGTGGCAGAATTACCTGAGGTTGAGAGTTCAAGACCAGCCTGACCAACACGGAGAAACCCCATCTCTACTAAAAGTACAAAATTCTCAATAACTTACTCCGAGTAGCACTGAAAAATCCCATGTGCCAAGGTGGCACATGCCTATAATCCCAGCTACTTGGGAGGCTGAAGTAGGAGAATCGCTTGAACCCAGGAAGCGGAGGTTGCGGTGAGATGAGATCCTGCCATTGCACTCCAGCCTGGGCAATAAGAGTGAAACTCTATCTCAAAAA
>NW_012101322.1:53402-55582 GCF_000951045.1 Mandrillus leucophaeus | reverse complement strand
AGAATGAACGCTTTCTGCTTAGAAACAGGAGCAAAACAAGGGTGCCTGCTCTCACCCTTCCTATGTAGCATAGCACTGGAGGGTCTAGCTATAGGACTGCATACATTTGTCAGATCTCACCTACTGTAAAATTAAAATTGCTAAGTTTATTTTATATATATCTTCTCTCAAGCAGATTAAATATAAATGAATAAACAAACAGATATTCTGGGAATTAGTTAAGTGCAATTTGAATAGAAATCTATAATCCAGGATGACAAGTATATGATCAAAGAAAAAAAGGGGGGGGGGAAGTTTCAGTTTAAATGTCATCATTGCAAAAAAAAAAAAAGATAAATTCTGACATAAATAACAAAATAGCATAGAGGCAAAATTTAGTAGTCATAGGGATGTCCAATTGTACAAGTCAGAGAACTCTGTGAGCTACTGAAGATAGATATTCAGAGTCTTGGGTTTTAAAACCAGGCTGTGGACCAATACACTGTGTTCGATTTGACTACTAGTATGCTGCTTACCTTAGCATCCCGATCAACATGTTGTTTCTTGTTTTCTGCCCATGGCTTTAACCATGAACTTAAAATTGTATACTAGTCTCCTCTGAATTGTGCATATTATCTTACGCTTTGAGTGGAGCCTGACTTTATTTGGGAAACTTTCTTAGCCCAGTCAAGTTGACTCACAAAATTATCCATCATCGCTAGTGTCTGAGACGTGGTGCAACATTTTACAAATGAGCTCTGTGTTTTCATTTTCTATTCCATCAAATTTTTCACCCCTGGAACAGACCCTTGGATTAGGCTGCTTTTGTATCACTACAGAGGAGTATCTCAGATTGGGTAATTTACAAGGAAAAGCAGTTTAATTGGTTCACAGTTCTGCAGACTGCACAGGAAGCATGATGCCAGCATCTGCTTCTGGTGAGGGCCTCAGGGAGCTGACAATGACAGCAGAAGGCAAAGAGGAGCAGACTACACATCACATGGTAAGAAAAGGAGCAGCAGAGAGAAGGGGGAAGTTCCAGACAGTTGAAACAATCAGATCTCGCATGAACTGAGCAAGAACTCACTCATCACCAAAGGGATGGTGCCAAGCCATTTGTGAGGGATCCGCCCCCACCATGATGCAATCACCTCTCACCAATTCCCACCTCCAAACAGGATAAACATTCAAAACATACCAGCCGTGAAGAATAGGCCTCTTCAGAAACTGTGTTCTATTGTTTTCATTGTGTGTCTTCTCAATAACTCATTCGGGAGTGGCACTGAAAACTCCCAACTTCAGAAATAACACCGACAAAGCTTATGTACTGTCATGGTAAGGATAGACCTCTAATGTATTCTTTCTTAATACTTACAAGTGCGTGTATACATATGCACATAAGCATAGACACAACCATGTTTCACTGGAAATTTCTCATTTTGCAAGCTGCAATGTAATTCAATTCTATATGTCTAAAATCACAGTTATTAAAAGTACACACTTTTATATAATGAGCTTCATGTGCTTGGCTGAAGACCTCACATTATTTCTAAAATTATAGGTAGAAAGTAACTTATATGTTTATTATTCTCTTGTTTTTATACTAGTATATATCCAATGTGACATGTGAATGGGCAGTGCTAAGCAAAAATTAAATGAAGACTACAAGGTCACAGAAATTGCTGAAATCAGTGGGGAAATACCTGAATCTGTAGACAGCATCAATTACCATTGTTATTAGACTACATTTTGGTAACTATTGAAACTCTATCAAGCATCTTTGGGTCTCTAGATAGTCCGTTTAAGGGAAACCGTTGCTGTTCACGGTTCCATCATTTTTAATGAAAGAAACTCTTAGGCCTTAGAAACAAGAAACATGGCCGGGCACGGTGGTTCACACCTGTAATCCCAGCACTTTGGGAGGCCGAGTTGGCAGAATTAGCTGAGGTTGAGAGTTCAAGACCAGCCTGACCAACATGGAGAAACCCCGTCTCTACAAAAAGTACAAAATTATCAATAACTTACTTGGAGTAGCACTGAAAAATCCTATGTGCCAAGGTGGCACATGCCTATAATCTCAGCTACTTGGGAGGCTGATGTAGGAGAATCGCTTGAATTCAGGAAGCAGAGGTTGCAGTAAGACGAGATCCTGCCATTGCACTCCAGCCTGGGCAATAAGAGTGAAACTCCATCTCAAAAAA
>NW_012101322.1:47907-48427 GCF_000951045.1 Mandrillus leucophaeus | reverse complement strand
CAGTTTAATCTGGCTCAGAGACGGTAGAGGCGGAGTAAACCACACAAAATCCCACAAAAGTGCTGGAGCATCTCTTTCTCCCACTCCTTCCTGCACGCCCCACATTCAGGGCACCCTCATCTGAGTCGCTGGTCCCCCACAGCCCTCTTTCTGAATATCCCTCCTCTCATCCTGGTAATGGTAATGAGGAACAAAGCTTTACAGCAGAAGTTGTCATGGGCAGACCTCCAAGGGAGAAGGGAAGAGAATTAGCTTAGCTAACAGGGAAGTGTGATTTCTACTTGGAAATAAGTCCAATTCACTGGTCCAAAGAGGAAAGTCAAATGGGAGCAAAACCAAGGGAAAGCGAGGACAGAGATGCCTGTTTACCTCTCCTATGTAACGTGCTAAGTAAACACAACTGCATTTTTTCCTTGAAATCGTATTACTATAAGAAACAATGCTAATGTAAACTATACACACATACATGTGTATATACACACTAGTTGATTTTTACACCTTTCTAATGTAGTCACAAATA
>NW_012101322.1:39723-41542 GCF_000951045.1 Mandrillus leucophaeus | reverse complement strand
GAGAGAAGAAGAAGAAGAAGAAGAAGAAGAAGAAGAAGAAGAAGAAGAAGAAGAAGAAGAAGAAGAAGAAGAAGAAGAAGAAGAAGAAGAAAAAAGAAATAAGAAACATGAACATGTGCAGGCATCTGACTTGAGAATTGATAAGAAGGGAAAAGAGGAAGAGACCAAAAGGGGTATCTCCATTCCTAGACCAAACTATGGTTCCTGCTCATTTGATGCTATAGGCTCAGAGGTAGGAGAGGAGAGCAGAGGAGGGGGGGCTGTAGGAGTCAGCAGTTTAATCTGGCTCAGAGACAATAGAGGGGGAGTAAACCACACAAAATCCCACAAAAGTGCTGGAGCATCTCTTTCTCCCACTCCTTCCTGCGCTCCCCACATTCAGGGCACCCTCATCTGAGTCGCTGGTCCTCCACAGCCCTCTTTCTGAATATCCCTCCTCTCACCCTGGTAGATGTTCATGGTAATGAGGAACAAAGCTTTTCAGCAGAAGTTGTCATGGGCAGACCTCCAAAGGGAAAAAGGAAGAGAATTAGCTTAGCTAACAGGGAAGTGTGATTTCTACTTGGAAACAAGTCCAATTCACTGGTCCAAAGAGGAAAGTCAAATGGGAGCAAAACCAAGGGAAAGTGAGGACGGAGATGCCTGTTTACCTCTCCTATGTAACGTGCTAAGTAAACACAACCGCATTTTTTCCTCGAAATCTTATTACTATAAGAAACAACGCTAATGTCAACTATATACACATACATGTGTATATACACACTACTAGTTGATTTTTATACCTTTCTAATGTAGTCACAAATATCAGTCATGAAAGTAGTGATGCCTGAAAGATGCCCCAATTACATTTCAAAAGGATATACATTATCAGAATTATTTAAAAAAAAATGGTGCTGGTCAAAATATCTCCATTTTCTCACATTAATCCTGAATACACATGCAGTACTTTCATAGGGCAAGCTGGGGAAATCAATAGTGTAAATGAAATATCATTGGCATCCTCTTCTCATCTCAGCTGTGGCGTAAGTGAAGAGTGACAATGTCCCAATAAATAACGTTGAGCTTCAGTCTCTTTTATGCCCGTTCCAAACAGATGAGCAATTTCTGAAAAGCTACTGTAGAAGATGCACTTTTACCTCTTCATCAAAAACATATAAAAATGAAATATATTGTGATATTTATTACCCTGTGTATTACAAACCACTATGGTGATCCAGTACAAATGGCTTTTTTTCTCTGTGGCGCCGACCTTCAAAAGTGATGATGTGAAAAGCCTAGACTTTATGACAGCTTAACTAGAAATACATTACAGCTGCTATATTAATATGTACTTGTGGCTTTGCTATAAAGTTTGAATATGAAAAGAAACTCTGAACCCATGCTCTGCTATAAACTTTAAATAAGCAGAAAAATATGTTCATGAAAGCAGCAGGAGGTTGAGATAATGTTTATGTGAAATGATGCCACCTCTTCTTCTCAGCCTCAAAACCTCATGGTCGGTTTTACATTACATAAATTTAATGTCAGCAATTGAATGACTTGTATCAACCTTAGCACAGAAAATTAGAGAAGCTAGCCAGAAGTGTGCAATTATACGTATTCACATTACATGTGACTGAAACACCTTTAGGTTTCTGGGTATGGTGACATGTGAATCCCTGGGTGCAGAGGACCTTAAGCTCCATGTTAAATCAGTAAATATATTTCAGTGATCAAATGCTGAGAAGTGAAAAATTGATGGGCACTGAAATATTACTTTGAAACTATCAAATGCATTCCTCCTCTGTACTTTCAAAATATTTTCATATGCATAACCATT
>NW_012101322.1:36790-39673 GCF_000951045.1 Mandrillus leucophaeus | reverse complement strand
GGTTGAGATAATGTTTATGTGAAATGATGCCACCTCTTCTTCTCAGCCTCAAAACCTCATGGTCGGTTTTACATTACATAAATTTAATGTCAGCAGTTGAATGACTTGTATCAACCTTAGCACAGAAAATTAGAGAAGCTAGCCAAAAGTGTGCAATTACACGTATTCACATTACATGTGACTGAAACACCTTTAGGTTTCTGTGTATGGTGACAAGTGAATCCCTGGGTGCAGAGGACCTTAAGCTCCATGTTAAATCAGTAAATATATTTCAGTGATCAAATGCTGAGAAGTGAAAAATTGATGGGCACTGAAATATTACTTTGAAACTATCAAATGCATTCCTCCTCTGTACTTTCAAAATATTTTCATATGCATAACTATTGTGGTGCTACATTATGAGTAACTTATTTGATATCTATAATGACTTTGGTCAATGTTTTGGTTTTAAGTAGTTACAATTTGTCCTGACATGTAAATGATGCCATGGTGCACACCTAAATGATTTTTACAGGATCTCAAATTAATTCACAAACACTACTAAAAAGGAACGTGATTTATTCTTTTCAGATGATGAAGGAGAGCACGAGTTATGCTGCAACAGACATGCTCAAACAGACACACATCTGAGGAATTAACATCCATATCCACTTTAGCAGCAGAATGGGTTCTTGTAAATTATCTAAATAATAAAAATAAGAAGGATATAAGTAAGCCTAATTTTTATATCAGTAAATGTTTTCTGAATGTTGATTTTGTACACAATCAGCATTTGGTGTCTGAAATTAAGGCAGAAATAAATAAGTTATTTGAAACCGATGAGAACAAAGACACAACATACCAGAATCTCTGGGACACAGCTAAAGCAGTGTTTAGAGGGAAATTTATAGCACTAAATGCCAGCAGGAGAAAGCTGGAAAGATCTAAAATCGACATCCTAATATCACAATTAAAAGAACTGGAGAAGCAAGAGCAAACACATTCAAAAGCTAGCAGAAGGCAAGAAATAACTAAGATCAGAGCAAAACTGAAGGAGATCGAGACACAAAAATTCCTTCAAAAAAAATCAATGAATCCAGGTGCTGGTTTTTCGAAAAGATCAACAAAATTGATAGACCTCTAGCAAGACTAATAAAGAAGAAAAGAGAGAAGAATCAAATAGACGCAATAAAAAATGATAAAGAGGATATCACCACTGACCCCACAGAAATACAAACTACCATCGGAGAATCCTATAAACACCTCTATGCAAATAAACTAGAAAATCTAGAAGAAATGGATAAATTCCTGGACACATATACCCTCCCAAGTCTAAATCAGGAAGAAGCTGAATCCCTGAATAGACGAATAACAAGTTTTGAAATTGAGGCAGTAATTAATAGCCTACCAATCAAAAAAAATAAAAATAAAAATAAAAAGCCCAGGACCAGACAGATTCACAGCAAAATTAAACCAGAGATACAACGAGGAGCTGGTACCATTCTTTCTGAAATTATTCCAAATAATAGACAAAGAGGGATTCCTCCCTAATTCATTTTATGAGGCCAGCATCATCCTGGTACTAAAACCTGTCAGAGACACAACAAAAAAGAAAATTGCAGGCCAATATCCCTGATGAACATCCATGCAAAAATCCTCAATAAAATACTGGCAAACGGAATCCAGCAGCACATCAAAAAGTTTATTCACCATGATCAAGTCAGCTTCATCCCTGGGATGCAAGGCTGGTTCAACATATGCAAATCAATAAACGTGATCCATCGTATAAACAGAACCAAAGACAAAAACCACATGATTATCTCAATAGATGCAGAAAAGACGTTTGACAAAATTCAACACCCCTTCATGCTAAAAACTCTAAATAAACTAGGTATTCATGGAATGTATCTCCAAATAATAAGAGCTATTTATGACAAACCCACAGTCAATATCATACTGCATGGGCAAAAGCTGGAAGCATTCCCTTTGAAAACTGGCACGAGACAAGGATACCCTCTCTCACCACTCCTAGTCAACATAGTATTGGAAATTCTGACCAGGGCAATCAGGCAAGAGAAAAAAATAAAAGGTATTCAAATAGGAAGACAAGAAGTCAAATTGTCTCTGTTTGCAGATGACCTGATTGTATATTTAGAAGGCCCTACCGTCTCAGCCCAAAATCTCCTTAAGCTGATAAACAACTTCAGCAAAGTCTCAGAATACAAAATCAATGTGCAAAAATCACAAGCATTCCTATACACCAATGACAGACAATCAGAGAGCCAAATCATGAGTGAACTCCCATTCACAACTGCTATAAAGAGAATAAAATACCTAGGAACACAACTTACAAGGGAGGTGAAGGACCTCTTCAAGGAGAACTACAAACCACTGCTCAAGGAAATAAGAGAGGACACAAACAAATGGAAAAACATTCCATGCTCATGGATAGGCAGAATCAGTATCGTGAAGATGGCCATACTGCCCCAGGTAATTTATAGATTCAATGCTATCCCCATCAAGCTACCACTGACTTTCTTCACAGAATTAGATAAAGCTACTTTAAAATTCATATGAAATAATGCCACATCACTACAACCATCTGATCTTTGACAAACCTGACAAAAACAAGCAATGGGAAAGATTCTATATTGAATAAATGGTGTTGGGAAAACTAGCTAGTCATATGCAGAAAATTGAAACTGGACCCCCTCCTTACACCTTATACAAAAAACAACTCAAGATGGATTAAATACTTAAACATAAGACCTAAAACCATAAAAACACTAGAAGAAAACCTAGGTGATATCATTCAGGACATAGGGATGGGCAAAGATTTCATGACTAAAACACCAAAAGGAAGGGCAACAAAAGCCAAAATTGACAAATGGGATCTAATTAAAC
>NW_012101322.1:32918-35738 GCF_000951045.1 Mandrillus leucophaeus | reverse complement strand
ACTACGCAGCCATAAAAAAGGATGGATTCATGTCCTTTGCAGGGACATGGATGAAGAAGGAAGCCATCATTCCCAGCAAACTAATACAGGAACAGAAAACCAAACACTGCATGTTCTCACTCATAAGTAGGGGTTGAACGATGAGAACACATAGTCACAGGGAGGGGAACATCACACACACTAGGGCCTGTCGGGGGTGGGGTGCTAGGGGAGGTATAGCATTAGGAGAAATACCTAATGTAGATGATGTGTTGATGGGTGCAGCAAACCACCATGGCACGTGTATACCTGTGTAACAAACCTGCATCCTCTGCACATGTATCCCAGAACTTAAAAGTATAATTTAAAAAATAGAAGAAAAATGTCAACAACTTATCCTTGAACAAAGTATCAGCAACTAAAAAACTGAAAGGACAAGGATCATCCCGCTTGTTAATTTGATTTAGGAAATGGTTTTAAACAGTGTGAAATCAAATTAACATTGTAACATGAATTTAGGGTGAAGGAAAAACAGCAAATGAACTTTATATTAGTAAGTCACCTACTGTGTCTCATATTCAATGCTGGCCATTTCTAACTTATTACTTCAAGTAATTCTCAAAACTTTTCAAGGAAAGATAAAAGTAATAATAGCTCAGTTTTGCGGATGAAGAAATTACTTGCCCAAAGGTCACACTGATAGTTGTGAAGCACAGAATGGAGCCCCAGGATGCTGAACTTCAAAAGAAAAGAGCAGATAACGCCCCTGACTCTGTATGGACCCAGAGAGGAAACGCTGTATTTTTTAATAGAAGTGCTACGTATGACAGAACAAATCGAGAAAAAAACTGTAGTAATCTGAAAAAAAAAGTTTGAGAAGAAAGAGGCTGAGATAATAATTTTGATTTAAATCATTTTATTCAGATTTTTTCTTTGCCCTGTATTCTTTATAACTGGTTATTTTATTTGTCCTTTGAAGTGACATTTTAAAAAGGGCTTCAGTTTAATCTTTGCTAATCTATTCCATGATAGCTAGAACTGCCCTGTATGCCAGTATCTATATCTAACCTGTCTCATGCTGTAGCCACTAGGCAGATGTGGCTATTTGCATGGAAATTTAAGTTAATTAATGTAAAATAAAATTTAAAATTCAGCTCTTCATTCACAGGAGCCACATTTCAATGCTGGACAGCCAAAGGCAGCGAATGACTACTATGTTTGGCAGTGCAGATGTAGAATATTCATTTCGTCATTGCAGAAGGCTCAGTGCTGCTCTAGGGCAAGGGCAGCAAAGTACAGCCTGTGGGCCACAGCCAGGCTGCCACGTGTTTTCATAAATGAGCGTATTGAAACACAGGCATGCTCATTCCTTTATGTACTATCTATGGCTGCTTTTGTGCTATCACAGCTGCGCCGAGTAGTTGCAACAGAAACTGCATGCCCCACGAAATAGGAAGCATCTAATATCTAACCCTTTCTTACAGGAAAAGCTTTGCCGGCCCCTGCTTTAGAAGATGAATATCGTGGGAGTTGGCAGTTTAGGTTCTGCAGATCAACATACTGGAATTTCAACCCTGACTGTCAAAAATTAAATTTAATTCGTCTAAGCACTCTTCTTGTTTGCAAAATTAGAATAGTAATAATAACAGTCATTGATATATGTATACATAATACTGATCTTACGTAGTTTCATGAAGATTAGAGAATGTATGTAAAACACCCAGCACAATGATTGATACTACATTGTAAGCCTTACAAGAAATGTTTGTTAAATTTTTATTGTTGTTATTTTCATTAATACTCTTTTTCTTGTAACTGGTAAAAGGTGCACAAAGATTCCCTCCCTCTCAAATCAGAATCCCAGTTGAAGATGTGACAAATTCAACAAAGGCACAAAGATCTAATATTTTCTAGGCATGATAGTGACCCTAGGTCTGTAATTCAGTTTAGACAATGTATGTTAATTTTTTAATTACACGTTTTTTGGAAACGTTTTATATATATACACATATATATAAAATGTATGTAAGACACATAAATACATCTGAAGTATCTTATGCCTATGAACCAGCAAGCCAAATTTTGTCTGCAATTCCTGCAGTTCCTGCCCAAAAGCCTTGGTTCTGTACGAAACTGTGGATACACCAAATCTGTCTTCCATGTTTGATAATACTGTAATCCCTAATGGTTTTATGCTTAGGATAAGCTGACTTAACTCCTTCACTTGATCATGATGCTCACGTGCAGTTTCAATGCTATTTTTTTTCATTATAGATTAAAGAGTAATATAGGAAATATTTACACAACTTTGTCAATAAAATGGTCATGTGTAGACATTGGAAAGCAGCCTTTGGCAACTGTGAGGAAGCTGTCTCTGCTACCTCATCTTCTGTGCACTCATCTTCCTTGATTTGTGAGCTTCTCACGCCCCTGCACCATCCACTCCCAGCCCACTTTGACCAATGAGTTCACTGTTCTCATGTAATCCTCTGTTGCCGACAGCCTTCCCCACAAACCCTAATCTCCCAGGCAGGTGTCCCATATATAGAAGTGCTAACAGGTATTGGATCAAAGTAGATTCTACAAAGATCAGATCCTGTGAGAAGCCTACACAGCCGAAAGGCTGTTCTCAGTTTTATCTTTCTACTCTTTTCTCATCTACCCTGAGGAGCTTTTAACAGCATTTATTATTTTCAACACTGTTTATGATTAGTCGTATGGGTACCTTCTTTCTTAAAATAGTACCCTATTCCCTAAAATATTTCCTAAAATATTTTAAGGCTCATTTGCAAATGAGCCTTGAAATAAAAAGAAAGAAGAGGCCGGGCATGGTGGCTCATG
>NW_012101322.1:21798-32588 GCF_000951045.1 Mandrillus leucophaeus | reverse complement strand
GAAAGGAAAGAAGAAGGAAAGAAAGAAAAATACTGATAATTTGCTCTGTGCTTTGCATTATGGTAAGCACTTCACAAGTGGTGATTTGATAACTAATTTTGTCAATAACCTGAGACAGTCATTATCAGCTCCCTTTTTTTTTTTTTTGACTGAAAAGCTCAAGTTCAGAGAAATTAGTAACTTGTGTCAGGTAACACAGGTAATAAGCCATGGCACTGAAATTCGAGTTGAGTTTCCGGTTTCAGCATTTATTCCCTTTCCTTTCTGCTGCATTATCTGTTATTACTTAAAGTAATTTGCAGTGCATGCTATTTTATATGGTAAAATCTTCTTTTATAAAGTAAAAAGTTATCCTGCAATTCATCTCTTTTGCAAATCTGGATTGTAACACAAATTTGATACACACGCAAAGAGTCATAATCCCCAGCAATAAATCTGAATTATAGGAAACATGTACAAATCTATAAACTACAGAAATCTGTTTTTCCCTTAAATTTCCACTTGAAGGCCATGTCTGTACAGCAGCTGGTAGAGCTGCTGGAGTTCACCCACTCAGGCTCCCTGCTTGGCACTGCATGTGTGCACTAACATTCTGCAGGGTCTTTCTAGAATACATGATTCAAAGGACCCCCAAGCATTTCTCTCAATCTGGAGCACCTAGAAGTGGACACAACACTGTCCACTAGATGAAACTTGGTCTTGACTATTTCTGATGACTTCAGAGAACAGAGCTCTCTCAGTTTATCATGTTGGCAAATGATTTCAGACTTCCGCCATTTGTACACAGGAGAAAAAGCATTAAAGCATTTTGGATTTTTGTTTGTGAAGATCCTCAACTTTAAAATTCTACATCTTCACAATTTAATGAAGCTTGAAATTGGTGACCTATAGAACATTTTCAATTCTAAAGCTTTTTCTGAGTAATAACAATACTTGAACATCTTGTTTAACTTGCAAAAACTCTTTGTCCCAAATGTTGTCTCAGAGGAACGCAAAGTCATACATGGCTGGTAAATATTGCTGCTCCTACTTCTTCTAGTTCAATAGCAGGGGCTACTCACATATCGGTATGGATTTTATACACTGACCTCACTTATTTAAGCGGCACAAGAACCCTGAGACATATGTTTCATTGTTTCCACTTTGCCAATCAGAGACATGGAACGTTTAAATAATTTACCAGGGTCTCCTAACAATAGGTGTCTTTGTACTTCTGGGCTGTTATAACAAAAACATCATAAACTGGGTAGATGATTAATAACAAAAATTTATTTGTCACAGTTCTGGAGGCTGGAAAGTCCACTATCAAGGTACTGACAGATTCAGTAACTGGTAAGAGTCGGCTCCTCAAAGATGGTGACGTCTTGCTGAATGGTCATAAGGTAGAGGGGGGAACAGACTCCCTTTGGCTTATTTTATAAGGGTACTAATCTCATCCATATGGTTCTTCCCTCATTACCTAATCATATCCTAAAAGCCTCATCTCTTAATAGTATTGCATTGAGGATTAGGTTTTCAGTCTATGAATTTTCAGGCAACACCAACATTCAAGCCACAGCAGATGGCATATACAGAATTTGAACCCAGGCTGAGGACAAGGAAGATGCTCCTAACTATGGATGACAGAAAGCAAAGGTACAAAGATAAGAACTTACGTCTGAGCCCAATACTTTATGCAAACCACAGGGCAATGAGTAAGAAAAAGACATGTTTAATTTCCTTGAAAACTTTTCAAGTTCTGCTAGAGCATCTCTATCATCCTTTGAAACGAACAGAGTGGTTTTCAGTCCTAGCCTCACTTTCAATCACTTGGGGAGATGGGCCCCACAAATTAAATAAAAAAATATTTGAGGGTAGGATCCAAGTATTGGATAGGGGTCTTATAGTGACCATGTCAATAAATAGGTCAGTTACAGCCAGAAAGATAGGGTGATTGTGACTGGAGTAGAGGTAACGGTGGTTTTTGACAGTGCTTGGGGGAGGAAGACATGGAAGATTAGTAAGAAGAGAAAATCTCAAACAAATTATTCCAGAGTTTTTAGGGTTGAAAATTATATCAAAATGTTGGCTGCTATCCTTATAAACCTGTGCTATGCTCACTAAAGTCCCAGTCAATCCCTCTGTATGCTGACAAATAAAGTAGTCAGAAAGTTTATTTACCAAGTCTATTGCAATTAAGAAATATTTGATGGTTGGATAAAGGATGAAGTGATCTTCCTGTTCACTGGTTCATCATGGGTGCAACGGGGCAATTCCTAAAACTGCTTACATTTCATAAAAGCAAATTTTATTGCCAAAAATTATTTATCCAAACTATCATGAGCCTTTTCATGGAGGATAATTCAACAAACAAAAAAGCACAATAAGGGGATGAATCTGAGACTAATCTCATTGGGTCAAGACAGCACCCATGCCACAATTAGAATTTCCTGTTGTTTTACAAAGTGAATTGGATCTCAATGAAGTAAGATAGGACAGAATAGAAAATCACTTTGAGTTGTTTGGAGCTAACTTGGAAAGCTGAAAGCCATTTTTAAATATCTGTCATTAAGGTCACAAAACAGTAGTAAACCCTTTGAAAAATGTTTTACCCTTTGTAGACCAATATGCATGTCTTTTGGTAGATTTACAAGACTTGAAACAAAATAATGCACTCTCAATACGTCAGTGGTTCTTACATGAATTTACATTTTTTCAAACTTTATCTTAGAGATGTAGGAAGCTCATATACTTAAGATAAATTTCCCTTTTGTGGAAAAGTATAAAAACATCCCAAAGATGAATAACCACAATATAGTTAAGAAAAGCCACAACCACCTCATACGAAACTGCTAGAAACTTACAGAAACATTACACATAAATAGAAAGATTCTGCATATGAGCCATAAACATCCACTTTTCAATTCATTTCTGTAGCATTTCTGAGCCAGATTGAAATGTTGTAAAAATCTAGGTCAAAAAAAAAAAAACACTCACGAGCCTTTTACCAGCCTTTCAATGGGAGCAAGTATGTTTGCTATTTGTGTGTGATGAGAGGTTCAGAAATATTTTTAAGAACTCAGTGCTCCAAGTTCTTTGTGTAAGACATGAATGCCCTGATGGACAAATGAATTCACTTAATAGGTCTTCTTGGAAACTTGCTCACTGGCCTCTAACTTCAGCCTAAGCAGTAAATGTTTCTTCAGATGGGATTTGACACAGGTTCAAACTTTATGCACAAATGTATTGTCAGTATTGCGGAGGGCTTATGCCCTTATTTCCCTGCTAAATAAAACACTGATGCCTGCCTCCTACTATTAGACATTCTGATTTAATTGTTACGGGGTGTGACCTGGCATTTGGACTTTTTAAAGCTCTCCAGGTGATTCTAATAGTCAGGAAAGACTGGGAACCACTCTGCTAGACCGATTGGTTTCCAATTCCTTATGACTCAGTGATTCTTCTGGTTAAAATGCCACACTCCTAGTCTTGGTTCAATAGTCCAAACTCACCAATACAGCATCTATGTTCCTTCAAGTCAGACTATTTATAATCACTCCAACCTCACGTCTCACTTCTCTCCTTCTAACTTACTTCTTAACATCCACCACACATTACTTATCTCTTATTGTTTGAGCTTCACTATGGTCCCTAAACAACATAAGGAAGGAAAAGATTAGTTTAGTTCCTAATATCTTGGGAGATTCTATTTGTCTTCGGAAAGTCTATTGATAACAAACCCATGTCTGAGTAGTAAATTTTATCAAAGATTTCATAGTTGAGCATAATAGTTATAATATGATTCCTTCTTGTCTATTGAGTATCCCTAACACTATAACAATCTATATTCCACAATGAGCAATATCATTGTGAAGAAAGGCACAATGGGAAGCTTTTTTCTTTCTTTTAGGTGGGGCATCTTGCAAGACCTGGTGTCAGCTTTGGGAGTTCTTTACACTTTATAATATAAAGCTTACTGATTAAGTTGTAAATTTCCACATGGCCCCAGTTACCCTTGACAGCCAGGTGCCTATACTCTAATTTAAGTCCAGATGTGTCCTCACTCTATGTTCTAGCATCTTATACCACAAATCCTTGCTTGCATAAACTATATACAGTAGATAAGAAGAGAGGATCCTCTCCCCTAAGAAATCAGAATGATCTGGGCTCCAAACAAACTTCCTCAGTGTCTGTGAGAAAAAAAAAATGCATGAATGTGGAGTTATTTTGCATCATAACAGCTCCTGATCAGGAGAACAAAATGAAATTCTAGAGCTCCTAGCCCTTGGGGAAAGTTCTTTATCCTTTATAATTCTAGTCAGGACACAAAGAGAAAAACTAGGTAGATGTAAAAGTCTTCATCATCTAGATTCATCCAGCTGCAATAGGGACTTAAATATTTTCAGGTGTTCAGTATTCCTCATTCACTTTTATACACTTACTCTTTTACAGTACCCTCTTACTGCTCAAAACACACTGCGCAGATTCCCTCACCCAACCCAACCCCACTTCTCTTCCTGGCTATCTTCTCAGTGACCTCCAGGGTTAAGCTCAGTTACTGCCTGTCCTGGGAGGCCTGGTGTGTCTTGGATGCATGCGTGTCCTGAGCATTCTGTCAGGGTATCTAGTTCAGTCTGCCTTACACTGCATGGAAGGTTTTGGTTCACTTGTCTGTCTTCCACAACAGATTATGAAATATTTCAGAGCAGGGATCCTGTGCTATTTGTGTTTGCAACAATGATGGAGTCAGTGTGATTTGTACTCAATAAATGTTTAAGGTTTAACGATTGATTGGATGGATGAATAAATGAGTCTTTCACATTAAACTCTCTGGGGTAGTTTTCTCATTTTTAGATGGTACTTGCTTATCGCAAAGTTGATTTGAATATTAAGAAATATTATATATATAATATGTGGAAATAGTAAGCTCTTGGTAAAAATTTATTCTTTTTCCCTTTTCTCTTTATTATTTAACAATTGTCTTTATGTGAGTAATGTAAATTATAGAGTAACAAAGCAAAGAAAAATGGAAAGTTAATATCACTTCCTGATTAAAGCATGAATAAAGATGTAATACTTGTTTCATAATTTTAAAAGATATAGATTTTATATTAGAATACTATGCTCCCCGTTTGTGATAAAAAATATTGAAGATAGGAGGAATGATTATCATAATAGTATGCAGAACATCAATTCTAAAGTCTTTTAGAAGGAGTGAAGTGTGATAGGATCATGAGCATAGACAGAGACAAAAAGACTTGCTCTCAAATCTTAGCTACTTAGTAGGCAGCATCTATCCTTGAATGTGTAACTTAACCCAGCTCAACTTCGGATTTCTTACCTTCAAAATGGGGACAATTCCTAAGTACCTAATGTTGCAAGAACTAAGTAAGATTATATAAAGTAGATAGTAAGTACTCAACAAGTGAAGTTTTGTGTTTTTTTGTTTTGTTTTTTGAGATGGAGTCTCACTCTGTCACCCAGGCTGGAGAGCAGTGGTGTAATATCTGCTCACTGCAACTTCCGCCTCCTGGGCTCAAGCAATTCTCCTGCCTCAGCCTCCCAAGTAGCTGGGATTACAGGTACCCGCCACCATGCCTAGCTAATTTTTGTATTTTTAGTAGAGACGGGGTTTCACCATGTTGGCCAGGCTGGTCTCGAACTCCTGACCCCTGATGACCTGCCCACCTTGGCCTCCCAAAGCGCTGGAATTACAGGTGTGAGCCACTACGCCAGACCTGAAGTTGTTATTAATAACAGTAGCAACAATATGTCTTTAAAAAATAGCCTATGGGACTGGCATACATATCTAATATTCTGTCTAGCCTCTGGCCCTCCTCCTCTCTCTTATTTTCCTGGGATACGTATGTCTCCTTTTTTGAGAAATGTCTATCCACATCCTAAGGTCCTGCAGGAGTAAGCGGATACTAACTTTCTTACACTTTCTCTTCCAGCACAAGTTTAGGCAAATATTGAGCCAAACAGAGTCCTTGCACAGAATATCACAAATTGGCACTAAAGAAAGAATGGGTTTATCACTGTGGTGAAATGGAAGACATACACCTGAGAGTTATTGTACTCACTGATCCAGTACCTTAGAGGGAAGCCATGTGAGAGAATTGAACTAGCATGCAAAAGCAACAGAGAGGAGGGTTGGGAAAAATTCTAAGGGGTTCATGTCTCTGATTCTAGTTTTCCCTGGGATGTATCCCTGCCCTTCATAGGAGAAAATATATCCCCTTTTTAAATAAGCTTGTTAGATTTGGGGTTCTGTCACATGTAACTGAGATAACTGATGAGCCTGAGGACAAACACAAGGAAGCCTCAAGGTGCTCAAGCTTGAGAGTGACCAAAATCTCTTTTGAACTTAGATGCAAATATTCTTAAGCAAACATGAACAAATGGAACCTAATAATATAAAAATGATAATGTTACAAGTAACTGGAGTCTATCTCAGGAATGTGAGATTTTGTTAACATTTTAAAAAACCAACCCATGCAATCTGCTATACTAACAAGATAAAAAAATAAATAAATTGATCTCAATAAATACAAAAAGACCTTTTGATAGACAGCATCGATTTCTAACTAAACAACAAAAAACTCTCAGAAAACTAAGACTAGAATAAATCTTCTTCAACTTGAAAATGAATATCTACAGAAATTATACAACAAAGCTAATAGTAATGAAATGCTGAAGACATTTTTCCTAAGGTCAAAAAAAAAACAGGTCCTCTTTTACCGTTTCTATGCAACTGTGCTAAAGGTCTAATTGGGCAATTGAGTCAAGATATAGAAATAAAAATCACTCCTTACTGAAAGGTAAAAAAGAAAATTGTCTTTATTTGCAGATGACATGATTTTCTATATTAAAAAAGACCTTGTGGAATCAACAAAAAAAAAAGCTATTATAACTTACAAGTTATTATATTAAAAGTTGGAGGAACAAGGTAAGAACTAAAAAAACTCAGCAACAACAAAGGACATGAACAGACGTTTTTCAAAAGAAGGCATTAAAACAGATAACAGGCATATGAAGAAAATGCTCAACATCACTACTTATTAGAGAAATACAAATTAAAACAGATACCATCTTACTCTAGTAAGAATGGCTCATTAAAAAGTCAAAAAACATGTTGATGAGGATGCAGAGGAAAGAGAACGTTTACACACAATTGGTGGGGATGTATGTTAGTACAACTTCTATGGAATACAGTGTGGAGATTTCTCAAATAACTAAAAATAGAACTACCATTTGATCCAGCAATCTCACTCCTGGGTATATACCCAAAGGAAAAGAAGCTATTATATTTTTTAAAAAATTACCTGAACTTGTGTATTTATCACAGCAGTATTCACAATAGCAAAAATATGGACTCAATCTAAGTGTCCTTCAAGAGAAGATTGGATAAAGAAAATGTAGTATATATAGACAATGGAATACTATTCAGCCACAAAAAGTATGAAATTATGTCTTTTGCAGCAACATGGATGGAATTGGAGGCCATTATCTTAAGCCTAACAAGTCAGATACAAAAAGACAAATAATGCATATTCTCACTTATAAGTGGGAACTAAATAATTGTACACATAGACATAGAGCCTGGAATGATAGACAATGGAGACACAAAAAGTTAGGAGAGTGGGAGGGGAGGAAGGTATGATAAAGTACTTAATGGATACATCATAAATTATTCAGATGATAGTTACACTAATAGCCCTGATTTCACCACTGTAAATTACAAAATTACACTTGTAACCCCATAAATTTATACACATGAAAAAGTCAATTCTTTTCTAATATGCCAGCAATGAAAAATTTGAAATTTAAAATACAACTCCATTTATGTTAGCACAAAAACAAAAATTCCACTTAGATGTAAATCTAACAAAATATGTATAAGACCTACATGAGAAAAACCACCAATCTTTGGAGAAGGAAATCAAAGATAATTAAGTAAATGGAGAGATATTTTATGTTCATATATAGGAAGACTCAATATTGTCAAGGTGTTAGTTTTTCCTGACTTTGTAGATTCATGGCAACCCCTATCTAAAATTTCAACAAGTTATTTTGTTTATATCGACAAACATTCTAAAGTTTATATGGGGACCCAAAAGACCAAGAATAGCCAATATACATATTTAAGGAGAAGAACAAAGTCAAAAGCTGAAACTACATGAATTCAAGATTAACTGCAAAGCTACAAAAATCAAACAGTGTGGTGTTAACAAAAGAATAGACAAATAGATCAATGGGACAGAATAGAGAGCCCAGAAATAGATCTACACAAATATAATCAACTGATCTTTGACAAAAGAGCAAAGGCAATGTAATGGAGTAAAGGTAGTCTTTACAACAAAAGGTGCTGGAACAAATGAACATCCACATGCTAAAATATGAATCTAGACACAGACCGTAGACCTTTCACAAAAATTAACTCAAAATGGATTTTGAAACTGAAAGTAAAATACAAGAATCTAACACTCCTAAAAGATAATTTAGAAGAAAATCTAGATGAAACTTGGGTTTGGCAATGATTTTTTCTTAAATTTAACACTAAAAGCACAATTCATGAAAGACAAAATTGGTAAGTTGTACTTCATAAACATTATAACCTACTCTGTGAAGGACACTATCAAGAGAATGGAAATACAAGCCACAGACTAGGAGAAAATATTTGCAAAACACATCTAATAATGGTATATACAAAACATACAAAAAGTCTTAAAACCCAATAATAACTAATTTAAAAAGCCAATTTGAAAATGGGCAAAAGATCTAAACAGATACCCCTCCAAAGAAAATATACAGATGGCAAATAAGCATATGAAAAAATGTTTTTGGTTGCTTCCAAATTTTTGCAATTATACATAGTGCTAGAATTTGGAAGTAACCAAGATGGCCTTCATTAGGTGAATGTATAAACAAACTCTAGCACATCCAGACAATGGAATATTATCAGTGATAAAATTAAAAGGAGTGAAGGAGTGATCAGCCATGAAAAGTCATGGAGGAATCTTAAATACATACTACTAAGTGAAAGAAGTCAATCTGAAAATTATACATACTGTATAATTCCAACTTTATGACATTCTAGAAAAGGCAAAACTGTGGAGACAGTAAAAAAGGTCATTGGTTTCCAGTGGCTGAGAGGAGGTAGTAAAGGATGAATAGGCAAAATGCAGGAGATTTGTAGGAAGTGAAATGATTCTGTTGGATACTATAACGGTGAATTCATGACATCGTGGATTTGTGAAAACCCATAGAACTGTAGAAGACAAGAATACACCCTAATGTAAACTATGGACTTTAGTATCTGATAATGTAACAATATTGGTTCTTTAATGGTAACAAATTTGCCACACTAATGCAAGGTGTTAATAACAGAAAACTGTGTGTAAAGGGTGGTGATGAGAAGAATATGGGGAAATTCTCGGTACTTTCTGCTAAATTTTTCTTTAAACCTAAAACTGCATTTAAATAAAAAAGTTTATTAAGTAAGAAAAAGAAGCCAAGACATTGTTAATTCATTTTCAGGCCAAAGCAGAGTAATAGGAACCAGGTTTATCTTCCTACCTGAAATAACTAAAAAACTGGAAAATTAAATAAAACATCAGGGTTCAAGACATTGGACAATGGGCAATAAAGGAGAGTGACGCAAGAGATGGAGAAAAGGGTAAGATGCGTTCTAGAATAGCAAAAGGGTGTTGCCTACAGAGAGCTCTCACACCATGGTGCAAGGAGAGAGAATATACATAGAACCTGGTGATATTCCTGAGTTGAGGGGATGAAGTTGGTTTCTGGGGAGGGCAAGGCAGCTAGAGTTCTCCAAAGAGAAATATAATGAAACAATCCCCTGGGATTACACAGACCAAGAATAGTTCTGTTCACAACAGAAATATTAGAAAAATAAAAT
This sequence comes from Mandrillus leucophaeus, assembly GCF_000951045.1. Taxonomy (NCBI): domain Eukaryota; kingdom Metazoa; phylum Chordata; class Mammalia; order Primates; family Cercopithecidae; genus Mandrillus; species Mandrillus leucophaeus. The sequence goes on along the minus strand of NW_012101322.1, from coordinate 22,690 downwards.
AATTCATGGTACATCAAAAAGAATACTCAGAAGGGTTTTGCCTCAGGAGAGCAGAAATCCAGCCCTAGACAACACTACTCTGATATTGCCTAACAAAGCTTAAAAGCAAGCAAAAAAGTAACAACCTGTTTTAAAGAACTTTACTACAAGCTAGACCAGACTTGAAGAGTATTTAAAAGAGTAGGCGGGGAAAAAAGACAGAACCCAACAATGTAAAGGCCACAATGGCACCCAATAAAAATTTACCATGAATCCAAAAAAAAGCAAAACACAAACAAACAAAAAATGACAATGAGGAGAAAATTCAACCTATTAAAATGAGGGGAAAATTCAACCTATTAAAAATAACCCTAGAAGAGATCATGGAATCAGTCGAAAAACTAATAAAACTGAAATAAGTGTAATCTATATGTTCAAGAAGCTAGAAAATATATTAAGGGTTAAAAGTAGAAATGAAAAGGATATAGAAAGACCAAAACCAAGCGCTCAGAGATGAAAACTGCAGTGTCTGAGATGACAAATGCATGGATGGGATAGAAAACAGATGAGTCAGGAAACTCGAAGACATAGTGATAGAAAACTCAAAATGAAACAGAGAGGGAGGGAAAAAAAACACAGTTTCAGTGATCATTGGGGAAAATCTATGGGTTTAGTACACACGTAATTAGAATCCTCTAAAGAGAGGAAAGAGAGGGAGGACAGAAAAATATTTAAGGGAATAATGGCCAATTTTTTTTCCAATGTGATGAGTACTCTAAGCCTTCAGACCAGAAAAGTGCCATAAACTTTCAGAATCACAATACAAAAAGAAAAAGAAGAAAAATAAACCAAGATACAGTATAACCAATTACTTAACAATTGGTGATAAAGAGAAAAATCCTATAGACATTTA
>NW_012101322.1:16420-21358 GCF_000951045.1 Mandrillus leucophaeus | reverse complement strand
GTAAAGGGAAATAATGCCATCTGCAAATATGTATCTACACAAAAACAAAGGACACTGGAAATGGTACCTGCATGTGTAATTTATTTTTTAATACTTTCTCTTAATGTTTATACAGCTTTAAAAGACATTTGACTGCTTTAAGTAAAAATAGCAACAATGAACTTTTCAGTTATAACAGGTAGACTGTTAAACAATTAGACTTTATGACAATAGGACAAAGCAGAAAATTGAAGTATTCTATTATAAAGTTTATACACTATATGTGAAGTGGCATAATTATCACGCAAAAGTAGACTTTGACAATTTGAAGATGTATACTATAGACAATAAAGTAGCTAATAACATAACAAAGATATTTAGTTTATAAGACACTAATGGAGATAAAATGAAATTATTAAAAATTTACTGATGCCAAAAGAGGCAGGAAATGAAAGCAAACGTAATAAAGAACAGATGACACAAACAGAAAACAAAAAGAAAGACATTAGATTTGAAATCATCATGTTAATATTCACGTTAAATGTCAACAATCTAAATACATGGATAGAAAAGTAGATGTTGTCAGATTACATTGAAATCAATAAACTATGTAAACACATGAATGACGTGCTGCCTAGAAGAGTTAAACATTAAGTATATAGACATAAATACGGTAAAAGTCATAGAATGGAAATAACAATAACAAAACAATAACAAAAGTCACAGAATGGAAATAACAATAACAAAAGAAAGCCTGAATGACAATATTAACATCAGACAAGCGTATTTTAAAAAAATTATTAAAAGGGATAAAGAATGCCATTTCATAATCACAAAAAATGAATCAATACATCGAGAGAAGATAATATTTGCAAATATTTATGCACCTAATAACAGATTTTCAAAATAAATTCGGTAAAATCTGATAAAACTGCAAAGAGAAATAGAGAAATCTACAATTACAGCTGGAGATTTCAACAGCACCTTCTCAAAAATAGAATACAAATCAGGAAGGACATAAAGAACAATACTATTAACCAACTTGACCTAAGTGAGGTGTATAGCACACTCAACAGAAGCCGAATATGCAATCTTTCCAATTACACACAGGACATTTAATAAAATGAACCATTTTCTGGACCACAAACAAGACTCACTGATATTTTTAAAAATTACATTGTACAAATTATGTTCTCTGACCCCAATGGAATTTAATTAGAAATCAATAACAGAGATATCTAAACAATCCCAGATATTTGGAAAATGTTTTAAACTTACAGATTTTTTAAAAGTAAATAAATAAAAGTTGAAACTCAACATACGCAGACAGTTGGGACACAGTTAAAGCAGTATTTAAATAGTAACATAAAGTACTAAAGGCCTATGTTAGAAAAGAAGAAATACTTCAAATCAATGATCTCAGTTTCTACCTTAAGAAACTAAAAAAGCAAAGTAATTCCAAAGAAATTATAAGAAATAGCAAAGATCAGAGCAGACAACAACAAAAAAAGAAAACAGAAAATTAATTTTAAAAATTAATGAAACCAAAGGCATTATTTTGAGATCAATACGACAAACTGTGATCAATAAAAAAAGAGAGAAGATACTAATTACCAATTAAAAAACGAGAGAGATGATGTTATCACAGAGTCTATATATAGGCAAAGCATTAAAATGAACATTTTTCATAATTGTATGCCAATAATTGACAATTTAGATGAAATGATTCCATGAAAGATAAACACTACTGGCCAGGTGTGGTGGCTCATGCCTGTAATCCTAGCACTATGGGAGGCCGAGGTGGGTGTATCACTTGAGGTCAGGAGTTCGAGATCAGCCTGGGTAACACCATAAAGCCCCATCTCCACTAAAACTACCAAAATCAGCTGGGCGTAGTGGCACACGACTGTAGTCCCAGCTACTCGGGAGGCCGAGGCACGAGAATCACTACCGGGAGGCGGAGGTTGCAGTGAGCCAAGATTGGGCCACTGCACTCGGCACTACAGCCTGAGCAACAGAATGAGACTCCTCCCAAAAAGAAAAAAAAAGAAGAGAAGAGAAGAGAAAAAAACACTACCAAAGTGCACTCAAGAAGATTTACATAACCTAAATGATGCCTTGGCTATTAAAAAAAATTATTTGGCTCTTTTATAAAAATATTATTTGTAGAAAAGTGGCAGATTTTGTGGATAAAAGGTAGTCTTTTTAATAAATGCTGCTGGAAAAATTGGATATTAATATGCCAAAAATGAACTTTGATGTTTATACCTTGTGAAAAAAAAAATCAGTAATGGTTCATACACCTAAATAAACCAAAAACCATAGAAAATCTTTTTGACCTTGAGTTAGGCAAAACTTTCTTAGATACAACACCAAAAGCATAAACCATAAAAGAAAAAGTTGATAAACAAGACTTCATTAATTTAATAATTTCTGTTCTTCAAGAGGCATCGTGAAATATAGTAAAAGACAAAACACAGATGGAGAAAATATTTGCGAATCACGTAACTGACCAAACCATTCTCTCCCTAGATATTTTCCTAACTAAAGGATATATCTGTACTAAGCTCATATCTGAGTGTTTGTAGCAGCTTTATTTATAATAGTCAAAAAGTTGAAACAATCTTAACATCTATGAACAGGTGAATGGATAAACAAATTGCAGTAAACCCATGCAATAAAACGCCACTCAGCAATAACAACTATAAACTATTCATACACTATCCACTGTAATTTGGATGAATCTTGAAATAGTCATGCTGATTGAAAGAAGCCAGACCTCTTTCCCCAAAAAGTATAATCCCATTAATATAAAATTCTTAAAAGGGTAAACTGGTGTATAGTGACAGAAAGCAGATCAGTTACTACCTGGGGACTGGGATAGAGGGGTAGTTATTTACAAATCGGCAGGAGGTTTCTTTTGGAAGGGATGGAAATGTTCCATACCTTGATTGTAGCGATGGTTTCACAGGTGTACATGTATGTGTGTTTGAGAGAGAAAATGTATTAGTTTCCAGAAAATGTGTTAGTTTCTACACGTTAAATAGGTGCAATTTATTATAGGCCCACTGTGAATCAGTAAAGCTTTAAAAAACAAACAGATAATTTTCTCAGAGAAGAAAAGTGAGAACTGATAAATGTAATGGACTCACTAGAATAATTTCTGATGGAGGTCAAAGAACAATTCAAAAAGAAAAGATCTTAAAAAGTAAATAGGTAAATAAATTAAGAAATAAATAAGTAGGTAGGACACTAATAGGTAGTATCTATTATTCAGTTAACGTGCAACAGGCATTGTAATAGCCTGTACGCCTATTGGTAGCATAGCTGACGGCTGACAGCTCACAGTGGAGTCCCTCTCTGCTATTCCTCGCTGTGTAAGGAAGCTGCCTACCCAAAGCTGTGGTTTCCTCCATCCATATATCCAATGACTGGTCCAGGTAATACTGCAAAGAACCACTCCCTTGCTTTATTGGAGGCACCTGAAGACATCCCAGCTCCAGGGCTCTCCGTGGAATCATCTGCCACTTCTGTTGCAGCCCAGTTCAGCCTCCCCCTCTACACAAATCTCCAATTTCCTAGAGTCCCTCAAGTCTTTCTAGCTGTCGATTCCCCGAAATTTCTCCAACTAACCCCTTGTATCCAAATCCCAGAGGCTCAGAATCCATTTCTCAAGGAATCAGACTTGAGATCGTTGATTATCTGATTTAATCTCCCAAACAACTCTCTGAGACATGTGCTATTTGTATCTACGTTTTACAAGTGAAGAAAGAGTTGAAGTTAGAAAATGTATGTAACTTATCCAAGATCACTAGGACAATAGTTGGTCGAACTGATTAAAACAACCAACCAACCAAACAAAAAATGGGTCTTTATAATGAAAAAACTATACAGTCTCATGGAGGTGGTTTTATTATGAATGAATCATTAAAATCCATCCTAATGTCTTCTTGATAGCATTTTCAAGTTAGCAGATTATATAAATGCTGAAGGCATAGTTTATCTTGGTACATCAAATATCTCTAATAATAGCTCTGTAAGTAGAAGGTGAAATGAGATACAAATAATGGTATGGATGGATGAATTAACAGCTAGTTGTATCGCTGTATCCAATAAGTGTTGATTAATAGGACCACATAAAAGTACCCTGTGTATTTTTTGAGGGCAACATATTGTTAATGACTACACAGGCCTGCCGCATATATAGCTCTGATAAATGCTTGTGGAATTTAATTGAAGCCTTAGGGAGTCCCTGATAGATTGCCATCAAACCCTATTCTTGTCTTACATGATATTTATGTCAGTGAATTGAATAAAGCCTGCAATCGTAATTATACAATCTGCTCTAACTGTTCCATTAAAACCATGCTGATAAAATACACATTAAAGGAAAATTCTAAGATATCTAATTCATTAATATTTGTAAAACATTTGATGAGCAGCCACTATGTAATAGATCCTCTCCTATGCACTGAAGCCACAAAAGTGATGGAAATGCTTTTGATTATGTGGTACAAGATGACATCCAATAGATTTCAGGTGAAGTGCTAAATTAACTTTTTCAAACATTTAGGATAACTGGTCAAGGTGTTGGGTTGGCCTTGGGGTGATTATACATTTATGGAAAACCCAACAGTAGAATATTGCTATCAGAACTATCTGAATCAAAGTTATTCTGGATTAATAGAAACACAATGTCCAGATCACTCAAAGGTAGAATACCCAGCTCTATTCTGATCTGGGAAGACCACATCTACAGTACCGTATTCAATGTGAGCACCACGTTAAAACACCACAGCCAACATTTAAAAAATGACACATACGCCAGCAATTACCCAGACTGAAGCAACTAGAACACTCTGGCACCTGTGGTCTAGGGAAAATAAGTGAAGGAATAAAGATTAACTTTAAGAAATGAAGCCTAAGAAAAGTCATAATCCATTCACAACAGTTGCTATG
>NW_012101322.1:10739-15962 GCF_000951045.1 Mandrillus leucophaeus | reverse complement strand
TCTGCCTCGGCCTCCCAAAGTGCTGGGATTACAGGCGTGAGCCACCACACCTAGCCCACGAAGTATATTTTTGAAAGAAGCTGCATAATGTTTGTGGAGCTCAATAATAATAATGTTTTTTTCCTACTTCTAAAAAACAGAGACCTTTGGCTTGAGAATAAGTCATTTCATAAAATACAATGTCATGATGGTTTTTTAAACAGAGTTGATATATCTTGAAATAATGCATATATTTTATGTCTTATAATGATATACTTGTTCCCCAGAATGTATTCAGATAAACATAATGAGAAAATAGAATTCAAAGTGCAACAATCTTTGTGGAGTAGGGTCCAACATATTGATCTGATACCTTATTCTATTTATTTGAAAACCTCAGGTTATTAGCAATACCATAACGATAATTCCCTACAACATATGTTAGTCCTTGTCTCATATCACTATGCCACATAGTGTATAGCATCATTTCAAATTTAGAGGAATGTCTACATACCTTGAATTAAGGGAATATAGATCTACTACAGGCACTATTTTTGGTGTAAATTTAATGAATTAAAATAGAAAGAGCAAAATATATAAATATATTACTATGTGTAACATAAACATGGTTTGTGCTTTTTTTCTTCTTTGGCCAAAAGATAAAATAAGACAAAGAATACTTTATATTTCTAATGTTTTCCAGCCAGATAATTATCAATGGTTATGAACATTGGGCATATTATTGAAACTATATACATATTTTTGCATTATCTGTTCCCTAAAGAGACTTAACATCCTTTCTTTTCACTAACATCCAAAGCAGAAGCTTTCATTGTTCTAAACAACAACAACAAAAAAATGGTGAAAACCATTCATGTGAACAAGGCAGAGTCCTGACTAGTGTATAGAACCACGATCTCTGTCTGGAAATCATTTTTAAAAAATAAAATGACAGTGATTTTTATAAAGTTAATGTTTCTATTTATTTATTTGTACACCATTAGTGGTTCTAAGTACAATTTTTTTACATTGATATATTGGATAGTGGTGAAGTCTGGCCTTTTAGTGTAGCCATCACCCAAATTGCATACACCATACCCATTAAGTAATTTCTCTTCCCTCACCTGCTCCCAACCCTTCCACACTACTGAGTCTCCAGTGTCCACTATTTTATACTTTATGTCCATGTGTACACATTATTTAGCTACCACTTACAAGAACATGCAGTATTTGATCTTCTGTTTCTGAGTATTTCACTTAGGACAATGTCTCCAGTTTCATCCATGTTGCTGAAAAAGACATAATTTCATTCTTTTTATGGCTGAGTAGTATTCCCTGGTGTATATGTACCACATTTTATCTAATCATCTATTGATGGACACTGAGGTTGATTCTATATCTTTGCCATTGTGAATAGTGCTGCAGTAAATAAACATGCAGGTCAAGGTATCTTTTTGATATAATGATTTCTTTCCCTTTGGGTATATACCCAGTAGGGGGATTGTTGGATCTAATGGTAATTCTACTCTTTGAGAAATCGCCATATTGTTTTCCATAGAGATTATACCAATTTACATTCCTACCAACAGTGTGGAAGATTTCCCTTTTCTCAACATCATCACCAATGCCTGTTTTTTTTTGTTTGTTTGTTTTCTTTTGTGTTTTTTTTTTGTTTTTTTTGTTTTGTCTTTTTAATGCCAGATATTCTGACTGGTATAAGATGGTATCTCACTGTGGTTTTAATTTGCCTTTCTGACGACTGGCTGCATTGAACATTTTTTCATATGCTTATTGTCCATTTTAACGCCTTCTTTTGAAAAAAGTCTGCTTGTGTCCTTTGCCTACTTTTTAATGAGGTTATATTTTTCTTCATGTTGAGTCATTTGAGTTCCTTGTAGAGTCTGGATATTATTCCTTTGTCAGATGTATAGTTTGCAAATATTTTTTCCTATTCTGCAGGCTGTGTGTTCACGCTGTTGAGATATATGTGTGTGTGTGTATATAAATATATATATGCACATACACATACACATACACACACACACACACACACACAGCTTTTTAGTTTAATTAAGTCCCATTTGTCCACTTTTCAGTTTTGTTGCATTTGCTTCTTAGGTCCCACAGTGATTAGTAAGGTCAAACAGCAGACATTTTTCTAAGAATAGATATTAACCGTAAAATACATCTATTCTCAATTTGTAAAGAAACCAATGATTCATTATATGCAACTATCAAGTCTTCAAACATTGGTCTTTTAACAGGAATCAAACCATGTGTTATAATTCTAGGACAAGAAGTTAAGAACAGAAAGTTGTGATTTCCACTGTGGAATATCATGTTAGAAAAGGAAGATAGGGAGAAATAAAACCATCATTTCATAAGTTAAATCTAAGGAAAACAAAATGAACCAACCAATGGAGGATGATTTGCAGGAAGAATTTTGATGAAACTGCACAATACCAGGAGGTGGAGGTTGCAGTGAGCGGAGATCACAGCATTGCACTCCAGCCTGGGCAACAGAGTGAGACTCCATATCAAAAAAAAAAAAAAGAAAGAAAGAAAGAAAGAAAACAAAAGGAAACTGTACAATATCTTTTAGCAATGAGTAAATTTCAAATCGCTATCAACGTCCTGATGAAAATATAAATGAACCTCTTATATGTGCAAGCATTATACTAAGTACAAGGATAAAAAGAGATTTAAAAAATGCTCTCTGTTGCTACTTAGCTTAAAGTTTAGCAATCAGGGATAGGAGATCGACTTCATCATGCATGCTAATTTGTGATGGCTTTCTGGAGTGTTGCACAGTAAAACAATCTGATCTAATACCAAAGCTTTACAGAAAAGGAGACCATTTTTTATTTATTGAAGTTTGCCATTGCCACGGGAGAGAGCAGTGAACTGCATGGATAGGCAGCATGCATAATGGTTAAAAGCGCAGACTCTCGAGCCAGGGAGACTGGCATAAGAAAAAACAAGCATAGGCTGGGGGCGGTGGCTCACGCCTGTAATTCTAGCACTTTGGGAGGCTGAGGTGGGTGGATCACAAGGTCAGAAGATCAAGACCATCCTGAACAACATGGTGAGACCCCATCTCTACTAAAAATGCAAAAATTAGCCAGACACGGCAGTGCATGCCTGTAGTCCTAGCTACTCAGGAGGCTGAGGGAGGAGAATGCCTGAGCCCGGGAGGTGGAGGCTGCAGTGAGCGAAGATCGCGCCACTGCACTCCAGTCTGGGTGATAAAGCAGGACTCTGTCAAAAAAAAAAAAAAAAAAGAAAGAAAAAAAGAAAGAAGAAAGAAAAGAAAAGAAAGAGAAAAAGAAAAAATAAGTATACTAGCATGTACTAACAATTACAGACATGTTCACGTTTATATACAGACATGTATAGAGGGTAAGATAAGGATAAACCTACTGCAATGTATGTGATGTACAGAAAGATGATAGATCACTCTGAGATAAATTAATCTGCGCCATAACACTAACGGAAGATTTCACTGAAAACATGGAAACTAAACTGGTCTAGAGGAAAGGCTAGAAACTAAATAAGTGAAGTGGAAATTACAAACAAAGTGGGCTAGGCTAAGTAATAGCAGTAGTTAGGCTACTCCAAAGCAAAGCTATACGATCTTTGGTTTTCATTTTTATAATAGACCTCTTTGGATGAAGTAGAAGTTTCTTAAAAGAGCCCTGGAGAAGACAGAACAAGGACTGTGGACAGTTTTTTATGCTTGGACTTTATTTTGTACTTTAGGAAATAACAGATATTTCTTGAACACAGAAGTGTTATATTTTAGAGGGGCTCTCAGGGGTTTATAGGAGAACTTCCAGAAGTTCAAAGAAAAAAGCAGTCACCTAAATAGAATTCTTGCACATATCCTCCAAAAATTTATACAAAACAATGTTTTGCCAAAATAACAAGAACCTGAGTTTAAAAATGGGAGGAGGACAGAAAGGGGCAGCCAGGACCTGGTGCTGCAGGGCTTTCAATTACTCCAGACTTCATTCAGAAACTGGCGACTTAATTGGTTACTTCTGGCAAATGAGCCACAACAGCACACATCAAATATAGTATGTGTTGCATCCATGAGGAATTATTAGCTGTTGGCTCTGAGTTGACACTAATTTCCAGGAACTCAAAATCTCACCCACTTTGGTTCACAAGAGTGAGGAATTTGGAGTTCAAATATATTTGAACTCTTGCAAATAGTTTATCCTACAACGAGTCCAGTAGACCTGAGGGACCATTCTGAGCTTTTATTTTTGGAAAAGCATATTATACAACTGTCAAAATCTCTAAACTCTGTGTGTGCGCGCGTGTGTGTGTGTGCGTGCACCTCTGCGCATGTACTGCTAGAGTAGAACTGGCCAAGAGCAAATGCCCCTCCAAGAACCCAGAATAAAACAAAACTAACATGATACGCATTTCTGGAGGAATTCCCAAGATTCAGGCCAAAAGTAAAGAACTGAAAGATGCAGGCATGTTAGTTCTTATCATATCCCTGCATAACTCAACTCTGGCTAATATAGGGGCTTAATGGATCCTGGAGGGTGACAGTAGATTATCATAAACTTAATTAGAGAGGGATGCCAATCACAGCTCCCACTGCAAATATGGAATTTTTACTGGTGCAAATTATCAGAGCCCTTGCACCTGATATCTATTTAGGCGCCTATTAAGCTATTGAGTGCTTTTTTCCCAATATCAATTAATAAACACAATCAGAAGAAGATGACCAATGACCTTTATCTGACAGGAGCAATAGTACTCCCTCTCTCTCTTATCTCAAGGTTATGTATATTCTCTTCATCTGTTATAATATAGGATGCAGAGACTTCTCATATTCCAGAAAACATCATTCTAGGATTTTACATGATTGCATTTATGCTAATTAGACCTGGTGACAGAGTACTCTGCTAGTAAGACACACACATGTTGGCAGGTGATAGACAATTCCCATGAAAACACGGGGCCTACCATATCAATAAAATTGCTAAAGTTCAGTGCTCTAAAACATGTCCAAATATCCTCTGTGAAAGATAAGTAGCCATAGGAATAGGGTCAGGTATGGTGTCTCATGCCTGTAATCCCAGCACTGTGGGAGGTCAAGGCAGATGGATTACTTGAGGTCAGGAGTTTCAGACGAGCCTGGCCAATATGGTGAAAACTCGTCTCTCCTAAAAATACAAAAAGTAGCCAGGTGTGGTGGTGCACACCTGTAATCCCAGCTACCAGGGA
>NW_012101322.1:0-10479 GCF_000951045.1 Mandrillus leucophaeus | reverse complement strand
CAATAAAATGTTTAGTGTTGCTGAACATGTTGAACATAAAAGATTAATCCCAAAATTTCCATCTCACTAAACTTTTTATATCTTCCTTTATGGCAGAGGTCGGTAAACTTTTTCCATAAAAGGTCAGATAGTAATTTTTGTTTAAGAGAGAAAGGGTCTCACTCTGTCACCCATGCTAGAATGCAGTGGTACAATCATAACTCACTGTATCTTCCAACTCCTGGGCTCAAACGATCTTCCACCTCAGCATCCTGAGAATCTAGGACTACAGACATGCATCACCGCACTCAGCTTTTTAAATGTTTTTTAGAGATGGGGTCTTGCTGTGCTTCCCAGGCTAGTCTTGAACTCCTGAACTCAAGTGATCCTCCTGTCTCAACCTGTCAGAGTGTTGGAACTACAGGCACCACTCCGTGTCCCAGACAGGAAATATTTTATACTTGTGCACCATAGTCTCTCTTTTGCAAGTATTCAACTATGCCACTGTAGCATGAAACAGCCATGGACAAGTAATGAACGGTGTGTCTCTATTCCACTGAAACTTTGAGAGGGAGTAGACCATATTTGACCTAAGAGTGATAGTTTGTTGAATCTGTCTTTATGGTGTGCCAGAAATTTTCAGTATCCAAGCTTGTTGATTGTAGAATCTGTGTTTAAATTAACTAGTTCCTCCCATTGGGAGAAACAGAAGCCAACCAAAAGAGAACTGTCTCCCTAGTCTCACCTAATGGGGAGCATTATAAAATGTAGAGACCACACTTAAATACTTAATATTGTGTAGCTATGGAGTATTAAATCTCAAGATTCTTAATGTACAACATTCTTACAGAATAAGAGCATGCATACACATATAAAGAGACAATACTGTACTATCCAACATTGAGGAATACACTTCCAACACATTTGCTCAAAATTTCAGTGCTTTCTGCTTTACAGCAAGGTGGACCTTTTAAAAAGGAACTTTACTTCCTGAGATGACACTATAAAATATGCTATGACTTTGCAAAAGCAATAATAATTTCTCTTCAATTTCATGAATAAAAACAGGCAATTTCTATAATCCTTCACGCCCTCACTACCCTCCAAATACAATTGCTCTCATATTCACTGTTAGTAACTTAACAATTACATTCAATGAGTATTTAGTTGATTGTGTTTCCTTTGTTATCTTGCTTATCAGTGTTGTCCATCTTAAACTACAAGTACAGATCATAGCTGAAACTTACATGTCTTTATATCACACTGACTACAACTGATATTTAGAATAATGCTCAGAAAGATTATCAACACAGATTAGGTGATCGGGATTTTCTGTGGCAGGGACCTCTCAACACGACAAAAGGGGAAGATAGGTCATTATTCAACCTCTAGACAGACCTTACAATACTTCAATCATTCCCAGACAGGTAAGAAATCCCTTTCCCCATTTCTGCTGGGGATATTGTGGCTTTCTTATTACTTCTTCTTTAAAGGCAGTAATTTTTCTTATGCACTCCGTGTCATCACTACTGTCTGAGTAGTGATTTCTTTAGCTAGTTTAATCACTCATTGGTTATATTTCTTTAGTCTAACAGAGAAATAACTCCAATCCAATGCAGAAATAAAAACTTGTTTACTTTTATTTGGGTTAAAACAATATGTTTTTGTCTAATTCTGGTTGTTTGAAAGAAACAACTGGGAAAGAGGTCCTATGAGATTAGGGTTTGTGCTAAATAAGAGAATAATGAACAAGAATTCTACTTCCTGTTAACGCGTCATATTCAATTCCCTTTATACATATGAGACTCACAATGTGTTACTCATACTGATCTACTCCATGTAATGCTAAGGAACCCTTGCTATTATAAATTATTTTGTTTTTGATTTAATGATTTTTTTTCCAACCACGTATTGAGAGTCAGGACTCTTTTGTCCCTGCTCCTTTTATTTATGATTTGGGTGACTTTAGGCAAATCACTCTCCCTGCCCAGGCCTTACCTTTCCACCTATAAAAAGAAGAGATTGTTGTAAATGTTAATGTTATGACACTTTCTAAATTCATGAAGTCCCTTCACTAATATTAAACTACTTGTTCTTTCTTGCAAAGTTTATCATGTCTGCATACAAAATGAGAAGAATTATTTAAGTCGTGATTAACATAATCATTGTTTTGCCTTGTTTCTCTTACTCAAAGATATTTCATTTAGATCCTTTACTGCATTCTATTTTTTAAAAAATGTAAGGATTTACTCAACAATGCTGACCGTATCATCTCCTTGCACTTCTTTCATTTCCATTATATTACACTGTACCTCTAACTATCACTATTTTTTAAGTCTCTCCTTCTGGCTCCTAATCTACTCTTCCCCTAAGTACCTGTATTTTTCTGGGTTCTGGCCTAAATTTTATTTTCTATTCCTTGCATGCGATCCTCCTGGCAGGCCTTTCACGTGGTTTGGAGTGCCGTCTGCACACTGACAACCGCAAATCTGCATCTCTGGCCCTGATCTCTGCAGAGCCGCAGCCCTCCCGTAGAGGTGCTTACTTAGTGTCTCACATCAGATGTGCTATAAGACACGTAAACTACTCCATATCTGATGCTGAACTCATCACGTTACCAAATTTCTGCTGCTTCTCTATTGTCCCTACTCTTATTAAATGTCATATCATTCATCCAACTGCTTGAGCCAGAATCCTGGAAGTCATCTTTAAATCTTCCCACTCTGAAAACCTGCATCTAGTGAATCTCTCTGGAAAATGTGTCAGTGTGATAAGTTAAAAGTTAAACAGCTTTGCTTATTCTTTTCACAGTGTCACAGACTCCTGTGGACAAAACCCCATCCCAAAGAGAACATAAGGTTTGGCCCATGTGAGAACAAATTCATGAGTCCATTTCATAAAGGTAGAATTTACATTTATATAGTATATTATCCTCTGAATTTGAAATTTACTTCCAGACTAAAACTAGTGAGGTGATCTGAGTGAATGCTTGTCCTGTTCTTTGGCTACATTTTCTTTAGTCAGTTTTACAGGGAAATCAATCCAATCCAATCCAGAAGTAAAAACTTATTCACTTTTATTTAGGTTAAACAGCATACGTTTTGGTGTAACTGGTTGTTTAGAAGAAACAATCCAGGAAGAGGTCCTATGAGATCAAGGTTTGTGCTAAATAAGAAAGTTATGAACAAAACTTCTGCTTCCTGTTAATGCATCACGTTCAATTCCCTTTGTACTTATAATGCTAATAATTTGTTACTCATACTGAGCTACTCTACGTCACGTGACTGCAAAAAATTAAAACAATTACAAATGAAGCTTTGGACTATGACACCATCTCCCTTTATCCTGTTTGAAGTTTTATTTTCCCTTCACTTTTCGTTAAGGGACCTCATCAGAAAAACATTTACAACAGTTCCTTCCCCCCAATTCAGAGTTTTGCTTACCTGCTCTCACCCAAGGTCCAGAATTATTAAATGAAAAATTCCAAAGATAAACAACTCATAAGTTTTAAATTTTCTGCCATTCTGAGTAACATGGTAAAATCTCATGCCATCCTCCTCCACCTTTCATCCCTCCCATGATGTGAATCACCACTTTGCCCAGCGTGTCCACCCTGAACACCACCTGGTCATTAGGCATTTAGCAGCCATCGCAAATAGATCGACTGTTGTGGTATCACAGTGCTTGTGTTCAAATAGCCCTATTGAACGTAATTGTTTATGAGTTTATTCACAATTATTGCTAATCTCTTACCGTGCCTACCTTACAAAATAAATTGAATCATAGGTGTGTGTATATAGAGATCAAAACATAGTCTATATAGGGTTCAGCACTATCCTAGGTTTTAAACATCCACTGAGGGTGTTGGAGCATATCTCCTGTACATAAGGGGTGACTACTGTACATAGGAACATAAAATAAAAAATGCTTTCAAGTATACAAATTGCAGCCACAACGAAGAGATTTTTGGATTTATTTTTATTTTTATTTCTTATGAAGTCTTACTATGTGCCAATGCTAGCTACCCTTCTAAGTACTTTGTAAGTATTAATTTATTTAATCCTAAAAATAAGCATAGAAAATAGATGCTTATAAAGTCTGTAAAATGGAATATTGCCCATTTTGGATATTAAGAAATCAACTATCAGAGAAGCAAATTGCCTAACATCACAGAAGCAAGAAGTAATTGGGCTGAGATTGAAACCCAGGTGGTCTGGCTGCAGAGTACATGTACTTTATCACAATGCCAGAATCACAGAACTGTTTAACCTGACTTCAATCAGATTCAAGGTTAAACAGCACATGCTACATTTTAGGGGAAGTTTTCAGGAAAAGCAATATATTTTATATGAATTTTTGGAGGTATAGTGAAACAGTATAAAAATCTTCACAACCCGCATGCAAATCTCCTTTCTATTAGGCACAGGAGAAATGGTTTCCCTGCTATCCAAGTATCTGTCAGAAATGAGTTCCTGGAAGATATACTTCTGTCTGAAATTTAACTTCAACAAGATCAAGGTGATATTCCAAGATGAGAAGATTATTTAGAAGTAGCTCAGGACGTAATACAACTAGACATGAAACAGAGAAGAGGTTTCTGAAAAGCCTTGCAAAAAAGAGGAATTCTGTCCTAAAAAATAAAAATGTTTGGAAACACAGAACACAGAAGACATGTATTAAAGATGTGCAAAGAAATCTGGTACTACATGATATGTTCATAGGCAGAACCTGGTCAGGTGGTTTTAAATGAATCTGAGGAATATTTTTATAATTATCAGTGTGTGTGAAAGACATCCACATGAGAACATTATGTGAAGGCAATTGTTTTAACATATGTTCTTAATGTCAGCACATACCCCAAATCAAAAAGAATCTTAGGGATAATATTCTAATTTTGAAAATTTGAAAATTATTTCTTACTCTTAAATAGTTCTTCTAGATTTCTCTATGCCACTATACAAGAGCTAGGATCATTTTCTAAAATTTAGGCAAAGCCATCATTTAAGTAATTTGGTTAATAATATGCTGAAGGAAGGAAATTGGTAGAATGCAATCACACATACATACTTAAAATAAACAAAACTAATTATAAAATATTAACTAAAATTACTGTGATAGCATTATGGTTTAGCAGTAGGTTTGTACAAACTGGAAAGGTAGAATTGCACGGCTTTTATTTACCTTATGTTTTTCTTTTAGCTAATATCTTTGCTAAATAAAGTTAGCTGAACTAGACACTTTAGATGTACTTCTTTTTGTTTGTGTTTTTTTTGTTTTGTTTTGTTTGTTTTTCTAAGACAGAGTCTCGATTTGTTGCCCAGGCTGGAGTGCAGTGGTGCGATCTTGGCTCACTGCAACCTCAACCTCCCGGGTTCAAACAACTGTCTTGCCTCAGACTCCAAAGTAGTTAAGATTAGAGGCATGCACCACCACGCCTGGCTAATTTTTGTATTTTTAGTAGAGATGGGAATACCATGACACTTTAGATGTATTTCATCTCTATCAAATAAATTTTAAAGAGTCAAATTAAAATCATTCAGTTCCTTAATGAGGATAGCTTGTAAAATCACCCAAACTCTCTTGCTATTTCTACTCAGAGACTCATTACCATCTCCTAAATGTCACTCTTGTAATTTCTGTAACTGCCACCAAATGGCTGGTGGCTCCTTGCTTTACACAGAAACACTCAGACAATTTATTTTTCTGTCTGTATGAGAGCTTAAGAATAGTGAGACAAGCTCACTATTGATTCAGCATTGCCTATCTTATGAAATATAATAGTACCAAGTTAATAAACTGCAAGGTTTGACTAAACTCAGGCATAAATTTAACTCAGAAATATCTCTGCAGAGAATTTTAAAATAGATACCTGATTTTAGTTAAATATTATTGACCATCAATAATTATTTAGATTATCATTAAATAAGGCTATACTCAGTAAGTTTGCTGGTAGTTTATTCATACTTCTTTTAAAGAACCAATCGCTTACACTGTGATCACTCTGAAAGCAACCTCTTAGATCACCTGATCTTACATTCTCTTAACAGTCCCTATGAGAACACTTGGCATATAGATTTCTAATACATATATGTTTGTTCAACCCAACATTTATTAAGTGTATGGTACTGGCCTGACCCAGTTTCTAAGCATAGGACCACTGAAGTGGTTCTGTCTTCAAAAAGCTGTCTAATACAGCCTATTGATATAGTGTAATAGATCTATTTTCTGCAGGAATATGCATAAGATCCTGGGAGAGTACCTAGAAAGTACATCTACCTAAGGCAGAAGAACAGGCAGCATCTTCAAGTACTTCTGTTAGAGGGGCAACGGGATGAAGAAGTGAGCAGCATGAGCAAAGTTGCTGAAGTATGCCAGAAAATAATGCTCAAGGTCTTAAGCAATTTAATAACTAAAGGTTAGAGTACATGAGGGTGGTAGAAGGTCAGAATAGAGTTATAGAGGAGGCACAGTAAAATACTGGAGCAGCGGATCCAGAAAAATTTTGCACAATATCGAAGAGTTTGATTTTATCAGGAAGTCTAGGAGAATTAGCTATAGGGCATTAAGTAGTGAAGTAATAGGATTGATTGGGACTTTGGAAATAACTTCTCGACAACAATGTATAGATTGAATTGAAGGAGACTGGAGGATGCTACAGAGACTCTGGAAAAAGTGGCCTAAATTATAGCCATGGCAATAGGAAAGGAAAAAGAACATTCTAAGAGATACTGTGGAAATGAACTACATGAGATCTCAAACTGGTTATGAAAACAGTGAAGGAATGGAAGAGCTAGTTATATCTCCCAAGAGTCTGACCCAGCCAACTGCATGGATCCTGGTGCCGTTCACCAGAATAAAGGATATGAGAAAAGGAGTAAATTCAGTAGAGGGCCAGAGAATAAAAGAAACCTTGATGATATCTCAGTGTGCTGAGTTCAGTTAGGCCTTGGTAACTTCTGGAAAGAAGGGACGGCATAGAATAGTGGTTAAGAGAGCAGTGTTTCCGTAAAACGGGATGATTATAATAGTTCCTGTGCCCTGGGAATATTGTGAGTAGTATATGTAGGAAAGGCTCACGAGACAGGGCCTGATGTGTAAATGTTCTCTAATCATATTATTCATTGTCATTGCCTGTATCCAATTAGAGACACCCAGTCAATTTAAAGTGCTTGCTAAAGCCCACTAGAGAAATATGGGCCAAAGAAAGAAATTTTGGAATAACCTCCAAGGTGGATAGTGTTTCTCAACCCTAGTTGTTCTTCAGAATCATTGGAGCATTAGAAAATGCTGTAACCTAAGCTCTTTTCCTGGTGATTCTCAATAGCCAGCAATGAGAACACAGTCCAGATGGAGGTGGAAGATGGAATCATTTACCATATGAGATCTCCCAGGAAGAGTGAGCAAAATAAGGGATCTTTACATTCAAGGTTTCTAACAAGACCAGTTCTTCCTCCAGAATCCATGGTTTTATTTATCAGAATAGGACTGTGTGTGGTCCAATGTGAACCACAACATCATGGAAAACTCTGGAGATCCTGGAGTCTATCGTTTTGCATTGCCTTTAATGAGACATGGGGCCAGGGGAATGTTTGACAAAGCCAGTGACCATTCCTGCTGTCAATCATACTGAGGCAGATTTCAAGCAGGCCTTGGGAATGCTGGAGCTGGAAAAGATTCTTCGGGGTGTGGTTCTTTCATTGAGGGTGAGCTACCCTTGGATATGTGAAAACAGGCTAAAAACTCTAGCAGCACCATTAGGCTGGTGGCTACAGTGGGATAGAGGTCCTAGTCTCAAAATGGTGCTTTGAACCCCTGGGCTCACAGGCAAATGGGGAGAATGATGAACATTTCTCAGGATACGAGAATAGCAGGGCACACTCCTAACATTTGAAGAGCATTGTTGGCTCCAGGTGATTAAGACAACTATCCTAACAGCCTCTTTTGACCTAGACCTCCAGGGACCCACGGGTAAATGACAAATCTATACTTCTTAAGAAGTGGTGCCAAGAAGAGCTATAGAATCAAGTCTACTGTGACATGGAGCCAGCAGAGCTGAGCATAATAGCAGAAAAGAGAGACTACCTCATCTGTTCCATTCCCAAATTACAGGTTATCTATAGCAGCATCTTCTTTGGAGGCCAGAGACCTTCCTGCTATGCTATAGAAAGTGCACCATACTTGTGAATATCAACTGAAACACAGAGTGGAAAGTCATTAATTCACAAAGACCACTACTTCTTTATGTATCATTAGATAACTATGCCTTGATGTGTTGTACATAGAAGCAGCAAGGCTCAACTAAGGCACAACTAGACTAGAAATTGGTCTAAACCGAAAACCAGTATTTTTCCGATTATATTATAGGGTGTATTTGTAAACAACAAATATAGTAGCCCAGTTTGGCTGACTGAAGAATAAACATAAGAAATAAACTAAAAATAATGCTGGAAAAATTTGCTTAGAAGACGAATTTATGTCCTGAGTCTCAAGGAAGAGTGAAAACTAAATCCAGTAAACAATGGAGAGACTGATATTACATAAAGCCAATGATTTTTTAGCAACTCAACTATGCCCTTCTACAGATATTACATAAGCCCCTACACTGCACAGATATTGCTGTGGGCTCTAGGAATATAACAGTCACAAAAAAAGACAAAGTACTTGCCATTGTGAAGCTTAAATGCTAGAAAAAGGGTCAGACAGTAAACCAAGTTTGTAATAAACCTGGAAATGATAAATGCTACAAAGAGATAGAAAATGGAATAAGGGGAAAAGGTGATATGGAGGTGGAGGCATCCTGGTTTTTCAGGTACTGTTTCTACAGATGACTTCTCTGGTGAGGGACATTTGAATAAGATCAGAAGGCAGAAAAGGAAGAAGCCATGTGGGCATCCGAAGAGGGTGCGAGAAGAATAGCAAGTACAAAGGCCCCAGAACAGAAAGAAGCAACCAAACTCTGATTTCACAATGCTGACTGCCTTGCTATTTTTCTTACATGAAAGTCTATGTTATTTAATACAGGACTTGTTTCTGTGTTTTGTTTTGTTTTTAATAAGTATAATTGTCACAACATGGAGGTTGAGAAGAAGAAAAAAAATCTCTCCATCTTCTTTGTCCTCTAGAAAGATTAGAGCCAAAATAACTGTTTAACAAATCTACCACCACCGTTCCCGTCTCCAAAGCCCTACTATCATTTTTTAGTATACCAATTTTCTCTTTTATTGTCTGTCGACTGAGGATATATGGGGGCAGCCCTTTATTGTTATATGAAACATTCTCTGCAATTTGGAAAGGCTGAGTTTTCCTTTTGCACTTCTAATTATGAAAGGGAACTTGGACACAGGATGTTCGCAGATACAAAGCAGCTGCGAAAGAGCACTTCTCTGATGCTTTCGATTCATTAAAAAGCATATTTTGCTCCTTTCTGAGGAATGGCTTCTTAGAATTTCCGTAACACAATGATATTCTGACCAATTTGGTAGTATCACACATGCAAAACTTTATTTTCTCAGCATTTTGAGTGGAGGCACAAAGTTACATGACTTTCTGGATGTTTTAGAGTATACACCTAAAACACCTCAGAGAAAATTGTTTCTTAGTTATAGCTTCTTTGAAGCTAGCAAGTTTCAAGTTTGCTAGTGTCTTTCAAACTGGGAATATTAGAAATTTGATTTTTTTTTCTTTTTGCCTCATATCATTGTGGATCTTACTCTCTTTACTCTCTTGAAATTGCCTATATTAAAACTATCTTCTGTTCAACAGTAACACTTTATAATTTATACCTGTCTTAAAAACAGAGCGGGAAGGCAATCTAGACAGCAAGTACTGTCATGATAGATTCTTTCCTGGCTCTGATGGAGTCACTTTCTAGAGGGTGTGGAAATGGCATTATCAAAAACGAAAAATACTGTCTTGAATTCAACCTTGACCCAGTTATTGAACTTGAAATAGGGCAAGCTTTAAACCGTAACAATATTGGTAATGTAAGGCAATATTATATGACATAATGTACAGGACACCAGAAAGTTCTCTGGCTAAAATGCCAACCCCTTCACAGATGCTCCATTAGGAATGCATTCCTTTGAATTAAATGCTTCTTTATTCCCACAATTTTCTTAAAGCACCATTTTTATGGAAGGGTACAGATGTGAAACATGCAATGGAATCTTTTGATGGCGTTTAGGACACAAGAATATAAAGCTAGTAGTAGGAAGGGATACTTAAAGTGCAGGAAAATGTTGGTAAACCACACTAAATCCATTCCTTTCATGTTTATCCTAGAGGCAGCCCTACATGAAACAGCAAATGCTTAATATTCTCATTAACCATTCAACAACCTTAGCGTAACCATAGAGTATGAGGGAAGGCAATCGCCTGGGGAAGGGGCTCTTCTCCAGTAGAAATACAAACACACAGCAAACATTCCCAGCCATTTTCATCAAATTGAATTTGAACAGAACACCCATCTGGATGGTTTCAGTCTACAGTAATTTTAAGTTC
>NW_012101321.1:6508830-6511461 GCF_000951045.1 Mandrillus leucophaeus | reverse complement strand
TGATATCAGAAGCAAGAACAGCAAAAGAAAAACTAGATGAACTGAACTTTATCAAAATTAAAAACTTGTACTTCAATGAAAACCATCAGAAAGTGAAAATAAAACCCACAGAACAGGAGAAAATATTTTCAAATCATATATTTAATGAAAGACTTGTACATAAAATATACACGGAATTCTTAAAACTCAATCATAAAAAAAAAAATTTAAACCAGGCAAAGAATCTGAATAAAAATGTCTGCAGAGAAGATATCCAAACGGCCAAGAAGCACATGACAAAAAACCCTCAATGTTACTGGCCAACAGGGAAATGCAAATCAAACCACAGTGAGATACCACATTACACCTACTAGGATGAGTATAATGAAGAAGATAAAAGTAACAAGTGCTGGTGAGGAAGTGGCTAAACTGAAACCCTCATGTATCACTACTGGAAATGTCAAATGGTGAAGCCACTTTGGAAAACTGGCAGCTCCTCAATAAGTTGAACACAGTTGTCATATAACCCAGTGATGCCACTCCTAAGCATACAATCAAGATCTTTGAAAAGTTGTACACAAATGTTCATTCTAGCATTATTCATAATAGGCAAAAGGTGGAAACAACTCATATGTCCATCAACTGATAAGTGAATAAAGAAAATGTGGTATAACCATGCAATGGAATGTGATTTGGCCCTACATGACGGATGAACCTTGAAAACATTATGTTAAGTAAAAGGTGTTGGCTGATGCTACATTTGCGCATTACACCAATGTACCCTAACAAAGGAGTTGGCCGACAGTTGGTGTCAATACCCCTTAAATACTATGTGAACCAATGTGAGGGGCATGCTTTATTTGGGTAATCATCAGCTTGCTCCTTCAGGCTCCCTGATCAACGTAGGAGACAAGAGTAACAGGATACTTTGTCCCAGAATATTTACCCTCTTTAAGAGCTCTGAAAAGTATTGTGCAATCCTTTAACCTATGTACTTTCTTCGAAGAAAAATGTGGGGACAAATATTTATTGGTTTTAAAAGACATTAAAAACTATAACAGCGTAAGAAGTAAGTCTTCTCTTGTTCTCCTGATCTGATCTTTGGTAAGCGAGAGATGCTTTTTGAAAGAAGACGGCTTGACAGGCTCTGACTGTTGGCAGAGACCCAAGGAACTGTTCTTTCTTTGTGAACTACCTTAAAACTTAGCAAAGTAAACCTAAAGTAATGTATCTTTTCCTAATCAATGCATTCCTTTTCATTGAAATTCCATGTAACTTTCCATGTGACTAAAGTTTGCTGCTGAAATTGATCTAAGAGCTAACTATGTATTTACCCTTTTGGGGGAAGATACTAGACCATTTATACAAAAGTAGTTCATTTAATGAGATGCGTCTTTCAGGGGGTGATTTCCTGTGAGTATGTTGACTAATATTATTGAAAGAAGTTACAGAGAGACTAAGCTGTTTATTTTTACTCTTTAGTAAATTAAAATCACACCCAGGAAATCAGTCCTGCTCACTCTAAATAAGCCATCTATTATTTAATAAACCAGTCAATTAAATATATCCATGAGCTAATACACTTTAGTTCAGGAGCATAACTTTTATCTTTTTCTCCTTCACGAAAAGGCTACTTTATTAATAAATTACTATATGGTAACAAAATATCCTTGCATTTCAGAAATTAAAAGCTTACAAGAATATGCTCCAAATTTTTTCTTTGTATTTTACCTGTACAGAAATGATACAGACTATGAAAGACATGAGCAGCTCTCATAGAAGCATTTTCACTGCTTTAAGTGTACATATACATCACCTGGATATCTTGCTAACCTGGGGATCCTGCTGCAGTAGGTCTAGGGTGGGACTTGAGACCCTGGCTGTTATAACATGCTGAAGCTGCTGGTCTAAAGGCCACATTTGATCTAAAATATATTACAGTCCTACTTTCCTGTTACTGATAACTAAATATATAGCATATTTTCCTTGTTACCTGACAATGGGGAATGTGCAAACAATGAAAGGTCTCTAAGACTCCAAGGAATATACAACCACATACACACATGCACATTGCACATACCCACGCTTAACTTTTGCAGATGATCTTACCTTCTCACTTTAGGTTCTTTGTTTTACAGCACTACCCCCAGTGGATTGTAATTTTGGAGATAAAGCTTTCAAGAAACTAATGGATTTCTTGTTGTCAGCACTAAGGCACCTCCGTTTTACAGTGAAATTTGAAAGTAAATTGATGGCATTTGTCTTTGCATTTCATAGGAAATAATCACCCTAACACTTGACGATTTTTACTTCACTCTTGGGAGAACCAGTGTCCACCCATTAAAGAAAACAATGTGAGAGTGTTCTTTTCCACCCACCTTCTTTGGCTATTTCAGAAGCTTTTATTAGAATTTTGATGGCCTGTTTGTATTCTTTATTTTGCAGCATTTTGTCTGCGAGTAATCTGTAAGTCCTCAGGAGACTCTCACAGGCCAACAAGTTGAGAGAGCGGCCTGTCTCATCCTTCCATATCCGCCCCTGCGTCAATTGATGGAATGCTTCATAATGCTCAGCAGCTTCCAGAAGCTGACCTGAAGAATAAAAGCCATTCATAAGTATAAAGCAGAGGTCAGAATGTGTTTTCAGAAATTT
>NW_012101321.1:6506161-6508780 GCF_000951045.1 Mandrillus leucophaeus | reverse complement strand
GAAATGATACAGACTATGAAAGACATGAGCAGCTCTCATAGAAGCATTTTCACTGCTTTAAGTGTACATATACATCACCTGGATATCTTGCTAACCTGGGGATCCTGCTGCAGTAGGTCTAGGGTGGGACTTGAGACCCTGGCTGTTATAACATGCTGAAGCTGCTGGTCTAAAGGCCACATTTGATCTAAAATATATTACAGTCCTATTTTCCTGTTACTGATAACTAAATATATAGCATATTTTCCTTGTTACCTGACAATGGGGAATGTGCAAACAATGAAAGGTCTCTAAGACTCCAAGGAATATACAACCACATACACACATGCACATTGCACATACCCACGTTTAACTTTTGCAGATGATCTTACCTTCTCACTTTAGGTTCTTTGTTTTACAGCACTACCCCCAGTGGATTGTAATTTTGGAGATAAAGCTTTCAAGAAACTAATGGATTTCTTGTTGTCAGCACTAAGGCACCTCCGTTTTACAGTGAAATTTGAAAGTAAATTGATGGCATTTGTCTTTGCATTTCATAGGAAATAATCACCCTAACACTTGACGATTTTTACTTCACTCTTGGGAGAACCAGTGTCCACCCATTAAAGAAAACAATGTGAGAGTGTTCTTTTCCACCCACCTTCTTTGGCTATTTCAGAAGCTTTTATTAGAATTTTGATGGCCTGTTTGTATTCTTTATTTTGCAGCATTTTGTCTGAGAGTAATCTGTAAGTCCTCAGGAGACTCTCACAGGCCAACAAGTTGAGAGAGCGGCCTGTCTCATCCTTCCATATCCGCCCCTGCGTCAATTGATGGAATGCTTCATAATGCTCAGCAGCTTCCAGAAGCTGACCTGAAGAATAAAAGCCATTCATAAGTATAAAGCAGAGGTCAGAATGTGTTTTCAGAAATTTTGCATAAATTTTAGCTTTACTATTAAATGGAGAAACACCATGGATTATGGTGAAGGATTTCTAAGGCTGAAGATGAATTAAACTGGGAAAGGAGCTGTCTCTAATTGGACCTCAGTTTCAGCACGAATTTTAGATAGACACCTGCAAGAGGGAGGGATGTACTCTGGCTAGTAGAAATTTACTGGGCTTGCATATGTTTAGAGAGGGTGTAAAAGGCCAGCAATGATTATTAATCACCATCATATTGGCTAATATTTCTTTAACATTATGTATGCCATGCATCGTGCTATGTGCTTTATATGTATTTCTCATTTTATCTTCAAAACAATCCAATGGAGTGGGACTGTTCTGATTTCCTATTACAGAATAGAAAGCCAAAACTTAGTACGGTTAAGAATTTTGCTCAAGATGGCAAGTCTAGTGCTATAATATCCAGGAAATCTGACTCTAGAGCTGATACTATCAACCAATATCCTCTACTGCTTTCCCAACAGATGGCAATTTCATCATTCTTTTTTTCTTTTCTTTTCACTCTGTCACTCAGGCTGGAGTGTAATGGTGCAATCACAGCTTACTGCAGCCTTGAACTCCTGAGCTCAAGCAATCCTCCCACCTCAGCCTCCCAATTTCATCATTCTTAAAAAAGAATGCATCCATTATAAACTTCAAATTCAAACATTATGGCTCCTTAAACTGCTTCTTGGCCGGGCGCGGTGGCTCACACCTGTAATCCCAGCACTTTGGGAGGCCGAGGCGGGCGGATCATGAGGTCAGGAGATCGAGACCATCCTGGCGAACACGATGAAACCCTGTCTCTACTGAAAATACAAAAAAAGTAGCCGGGCGAGGTGGCGGGCATCTGTAGTCCCAGCTACTCGGGAGGCTGAGGCAGGAGAATGGTGTTAACCTGGGAGGCGGCAGAGCTTGCAGTGAGCGGAGATCCCACCACTGCACTCCAGCCTGGGCGACAGAGCGAGACACCGTCTCAAAAAAAAAAAAAAAAAAAAAAAAAAACAAAAAAACTGCTTCTCAAAGTTTGACTGGACTTTCCAATGAGGTTTTTGTATATCCTATTTAGCTTTGAATAATTAGAATGTAACTAACTGCCTTTTTGGGGATTTTACCCTATAATAAAATCCAAAATATATCTTCTCCAAGCTTAAACTCTAAATTAGCTGTAAGTAATTTCTTTCCTTAAAATATGAGCAAGCATATTTCTAGAAGAGGAGTCTGCAGCTCCATACAGTGGATTTAGTATTTTACTTGTTCATTTCCTCATGGGAATGCTCACAATATCCTGAAATGTAAATACTCTTTTCTGGTATTGGAGTTACATAATTGGAATTGATATAAAGAACACTTACATCTAGGCACTCCAACCATAGTGGTTAAGAGTGAGTGTGGGCTCCAAGCAGATGGCCTGTTCCTATCCCAGCTTTCCCAGCTTTTGTTTAGCCTCAGGCTAATTACTGCCCTCTGTGTGCCTTACTTTATTCTTCTGCAAAATAGGATTACTGTGTAACTTTTCAAGGTACTATTGTGAGAAATGAATTCATGCATGTACAATTATAAGTTACAGGGCACCTGCTCAGGAAACACAGCTTATGTGATCAGTTGGTACAGTAATAATATCTTCAGAAACTCCAGCAGGCAAACTGAAATATAGCCACTAATTTATTATGTTTATTAAGTATAACTTACTCTT
>NW_012101321.1:6466411-6505359 GCF_000951045.1 Mandrillus leucophaeus | reverse complement strand
AGACTGCAAGCCATAGGGATGATTTTATACAAGTCTATCTTGTTACATGAACAAGTGTTTATAATAAGTAAATATATTAGGAAATATAAACAAATTTAGAAAGCATTATCAGTGCTATATCTGGGAGGTAGGATTATGGGTAACAGATGGTTTCTTTTTTGATTTTCTGTTTTCTTTTTCTTGATTTTTTTTTTCTGTTTGCTTATTAGCATTTCCTAAAGTTTCCATCATCAAAGCATGTTTATTTTGTCATCAGGATATACAATGAAAGTCATTTAAGAAATAATGCTCAGTCCCTTTTTCACATTGATACAAATACTCAAGGTTGAAGTTCATGGCTCTCATCTATCTTTACTTCTAGCTGACACTTTTTTCTTACCTTCCAGAAAAACAGGCATAATTTTTCATCTCTCCCATGTAGCACCTCTTACCAGAAACACCTTGCTCCAAATACCCACGACCCTCATTTTTAAAAACTAGAATGGAGCATTGACATATTTGTGCGTTATATTTCCTCTGTTAACTGTATTTCTGCCTATGAAGTATACCACTGTAACCCTGGAAAGATGTATACAAGAGTTCCGTTTCTTTTTTCATCTAGTGTCCATCTATTCATAAAGTACAGACACATATTTCTTTTTGGCCATGTAAGTAGGGAAAGGAGGATATAGAATGCTGTGAGAAAAACAGATAGTTCCAGAATAGATAGGGATCATAAAGGATATGAAGCTCTGGGTAACTCAATTAGAATTAGATGCAAATGAGGTATAATGATGTCAATAGCAAATGAGAACAGATATCCATCTCCAAAATTTGATCTATATGGGGGCAAAAAGGGGAGGTGAGGGGAGGGTCGAGTAGGAAAAGAAGAAGTGGAAGAAATCAGGACAAAATGGGAGGTGGGAAGAGTGGAGTGAAGGCTGGGGCTGTGTCTTCATATTCCATATCAGCCAGATGTCCTCTGTGTTATGTTACTGGGTCTTGGGTTGCTGTTAAGTATCCTGGATAAGGCTGCCAAAGCAGGAGTGAAATGAGGATTGTCCTCAGGACACTGGTTTCATCTGGTGCCTTCAGAAGGCAACCTTGGGATGGTTAGAAATAATAGTAGTCTTTTCAGTTGGATTTGCTTTTTGCTAGAGCTGCAGGGCTAGTATCAATGTACTACTTAGCTCATGGTTATTGACCAAAGTTCAGCTCTCAGAAGGGTCTGTTTGGAGTCTTCCCTGAGGTAGGAGCTTGAGATGCTTGGGTAAAAGAGAACAGTGACCTACTCTTTCATGAAGGTCTATTAGGTGCTAGTCAAAATGCAGGGCTTTTCTCCCCCCTACACATTAACTTACTGAACATTCCAAAAACTGGTGAAGTATATATGACTGTTGCTTTTTCACTAAAGAGGAAACTGAGACTCACAAAGTTTATATGACTCAAGTATATGCCCCAGATTTATCATAAGCGATGATTAGGATTTAAACCCAAGGTCACCAAAAGCCCACACAACTGGTTCCACCACATCAGATACTAGTAAACAAATAAAGAGCCAGGAAACTTAGGTGGAGTGAGATAAATTCTCTGGACATGAATCTCTTGTGTTAAAAATGATGACCAAATTTGCATGATTCCTAGTCTCTTCCAGTTCTATAATTCTCCAACTTTGCTCAGGCCACCATAGGTCACCTTTAAGAAAAGCACAGATGTGAACCCCTGATGTGCTTCTGATCGGTCTTTCTGAAGAAGCAGTTGTATAACCAGCTGTTTCTGAATTCCCTGCTCTCTTCTAAGCCATGCAGTGACATCTGTGAGGGGCTCTGGAATTCTGTGGGTACCCTAGACTCAGGCACCTGTGGCCTCATCTCACTATCCATGGTTTCACTACCCCCTGCTTCACCATCTTCCCACAGATGAGGTCAGTGGGGTCCTGATTAGTACTATTTTAAATGGAGGTCCCTACTACACAGAAGCAGTTTTCCAGTCCTTCTTATATGTAGGGATTCATTTCTAAAAGCATTTGGTGGCAGTAAATAAGTCAGCAAGAAAATAAGCCAGCAAAGATTTGATCCAAATGACCACAAGCACACAAATGACTTATCTGCAATTTCTAAAGGCTGGCCAGAATTTAAAGCATATATTATGATATAGTAGAATATTTGATTTAAAAATATTAAAAGATATGCCCATGCTATGAAGACAGCGTAATAATTTAAATATGCAAGCATTTCCCTTTAAGCATGATTAACAGTGATATGATTTCCATCCAATGTCTATTTCCAACTGTGAATTGGAGTTTTAAAATCATCTTGTTTTCTGAGTAATCATTCCGATAATAATTAAGACTAGACATTTATTAAGA
Organism: Mandrillus leucophaeus; assembly: GCF_000951045.1. Taxonomy (NCBI): domain Eukaryota; kingdom Metazoa; phylum Chordata; class Mammalia; order Primates; family Cercopithecidae; genus Mandrillus; species Mandrillus leucophaeus. The sequence goes on along the minus strand of NW_012101321.1, from coordinate 6,503,012 downwards.
TATAATGCATACTGCTTTTAACTGAAAATTTTAAATTCAATTTACCTGAGAGAAATATCATAAAAGACCTCAATATGGTGATCACTTTTACTAAGCTAAATATAAATATCAATGTAGATAATGAATCAGATTTTCTCACATGGCTCATAGCATTCCTTTATAACTTCTACAAAGTGTTCATATTTAGTCTACCTTTTGGCACCAAATAAACTTTAACACAACAGGATCTAGAAATCTCACTTGGTTCTGATGTCAATCTTTTAGAAGGACAAGAACAAGTGTTTAAGTGTCCCAGGTCTGTCCTCCTCTGGAATTATCAAGTGTTGACATTATTTTCCATCAAGGAATAGGGACAGCAAAAAGAGGAATAATTTTACCAATGTATCACAAATATAAAAGTTCACAGAAAACAGGACAAAAAAGAAGGCCTGGGGACTATTCACAGGTATGAAAGTCTTGGTAGGGGAAAGTGAGTTTTCTCATGGTGCACCAGGAATTACCCGCAGATCTTCATCATCACTGTGAGTAACCAGATCACAGTGGTAACCACAGTAAGGAAGACACACTAACTGCTGAATTAAAGGCCTGCATGCATGGCTCTATAGCAAGCACAAGTCCAGACAGTTCACCAACATTTCATGTGAACCAGGGAAGAAAATAGAGCCAAAATGTTTTGTTGGAGAGGCTGGGGATGGCCCTCCACAAATACCCTAAGTAGTCAATTTATTTCAATAATATGAAGTAGGATCAGAAAACACATCTTAGGAGAACACTGTGAACAACTGCATTAAACAAGAGTATCCAGGTATGAATAGAAGTAGCCTAAACCTAGTTTTGTTTTGTTCATCAATTATATGACATCTACATAAACAATGAGGAGTTTGGCATGCATTCACAGTTTTTCAACTAAAGGAACGAGCACTCAAAATAAAACTACTACAAGGGAGTTTTACTTTATCTAAAGCTCACTCAGACAAGAAATCCATCCATTTATTTAAAAATACAAACAAAACCCAAACAATGTTGTAAACTGTAAAATGCTTGGTAGGATGTTAAGACAAACACGATGCAGAGAAAATAAGATTTTATATAGTTGGGTATTATCCAAATTGTTGCTTACCCTCTTCCCTGCACAACATCTCTGAAAGTTTATAGATATTTGTTGTATCACAGCAGATGTCTAGAACAAATATTAAGCAAAGGAGAATGTATATGATCTCTCCCATTTTAGTTTTTTTTTAAAGTAGGAAGATTGACTAGATATTAACACAAATGGGTTTAAATGTGAAGCTGCCATAAAAGCAGGAACATAAATGTAATTCTCCCAGCCGCTATTTTGATGCACATTTTTGATTCCATGAATATTTTATGAAATGGCCCAAACTAAAGCCATATAACATTCCTGCATTACTGATGCTTGCGCCCGTAAGCTACGAACATTAGAGGCATGATTGAGTGCATTAAAATGAACTCATTCAGCAGTGCATTGATTACTTGAAGGGGGAGGGAAACAAAAAAAGAAAAAAAAGGAAAAAAAGAAGTTGCTCCACTTAAGAAAACAGCATACAAATCTAAAGTTTGCAACACAATAAGGGCAAAAACAAGTTTAAATAAAATAATATGCCATAAATACAGCATGACTCTGTCCAGATCTGACATTAATTAGACAAGGTGTTAATTATGTCCAAAGATGGCTGCTGGTATTGTTCAGGTAATTTAAAATGTCACAATCTCTAAGACGCATAGACTGGTCTGTTTTAGCTCCATGCATCAGCAATTCTGAAAATAGGTAATTATTTCCTTTTCTATCGACTTGTACATTTGCCAGTAAAAACAATGCTGCAGAAACAATTGCATGAAAATAATTTGACAGATCCATAAGACCTGTTTCTTCAGCAGCACTGGTATAAGTCTTAAGCACATTTAGTTCGAAATTGTGCACATTTGCTGAAGACTTTAGGGAAATATTCCACTTTAGTTTAAAACAACAACCTAAAGGAACAATAAAGCTTTACGTGTATTATATTACATTTTAATCTGGAGCTACTGGACATCTTTGGTGCAAATTACCATTCTGTACAACAGAGAGATAAAATCTGCTAGAAGCAATATTGAACAGTAGCAAAAAGAGAAAAATGTTATTGCCCCTTTGTAAAAACAAAAGACACTGCTTTCCATTTTGTCTTAACTGCATGAACAATTTATACTATCTTAAGGTTTTTACATTCAATTATGATAATTATAACAGCACTACAAATGCTGAAATAGTTAAGGGCTTGCCACACTTCCAGCGGAAACTATCACTTTCAAGGGTTTATCTCCTGTCACAAGAGATTTGTTGTGCACTATAACCCACTGCACACCATTGCAAAATGGAATGCTGGAAAACAAAGATTTTGTTCGGTAACTCAATAGCATCCCTAATAAACTGAGAAGAAAATGTGCCCATAACTTTTGAGTAGCTACTTTTAGATATTTAGAAGAAATGTAAGATGCTAGTTTAAAAACGGAATCCTCTCTTTATCATTTGGAGTGCTGATTTCAAGTGGACATTATAGGAATGCTACCACACACCAGTTAAAGAGTATCGGTCATATTGACCAGACAATGAAAACAATCCCATGTAGACAGGTTTGGGAGAACCTCATCCAGGCTTTTATTACTGATGTTGGAAATAAAAGTTCACTTTTTTTAAATCCAGAAATTTGCCTGGATCTCCAAAATATTCTGGAGGAAGTGTTATTAATTGTTGCTGTTCATGATTTTAGACAGTTGAATTGTGGCCAGTAAGCAAGTCTGGCTGCTCTTGGTCAACAAACCTCCAACAGTTGGTTTCAATTTAAGTTTTGCGATTTCTAAAGATTAAGTATTAGGCAGCTTACTCTTAAAAGAGCATAACTGGAGGTATCAAAATTACTCAAAAAATTTATTTTAAAAAAGTAACACATGTGTATAATGTATAAAAAGTAAAAAATTAATATCAGCCGTTATGAACCTTGTATAGTTGGTAGAGTTGACTATTTTCCTTATATAATAAATTGTTTTACTTTAATGTTCCCACCTTATCTTAAAATACTAAGTAAAAAGTGTCGATAGGTATAAACATCTGAGGAGAAATAAAGTTAATATTGACATTAGATCAACCATTGAATTATATTTGCACAAGCCTTAATCAATAATATAATTTCTACTTGAATTAGATATTGCTCATGCTTTTATATAAACCACATTCAATTTGATTTCTACATGTTTATGTGAGCAAAGAGAAAGGTATGGAAACATCTATGCCAAAGTATCAGTATTGATTATTGAAGATGGTGATGAGGAGAGTGAGGAGAGTTAACTTTTCCCCTCTACTTCTATGTTTTGATGTATGACTAATGTGTTATTTTGGATATTATGACAAAACACAAAAAAACTGAAAATAAGATATTTAGATGAGTATGGAGGGAGAGAAATAATGTTAGTTGAACTTTTACTATGTGCCAGGCATGACAGTAGCTGCTGCTGCTCTTTCTCTGTGTGTGTGTGTATGTGTATGTGTGCCTGTCTGTGTATAATCTTACTTCACTCACCTTCAGGTGTTAGTATCTTTTTGAGATGAGGAAACTGAGCCTCAGGAATTGTCTTGCCTAAATTCACATACTCAGTAGGTGGCGAACCAATGTCCAAAGCCCACTGTGGCTTTACTTCTTCAGGGTCACTCCCCTTTTTAGAAAATGGGTCAAATATTTAACATCAAAGCCACAGACCAAGTTTTGGCCATCTGCCCCAGTGACATCATTGGACCATCCACACACTGCTTCTGAGCTTCCTTTCCTTAACAATTCTGAAGCATGGACAACTATGCCAAGCTCCAGATGTGGTTGCAACGGATGCGAAACAATTGTCAGCACCTTGCTCAGTGCCTGGTGCTTCACAGACATCCAGTAACTTTTCACGTGGAGTTATCTAGTTTTTTTTTTTTAATTTTCAAGTTTGCAATTTGTTGTGAATCTGGATGGGTCTTTTATAGGGAATACCTTAAAAGTTAAATGTTATGGAATAATATCACTTTTTCAGATTAAATGCCAGCTGAGGCACTAATTGGAAACAGCACACTTCATCCAACTCTAACACAATACATAATCCTTACACTCCTGGTCAGTTGTACCTCTGAAGAGAGATTTTAGGGGCAGTGCCTCTTCTTAGACAGAGGAAATACTGCCTCCTGAACAGTTTATTCAGTGTAGCAAGAACGGTGGGCTCGGTGCCACTGTTCAAGACCTCCTTGCAAAGCTTTGAAAAAAGAAAAACCTGCTGCAGAGCGGGCACCTTTGAATGAGGCTTCCTCTCAGTGCTACTCGTTAAGCAGTAAATAATTAAAACACCCTGAAAAAGACAGGTAAAATACAAGCAGCAATGTCAGTATCACAGACATGAAAGAGAAGGGGAAGAAAATGAATTGAAAAAAAAAGAAGCAATGAAATAATTCATTTGAAGCTCTAATAAAGTTTCATTTGCAGTCTTGTTTAAAGATATATCAGACTTTAGGGATGTAACCTAATTACATTTTTATTCTAAATTCCATTCAAAGATCTTGGACTTTGATTCTTTAACATAGATCAAACACGGTATAATTTTCTTGTGGCTATCAATACTTAAAAAGGATCTCTTCATTAAATACTATAAGGTCTTATGAACATGTACACATAGTAGATGAAGAATAAACTGACATGCCCCAAAAAGTGACAATTAATTTATGTAGAAATAGGAATGCTAATCCACTTCTATAAGAAAGTTTTTAACTATCAAATTCACTTTCATTCAAGTATAAAGTGACTCAGTTTCTACACTGGTCTAGTGTACCTTCGAAATGTTTACTAGGGCTGGCTTTCTAAATCCATTCTTGGAATCTACTCTGAAAAATGAAGTGTGCACATAGTGGCAGCGGGAAGTAGCCTCAAAATCACACAGACATTAAAAAGGAGGTGCTTTCAAGAGACCTGCAGTTTGAGTGTTAGTGAAGGGTATATGACAATCATCAATGCTTTACACTGAGGAACTAGTTTGATTGGCTTTATTCCATGTTGTTACTAGGAAGTCTGAATGCAATAATGCGTTTGCTCTTCCAGGGAATCTTTTTGGAAAAACTTCCTCCAGAGGGACTTTTAAGATGCAAATTTGGGAGCAGTTTACAAATGGGGGAAATGAACAAGTAGGATTTCTTTTTTGACTATGAAGAGGAAAAATGCTCCCAATGAACTTGCTTAGTTGTACAAAAGATGTAACGAGACGGGAAAGTACACTAGGATTTAAACACCCAGATAGAGAAACCTACAGAGAGCTTTGGTCATGACTCAGCAACAGCCATTGGGAGTTCCTGCTGGAGTTTTTGTTTGTTTGTGTTTTAATTTAATAAGATGTCCTTTATTAGTTTATGCCATTTTCTCTTGCAACACCCTGGACATAAAGGAGGCTTTATTGTTAAAAAATTTTTAAATATGATAGTAATTTTAAATAGAAAATAAGAGTTATTTAAAACCAAAAATAACCATATTATGCTTGTCAAAATCTATTCATAGCAAACAAAGATGTTATCATCTCACCATTTTTGGTACATGAATACAATACCAGATTAAGAAAGGCAGAAGAAAATTTTCACATTCACTCTATTTAGGGTGACCAGCTCAAGTTTACCCAGGGCTTTCCTGGATCTGGAATCCCCTCAGTCCCAGGCAAACTAGGGTGACACTACCCTACAACTGACCCAAAATAACAAAAGATTTTGAAAATGTAATGCAATAAAGCAAAAAAAAAAAAAAAAGAAAAAAAAAGAAAAGATATTTAGCAAAAATACAATACAAGTTTAGTTATTTTTAGGGCAAAACATATTGGCATGAATTAAACAACACAGGAAAAATCTTAAGTATCGCTGACACCACCATTAATCACTGAAAATGTACTTATTTTGGTCAAGTTTCATTCTATTCTATAATATATCCATGCATAATTTTTACACAGTGTAAAGGACTGAATACAATTTTTCTACATACCTAGATTATTTTATTAGAATGACATTTCATATTATTTATTTTCATAATCACATTTTAAAAGGCTGTACAATATTTTTGGGGGGATATACACTTTAATCATCTATCTGTCTAGTATTTAGATTACTTCTCTAATGTTTTTAACTATCTTAACATTTTTAGAACTGAAATTGATAGATAAGGGAGTGTGGCAAATTTTACGATTGTTAGGTTGGTGCAAAAGTAATTTCAGTTCTTCCATTAAAAGTAATGGTAAAAATTGCAATTACTTTTGCACTAACCTAAAACCATTTACCATATTACTTTCCAAAACCATTTAAATGATTCACATCATCATGAGCAGCAACACACATGTGTTACTTTAAGAAATCATGATTACTTCTTTGTCCCTATTATAAGAAGTGTTAAATGGTTCTTTACAATTATTCAATTTGATTTTTAGGAAGTTGATTATTTTTCTATGTATTCATTACTTATACCATATTTCATCTTTGGTGAATTTTCTGTATTTTTGCCATTATATATAGTTGCCGACATTTTTCTTACCAATTGATGGATACATAAAAAAATAATTACTTAAGCTGTATTACATATAATGCATATAAAGTTAATTTTTCTCTTTTTCCCTACCTCCTGCCCTATATCTGAATACTGATGCTGTCTCCTCTGCTGTAATGTCTGATAATCATCCTTTCTTTCAATTTATTCAGCCACATACCAACCCACTCTCTTCACCAGTCTGACTGACTCCTGTGTCTTCCTTCTGCTTTTCATTTCCTCTGTTGTAGGTTACATCACCCACATTTGTTGAACAGCCCAATTCATATGACAAAAAAACCTGTTATAAATCTGGCCAATCCTGTCTCTTCCCACTGACTCAGTTTGCTGATCTTTTTCTCTTCAACTTTGCTCTCCACATCTATTAACCTTCATGGATTTAGTTTTCTTTAAAAACCATCCTTTATAATGTGTAATCTGAATAGGCTAAAATGACATCAAGGATTAAGTAATGAGGGAGTTATGTGCTGGACCCACTGATAGAATGGGATACTCACTGAACATGACATGGGAAGCGTGGGCTAGGGTAGGGCTGAGGAGAGAAGGCCTGATAAAGGCAAATAGCCAGAACTGTTGGCAAATGGAAGAGGACATTAAAAAGGAGATATCTTTTTTTATTTATAATTTTGCCTGGGCGAGTCCTATTTCAGAAGCCTTTTCTTATCATACTTTTAATAAAATAAATCAAGAACAAAAACCCAGAAGGTCGACTTTGTAAGTTCTCTGCTGAGCAAATCCTTGCATAAGGAGATGGTGTTGGGTAGTGGAAAAAACACTGAATCTAAGATCTAAAGACACAGGTTTCCATCCTGGCTCTGACATGTTTCAGTTGTCATTTAATTTTATTCAGCCTTAAAAAAGAAGAGAATTTTGCAGTATGTGACTTGGATGAACCTTAGGATATAATACTAAATGAAATAAGCCAGTCACAGAAGGACAAATACTTCATGATTCCACTTATTTGAGGTATCGAAAATAGTCAAACTCATAGAAGCAAAGAATAGAATGGTAGTTGCCAGGGGCAGGAGGGAGGAGGAGATGGGAAGTTGTTAATCAATGAGTATAAAACTTCAGCTATGCAAGATGAATCAGTTCTACAGATCCTTTGTACAATTTTGTGCCTATAGATAATAATATTTATTGGGAACTTAAAAACCTTTTGAGGATAGATCTCATTAAGTATTCTTACCACAATAAAATAAAAAAAGAAACAAAATAACCTCTTAATATCCTAGTTTCTGCTTCCTTAGAATGAGGATGAAATGCATGCATAAAAAAAATACTCAGTCTCCATCAATATACCTTCTTATGTGTTATTGCCATCATGTAGCTTGTAGATACATCTGACTTGTAAGTTTGTCTAAATGTTACTGTTAAATCAGTTTGAAAAACATGTAGAGATTGTTTGTGTTTATTTGTGTAGAGTATGATAGGGAGAGGGGAAAGCTCCTGGATATTAGGAGCTCTGGATTCAAGTCTAGCACCAGCTGCTAACTTTATGGCCATGGCAAAATTGTTCAATTACAGTGCTTCAGCTTAACACTTATCTATCAAATTAGGGTTTGGACTAGATTACTCTGAAGATCCAATATGACTCTAAAATTCATTCATCTAAAAGAATTGAACATAAATTCTCAACCCAGTTTTAAACAATTGAGGACTATTTTGCAATTTGCTAAATCCATCTCGATGTGTTATTCCATAGACGCCAGGTTTTCCTGACCCTTAGTGCCACCCTTACAGCATCTCTTCTTGGACATCAGTTTTTAGGGATCATAAGCATTTATGAAAAATTAATCACCAGAGAACAATTCCTTCTTCTATTTCCCACCCAAGTTACTACTCTTCAAAGTGTTACCTCATTTGTATGCAGTAGCCCAGCATCAAAGTGGAACAATAGGGACAAGCAGAAAAGCCTTCACGCTCCCTGAGACAAAGAGAATATGCACTGAGGAGGCACTGCACACACAACAGTGATCTTACCACTTGGAAAGGCAATGGGGAAGTTATTAATGGAGCCAAGCTTCCCCACTCTGTATGTGTTTAATGTTCTGAGGACAAAGATAAGAAAATCTTGAACACAAGTGGAACACAAGTCTCAAAGAAAAATAGTTTAAAGTTTTGCTAGACTGCTTAGTGACAGATTTACATCCTCTATGTAGAACTACAGAGAGAACTTGGAGGACATAAACAATGGAGCAGAGATTACCAAGATAAAACGTCAGGAGTTAAAGGGAAGAATGAGATGTGATGAAGAGAGACCCCAAGGGAAGGTGAAGAGCAGACCAGGTGGGAAGTGTTGAGCGGGTTCACTAACATGGAGCTTCTCACCCCAGCTGCCCTGGGCTCCCTATGCTGGTCTCCCTGAGGACATTCACCAGTTTTACATGGGGATTCACTGAAATTGCTGCTTGTAGACCTAACACTGAGTTACAACAGTATAGTTAACTCTTCCTAGCCCTGGAAGTGAAAAGAGAAAGCAGTATTTATAAAGGCCCATGTGCCAATGAGAGCACTAGACACTTCACTTACCACATTTAGTTTCAAAACAAGTATCTGAAGGACTAGAATTTTTTTTCTAATAATTAAAGAGAGGTACAAAGAGGTTAATACTAGGCTCCTTCTCTGCTTTTCATAAAGTGACATTTTGTCCCCCTAATTAGTAAATAATTTGACACACAGAATTTTAATGACTGATCATTCTTTTTTTTATGACTGATCTTTCAATGATTATTTAAGCAGCCATAGAAATCAGAACTGGAGGTGAACTAAGAGCAGATAGCATCTGCTCCAACTCCCTCATTTTAGAGCTGAGGGAAGCAAGACTTATAATGATTAAATAACTCACCTAGATTTACATAGTTAATTAGCTAATGGCAGTGTCAAAAGAGAATCTAGGGTTACTACCCAGTCCAATACATTTTTCCACTGCTAGACTTGAGTGATGCTCAAATGTCATTTTAAGTAACAAGGCCAAGATACACATTCAACATCTATCAACTCTCCTTAATTTAACCCCCATGTACGAATTTGCAGCTTCTAATTTATTTTTATTCAATACTTGCGTCCTTCATTTTTAATATCCCTTACTGCCTAAAGACCGTTCAATCTGTGCTTAATTAACATCCCCCACCCCAAACATATTGTCTACCTCATTAATAGTGTTGTGATTAGATCTACAATAATTCTTTAATCTTCATGATTATCTTTTACCAGCTGTAAAAACCTAACCCTTTCAATAATTTGTAATTTAATGAGATTTCTAAAATTAGCTAGTTTAAAAAAACTCTTAAAATATTTTTAAAAATTATAACTAAACAACACATGCACAAAGTAACCAATCCTAACAGTGTGAAAAGGAATAGTAAGTCCCCCCATAATTTCGCAGCATCAATGTCCTTCTCCAGAGACTGTCCTGGTTAAGATTTTGTGTATTTGATGGGTTTTAAATCCTCTCAACAGCACTTACATCTCTATTAATTTTTAATAAAATGAAAGAGAAAATAAAATACCACACTAAAAACTGATACATCTTTTGCATTTCTTTTAGTTATTAAGGCTGTTTTTCTAATAAACTGGCAAATGTTATTCCATGACAAATAAGAAATTATAATGAAATTTTGATCAATTTTGATGTGACATCTTTATGTTAAATATATTTTTACCTTTTTTGGAGAACCGAATATTGTGATAATCAACCTCATTTCAAATGCAAAAGAATAAAGTGATATTTACAATGCAATATAGAATGAGGTAAAAAGTAAAAACTCTAGAAAAAATTGTTTATGTGAGATATTAGTTTTTGGAAATTATCTTTTATTATTTTAGAGAGTATTCAATTGATCACCATGCGTATAATTGTTTTTTATGTGTAGAATTTAAAATGAAGAAACATTAAATTTCTCATATATATTGAGTCACACCACTCCACCATTGGTATATTTCTTTTTTTTTTTCTGAAATAACATCTTTGGTTACTTAAGGAAAAACATTGTCACCATATTGAATATTATATTAGTTTCCTGGAGCTGTCATAAAAAAGCAGCACAAACTGGGTGGCATAAACGACAGAAATTTATGGTCTCACAGTTCTGGAGGCTGAAAGTTCAAACTCAAGGCATCAGGAGGGTTTATTCCTTCTGAGATCACATTCATAAGTACTGGGGGTTAAGAGTTCGACACCTTTTAAGGGTTTACAATTCAACTCATAATAAATACGGCTGAAAAAGTTCTCTAAACTGAGAAAACAAAAGTACCACCAGTGGATAGGGTAGTTGTCCCATCTTACTTGTGGAGCTATAAGAGCTTCCAGTCCCCATATGAGAAGCAGGGCGAGGCATGGGGAGCGTGTGGGACTCATGACAGGAGGCTGAGGGTTGGAGGTAGAAAGGCCTACCCCACCCAGCAAAGAAATAACTAGAATCACAGACACGGTTACAAGTGAGGTGCACCTGGGAGCCCATGCCAATGGTGAACCTGAGATCAAAGCAGAGAGGAGACAGGGCCAAAGACAAGCCATGTGTAGGGACAGTCATCAGAGGCTTCACAGCAGGAAGGTTTCATTTGAAAAAATGAGATCTGGCTTCTATGATTGGGCCTAATGCCCAGATGACTGGACATTCCCCTCACACATTCAGGGACAGGGCCTGGGCTTTGTGGGGTAGAATCCATCACTGGGAAAGCTGTCACAAGACAATGGGTTTGCTCCAGAAACCAGAATGTTCTCTGATTTATGCACACTTCAGCCGGTTTTTTTTTTTTTTTTTTTTTTTTTTAATGCCAATGGGAGCAGAGTTCAGTTCACATGGTTGAGTTTGGTGGTCTCCTTTAACTAGTGAGGGAGCTATTGGAAGAGAGATCAAATCAAGGATGAAGTCTGCTGTCTGGGAGATGGTGGATTCACGAATATGGAGTACATAGAGAGATACAGAGGGGAAAGTACAAGAGAAGGAAACCAGACTGACGACGGCAATGGTGATGAAGGGGCTCAGAAGTTTATTGGTCAAACTTCCAGATAGATGAGTAGAGCAGAGCCAGAAACTCTACCCTAACTAGTAGTTCACAGTGACTATGCTGATGCCCAGAGGTTTGTCCTGATCAGTTCTGAAATGTGTTGCAAGGAATTTCTTATAGCAATACACCATCAAAGTTTTTGAATGATTTACTTTTTAAAATGTATAACGTTGATTTATCATTATCCACTTTAGAAAATGTATTACTCTGGTTTGTTTGGAGTGCAGGACTGAATCAGGGAGCTCATGTTTTGAGTAGTAGATCCCGGTCCCAAGACCCATGACCAGGTATTGAGTCTTTGGTCCAGATGGAAACACTAGGAAACTGTGTCAGTTAAGCGGTCTACTATTTCCTTCTGAGTTTAGTCTTCAGTAATAATAATCATGGTATCCTGAAACAGTTTACAACTTTGCACAGTAAGTAAAACACTATTGTGGACTTGCAATGGAGGCATTCTACATCAGCTAGCTTTAAAAAGATGTATGTTTTTATTTTTTGGATCAAAAATATGTTGCATGTCTAGTATAATGAAATAATGCAGAAATATATAAAGGAAAAAGTAAAATACATCCACTTTTTCTATATTAAAGAAATAGAAATGGAGTTTTTGAAAGATTGTTATAACAGTAAATTGAAGGATATGTGTGTCTTCAAAAATGTAAAAACAGAAGTTTTTACTGAAGCACAAATACATAAGATATCACATTCCAAAGGGACACTTTAGACCATTGTGTGAAATTTTCAGACATTGCCAAACACCATTAACAGAACTCCTGAAATCCCTCATTCACAATAAGGGCATATAAGTGTTGGAGACTGTATTAGTCAAAGTCAGATTTACTAGAGTGGTAGTAAATAGAGACTGAAACCTCAGGGGTCACATAAAGTAACTTTCTTGTTCACATAAAGTCCACTGAGGGTTGGGTGGCTCGGTAGGGTAGCTCCCCTCCAAATGGTCATTCAGGGATCCAGGTTGTTTCCATCTTGTGGTTTCACCACCTCAACACAAGTTTTCCATGGTTGCCATGGCAAAATAGATATAGCATGGACAACTCACATCTGCTCCTCCATGCTTCAAACTGGAAGTGACTGAATATAGCTTATTGGCCAGAATTAGCATTTTTATAATGACAGACACATAGCACTTAATAAACTGTAGCTTTTATCATTATGGTTATTGGAAAACAACATTTTGAATAACTGGAAAAGAGTTCATCATGTGTAGTTACCATGATTAATTAACTATTAACCTGCTGTAGGACATTTCTATTGTGTCCTTTGTGGTGGTGGTGTTGTTGTTATTATTATTATTATTTAGAATCAGGGTCTTACTCTGTCATCCAGGCTGGAGTGCAGTGGGACGATCATGGCTCATTGTAGCTTCAACATCCTGGGCTCAAGTGATCCTTCTACTTCAGTCCCCTCTTGTATCTGGGACTACAGGCACATGCCACCATATCTGACTAATTTATTTTTGTAGAGACAGAGTCTCACTATGTTGTCCAGGCTGGTCTTGAACTCCTGGCCTCAAGCAATCCTCCCACCTAAGCCTCCCAAAGTGCTGAGATTACAGGCATGAGCCAATGTGCCCAGACATGTGTCCTTTTTTCACACTTACAAATAATACATATGCAAAGACAAAATATGTCTTTATAGAAATCCTTGTCTTCATATCTGATTACTTTTTAGAAGTGGAATAGCAAGGATAAAGAATGTGGACATTTTTAAGACTCTTGATACATATGCCAAATTGTATGTTAGAAATGTCAGACTAATTTGTCCTATCACCAGCAATGTAAGAAGCATACTTATCAAAACTTCACAAGTATTAAATGCTATGTTAAACAAATAAATAGACAACTTTGATTCCTCCACATTTGAATTTGATGCATATAGTCACTCACATTGTTATAATTATCAGAAAACAAATTTGACTCTTCCACTGAAATGCAAGCCCCCTAATCAAGGGGCCATAAATATCTTTTTCAGCTAGTATTCCCAGTACTTAGCCCTGTCCCTTGCATACAGTAGGAACACAGTAAACATGTGTTTAAAAATTACAGTTGAAAAGTGGCATATCTAAAGTGCTTAGATTAGTGCTTTTAAAATTATCAATGGTGGCTTTTTTCTCATGCTTTCCACTTGGCTGAATTTCTTGAAATTGTCTCTAAATTCATTTACCTATTTTTCTACTGGTATGTTAGTTGTTTTTCTCACCAATTTGTAAATGTTCTTCATATAATAATAATATTAATCCATTATCATATTTGTTTCAAATATTTCCCAACTTTTGTTAACTTTAATTATATGAGGTCTTTAATAAATATTTTTACAGTTATGTGTCAAATCTCTAAATTTTTGTTTCTCATAGAGGAAATTCCCTTCCTCTAGCCTCATGTTTCCTTGAGGGGACTTCCTCTCGCCTTCATTCTTCACTTCTCATCAAGGGAAGAGGCAGGCCATATCTGACTGTTGAAATTCTCTACTTTCATATTCTCTGGACTCAGTTCTCAAGGAGGGTGATCCTTGAACTTCATGAGGAAGCTCACAGGAGCAGGCATTGAGCCTGTAAGAGAGCCTGAACTTGACCAGTCTGCCAGTAGCTAGGTGGTTAAGATTAATTCTGGGGGAGAATAGAGACTCTGATTAGAACAGATTAAAGCACTATTCTCTAATCAGCCTTAACAATTATGATCTGTCTGACTCCTTTGTTTCTTATGAATTTGTTTTATACTTGGAGCAGAGAGGATATAATTATCCCTCAATAAACCATATCGTTTTCCCTTGTGCTTTACTCAAATTGTTTTTGTTTTGAAGGTCTTTCTCATCTAAAATTGCATAAATATTTGCCCATATTTTCTACTTGTTTTTTATAGCTTATTTATAAAAGTTTCTCATAAAATTTATTTTTAAAATAAGTAATCAACATTACTGTAAAATGGTAAATATTAAAAATGAAGAGAAAAATTAAAATCATACTTAATTTTATACTATGTAGCTTCTACTTCCAAAATTACTAATGTGTGTGTTTTTTCAAACTTTATGTTTAATTGATTTGATTGTTTACTGTCAATTTCTTACATCAGGATTTCTCTATTCTTGAACTTTTAATTTTGACTTATCTCTTGTTGGGCTCCAGAATATGATATACAGAAACTGTATTCATAGTGCAGTTTCTGAATCTTGCATATCTTAGAATGTTTTCCTGTTGTTTCACCCAGGAACAAGAACTTAGCTCTATAGCCCTCAATTCTCAACTGTACAGCATTTAAACTCTCTTTTCTCTCCCCTCAAACTTCATAGACTCTACTTCTTTTTATCTTCTGGCATTTATTGTTGCAAAGGAGAAAGCTGAATACTTGCCTAATTTTTAATCCAATGCAGGTGATCTGTGCTTTCTCCTTGGATACAGGTAGGAGTCTCTCTGTATTTGAATATTCAAAAAATTCCCAAGGATTTACCTAGCTATGAATATCTCTTTATTAATTGTGACTGGAGCATGAAAAGCTATTTTAATGTGCATATTCAGAATTTTGGGGGGGTGTGAGGAACAAGAAAGCATTCTTAAAATATATTTGATTATTGCCTCATTTCCAATTATTGTGTATTCTTCCTTGGGAACTTCCATATTTATCATCTTCTCTCATTGTTTTCATTTCTTAGTCCTTCCCCTGCAATTTGAGATCGTTATTCAAGTTTGTCCTCAACATCACAGACTCAATTTTTCACTATGTCAATTTCAGTCTTTTTCTACTCTGTACCTTAATTCTCCCAAGACATTGTATTGAATGCCTTCCTGATTTTATCTGGTGCTCATTCTCATATCATCTGGCTCTATCCTTACGCCCTTCTGGTTTCTACTTGTGTCTTTATGAAGATACAAAGCAGTTTTCTAAAACTACCACTTTAGCAAGCGTGTTATTTTTCCCAAGTTAAGCCTCTGGATTAATGCTTAGTTTTTCTTTCCTCTCCTACATCCCTCAGGAGGATGCTCTTTCATCCTGGTATTCAAAGGCAAGCAGAGCGGACAGTCTCCCCTTGGGTCTACTCACTGACCATGTGATGTTGGTGGAATCCTCTTCTGCCAACTAAAGGTGGGTGGTAGTTGGTAAAAATTCTTGTGTTTACCAGGCATTCTTCTAGGGCTGACGTTTGTTCTTCTCTTACTTTAACCCACTAGTTCTCTTCTACTTTGGTCAGTTCTTGAAAACATCTAGTCTTAGGGGTGAAGCTTCTTTTGAAGTTTACAGACTTACTCATGGTCCCATCTTTGTCCTCATTATTAAAGGACAGGACTTTTGTGGTCATAATATAACCAAAATCTCTTTAGGTTAACAGCACTCCTTATGCATAATTCAAAGACCTGAGAGGTAGGGGTTAACACATCCAGAACTGATCCCCTGCAGACCAGCTTCGCAGAAAAGAAGAGGGATGCTAGCAAAGCTCCACAGAAACTAGTTAGGCTCTCTGCTCGAGGCAATCAGTCGTGACCTAGTGCAAAGGCTTGGACCCCAGTCTCTCTCTCCTGACAGGGGAGAGGTTGGTGTTCCCCAAACTATGATTGCCTATGTGGCAAATCTTACTATTTGTATGCCATGCCCTATGACTACAACCACAAGGCCTCTCCCCTTGGTCCCTCTCTCCCTCCCTGCCGCTCCCTGCTGATAATGCAGGGGAGGGGCTGATGTTACATCAAATCATGAATATTGAACTGTACCAAGGCTTTGCCATGTCATATTGCTATTGCATCTGGCTTCTAATCATACAGCATCTGATGACAGGATAATGGGAGACCAGCACCCTGCTATTGCTCCTGCCTCTGCAAGTTCTCACAAAGCAATGCTGCTCCCAGTTGGTCTGCTGTGAGTGCTGCTTACCAAGTTACCCTGATAGCATGGCAATTATTCCAGTAAATGGAATATCCATCTAGGCACACATCATGGCCTTCCAGAAGCAAGTTAGGAAAGCAGAGATAGATTAAAAACTCAAAGAGAGATTCCAGTAGCAGTCTTGTTGTCAACCTTTGGGAGTTGGTGACTATTAGTAGGAAAGACCCTTGGAAAACTGAGGAGTGGGAGACCTACAGGGTTAAGATTCAGTGATAGAATTTATTGTTTTTTTAGTGAGAGTAAAAGAAGTTGCCAAGGATGGGATGGATACTGTACTGAGAAGAAAGCTGAACCACTGCTTCATAACACTCATGGAAAGATAAAACAGAAGCACATAGTGCCATGATCACTGAAGAATGGGTAGAGGAGATATTAGGGAAAGGTACCGACGATCAGCAAACAGGGATAAGTGGACTCCCAATTCTAACTCCTCTCTATGAGATCAATATGGGAAAGGGGACAGTCCCTTACAGTGGTGGCCTCCTCCAGAAGTCTGTTGTTGAGTCTGCCTTCCACTGCTGGGTGTTTCAAGGGAGAGCTGGTAGTTATTCCAATGTGTCTTCACAATACTGTGCTGCTCCTGGTGCCTTCTGAGCTCCCGGCAATTTATAGAGATATACTATCTAGCGTCTGTCCCAAAACTGTCAACAAGAAATCTTAGGATCCGAACTGAGCAAGCTAGTCAGGACAACTGTTCCTTTCTTCAGAAGTCCCCCAGTCATTGGAAGAACTTGGAATTAATGCTGTAGATTATGGTTAGCCTTGACTCCAACTCTGTACTAAAGTCATACAGAAGGGTCTTCCAAACCGGAAAATGTGCACTTTCTACGTTGTTCTTACAATGGTCTCCCCTGCC
This sequence comes from Mandrillus leucophaeus, assembly GCF_000951045.1. Taxonomy (NCBI): domain Eukaryota; kingdom Metazoa; phylum Chordata; class Mammalia; order Primates; family Cercopithecidae; genus Mandrillus; species Mandrillus leucophaeus. The sequence goes on along the minus strand of NW_012101321.1, from coordinate 6,485,664 downwards.
TTGTCTGCAGTGAATATATTCAGTAACTTGGGGTTGTCACCAATCATCTATCATCCAGAAGGATATCTAATTGTCCTCCGGGTTTCCCACAGCAAAGTCAATATCTAGACTCAAAGCTAATGGGTTGAAATGGAATGGGCTGCTGATGAAGTGGGAGATGATACTTACAAGCCACCCACTGGAATTGGGAGAAGGGAAAGGACTAAAATGTGGACTGAAATGAAGGGTCAACTTGTCCAAGACTGATCTCTCCAGTCTAGCCCCCCACAAAGGCTGGCCTCCTGCACAGTCCATGTAAACCATCTAGTCTCAGTGCTTAAGTCCATTAATTTGGTCAAAAGCAAGGCTTGAACTTAGCTCATCATGGGGAAGAGGAGAGAGGAAAGTGCTGGTGCTGCCTCAACTATGAATGCTGCTGTGGTAAATCCTACTGCTAGTTTGCATGCCCCCCAAAACTCACCAATAAAGCTGCAACTGCAAGGCTTGGACCCCAGTCCCTCATCATGCCAGAGAAGGGGCTGGTGTTATATCCAACCACCAATGCTGACCTGGCAGGATGGGACTGAAATGAAGGCTGTGCCAGTCATCTTGCTATTGTTCCCTGGCCTCAGATCATACCAAAGGAGGAGCTGGTGTTTCCCTAGTCATGTCTGCCCCCAGCAGACCCCTGTGTGCAGCTTTAGAATGAATAGGAGCATCTCCTATTGACCCAGTGTCTGAGAGCTTTCTCCAGTGCCCCACAGGCACAGTGAGAATGCTGCTTGCCCATTTGTCCTGTTTGTATAATAAAATCCTTACAAATAAAGTCACAATTCTAAAAGAAGATACAGCGGATTTGTTCCAAGTGTTTTTCAGTTGATGACTACTCCAAGCCAGCCACCCCAAGTAAAGATCTGAAGATATTTGACCTGAAGAATGAGACTGCCAGCCCTTGAGCCAAAGGGAACCAGGCCGCGCTGCACCCCAGAGACCCATTTTTAGCAGCAGTGGGGACTTGAACCTATCTACTGTTCATGACTCTGGCCGGGGGCTCTGCGTGGGGCTCTGGTCACATTTACACCAGTGGGATGAACATGACCCCTGACTGCAGCCATGTGCCCAGTCTCTGTGGCTCTGGCTTCTGCTCATGTTCCTCATTTGCTCCATGGTTCTCTGAGTGTGCTGGAGCCCTGCCCAGGACTATAGCCAGCTTGGTTGGGCCCTGACAACCTGCCCGTTGCCATCTGCCGGCTAATGTCCCACTTTAGCATGAATGAGGGCACTCCTGGAATCAGGATGCTGCCACCTGCTCCCGCGCACAGCTGCCACCTAGCTGTTGCTGCATGGCCTCCATTCGCTTGTCTGGACCAATCAGATCAGATATGTGGAAGCTGGGCCACCATCACCTCAGAGGGAACCCTTCAGCCAGGTAAGTCCCCACTCCACTCTAGCCACATATTTTTGAAACTCCCAGTTTACTTTTTTAGGTTGAAAATTCTACCCCCTATTACAGAAGCTTCACAGATAATTTTCACCCTCACTAGGTACATCAAACACTCAAAGTTAATCTCCAGAGTTTTCATCAACATTGACTTAGTTGTTTTATCTGTCAGGCAATAAAGGTATGGTTCTAGGGTTTATGAACTATTTAAGGGCATAGAAAAATATTTTAGATCTGACAGAAAGTAGTTCCAAAACAAAATAACACACTCTCAAATGATCTCAAAAGCAAAAGCCTTTACAATTATTCATAACCCAAACTTTTTACTTATGAAATATGAGTGCATTTCATCATCCAGTAGGGTGGGACATCTAAACTCGAGCAAGTCAAGGACCTGAGAGTGTAATCTCATGGCAGACCCTCCCTAACTGCTCACATTTTCCAACCTCATCGTTTCCCTCAGTCACTGTGTGGCTGCCACCAATGGTAGGTGCGACCATGGCGGCGTGGGTACTAACCACAGGGCCCATAGGCAGAGTATTTGTTGAATGAACGGGTGCATCGATGAATGAATAAACAAATTAACAATATATAAATCCTACAATAGAAATATTTTAAGATATTTTTAAAAATCAGAATGAGAGGGGAATGGGGAGTTGTTGCTTAATGAGTAAAGCGTTCCAGTTTTGCAAGGTGAGAAAGTTCTGGAGATTGGTTGTGCAACCAAGCAAATATACTTAACACTGCTAAATATACTTAGAAATAATGAGGATGTCTAAGTTTTATGTTACATTTTTCACCACCATAAAAAATTTAAAAATCAAACCAAATTTTTAAAAATTAGAAATAAAATTTACAGAAAAATTCAAAATACACTTATGACAGCTATCTGAATCTCACTGCAGCAACTCTTCAGTTTTCATCAACATAGCCCTGACTTCTTCAGTCCTATTTTCATATAATATGTATTATTTATTCTGTGACTTCTTTTGGGGGAGGTCAGTAAGTGACAGTTTCATTTGACAGTCCAGACAGAATTTGATGGCGTAATTACAAAAACAAAATAAAAACAATTTTACTTTCAATTTTATATAAGGAAGAACTTAACCCTTTTGTACAATTTGAAAAACAAAACTTGACTTTTAGCAACAGGCTAGAAATTTTTAACAAATTTGAAATAACTTTTCAATTTATAGTAAGCCATATCTCCTCAGTGTGTACATTTACAATCACCTAGAGTCTCCACACTCAGAAATAACTACTGTTAATGTGTTAGTGTAGATATATGCACAATACAAATACATTTTACATTGTGCTTTATATCTTATTTTTCTATTTAATGTATCAGGAGCATTTTCTGAAATTAACACATATTCATAGTTTCCTGTGTTACTTTGGAATAAAATCGAAAGTCCTCACCTTGGCCTACAAGCCCCAGTGTGATCTATCCTAAGCCTCCCTGTGTAACTTCAGCTTCTTCCACTTCCCACCTTCCACTCGCTGTGTTCCATTCACACAGGCCTTCTTGCTGGTCCTTAGGCATGATCAGCATGCACTTGCCTCAGGGCCTTTGCACTTATTGCATCCCCCCTCTGGAACCCCTTGCTTCAGATTTTCACAAGGGCTACTCCCTCATTTCACTGCTATCTCACCTTATAATAGGTAAGCACCTTATATAAAGTGATAACCATTGTGTATCCCCTTGCTCTACTTTATTACGTATTGTAGGACTTAACACGACTTAATATAATATTACATAACTATTGATTGTTAAGACCTGGTTTTCCTAGAAGAATGTAAGCTCTACAAGGGCAGAGACTTTGTCTTGTTCATTCTTCTATCCCCTGACACCAGGTTGTAAATCATCATTTGTTGAATGAACCAATGACTTTTGCTTTAACCTGTTTCATGACTGCACAGAACTCTGTTGCATGGATGTTGCTAAATACATTTAGCTAATTCCCTTTTCTGGGATACTAGAGATTGCACTGCAGTGGAATACTTAAATATGTTCTCTTAAATATAGTAGTTTTCCATTGTTTTATCCGAGTTAATTACACTGAGTGCAGCAGCTTCCTAGCCATCCGCCTTCCTCTTTTCCCTCCTCCCACAGTTTGTATTACAGACAGACTGATATCCCACTCCTTTCCTTGCCCTCCATGTACAGAAGCTTAAGTCCAAGCTCTGACTGCTGGTGTGTCCCTATTCTACCTTCCCACTGTGGTTTCCCAGGGTGGGAGGAGGGGGGAGGATCGCGAAAAATAACTAATGGGTACTAGGCTTAATACCTGGGTGATGAAACAATCTATACCACAAACCCCATGACACAAGTTTACCTGTGTAACAAACCTGCAGATGTACCCCTGAACTGAAAATAAAAGTTAAAAAAATCATTTAACTATTCCAAAAAACAGCCCACACTTCCCACTGGATGCAGGTTGTCCCTCTTATCAGTTGCTCTAATTATGCTTTAGTGAATATTGTTCCCTTTTCACAGAATATATTCCTATTCATTTACAAGCCTAAATTCCACCCATCTTCCAAGTCCCTTGCCAGTCCCTCCTGATTGCATCATGCCTTCCTTGAATCTAGTCTGCATGACATCTCACCTCCCTAAGTTTTTCTAATACTCCCTATGTCTAGCACGCATGATGGCTTCTGACCATGTTCAGGCACCTCATGAGCTTTAGCTACAATCACATGAACTGCAACTTCCTGAAGCACTTTCAAAGTCCTATGCAGTCCTAGTCACAAAATAATAAATATTTTTAAAATTGAGCAGTTTCACCAAAGTCAAAACTTTTATGCAAAACGAGATAGTGTTTTGAGGGAAGAAATGATATTATCCAAGATCAAATCTTTTCATCTTTCCCTATATTTTCTTTGCATATTATCTGCACACTATTTTGCCATAAAGAATTTTCCATTCTTAAATTTCTATTTGCAATCCTTGATCGGCCACAATACAAAATCTATTTCTGACAATTTTGTTGTTGTTTTGGATTTTGGCTTGTCTTAACATTATTAAGTATGAAGTTATTTTTAAATGAGTATTTCATTCAGGAATTATTTTAAAAATCATGATGAGGCCGGGCGCGGTGGCTCAAGCCTGTAATCCCAGCACTTTGGGAGGCCGAGACGGGCGGATCACGAGGTCAGGAGATCAAGAGCATCCTGGCTAACATAGTGAAACCCCGTCTCTATTAAAAAAAAAATACAAAAAGCTAGCCGGGGGTGGTGGCAGGAGCCTGTAGTCCCAGCTACTCAGGAGGCTGAGGCAGGAGAATGGGGTGGACCCGGGAAGTGGAGCTTGCAGTGAGCTGAGATCCGGCCACTGCACTCCAGCCTGGGCGACACAGCGAGACTCCGTCTCAAAAAAAAAAAAAATGTCATGATGAGGTGGTATGTGAGTTACATAGCTATTTCTTGGTTTTCATATAACGGGCATGGGGCAGTATGAAAATCATAAACTATACCTTTCATTCTTTCATCCTGTGTGTGGAGGGGTCAGGGAGGATGCTTTCTCTTAGTGAGGATGTTACCGGGTAGGAACTGTAGGTTGAGCACTCAGGCAGAAGCATGAGCAAGGGATTCTGCAAAAATATTCTGTAAGGAATACTGAAGCTAGGTCCACAAGTCACATGGTTTTGTTTTTTGATCTCAATCATATACATGATTATGCTGAAATCTCAGGTCTTTTTCTCCACCACCATGTGTTTTTCGGTTGCGTGATCTCATTATCCACCAAAACACACCCAAGGCATCCTGGCAAATGCCCACTCACCATCTTCCTCGTAGAGAAGACCCATATGCATGTGTGCCTCGGCTTCTTTCTTCCCACCGTCAATTTTGATCAGCTGAGCAATCTTAAAACATCGTTCATAGAAGTGGTTCCTTACCCACTTGTCTTCAGGGTTATTGAAGTAACAGGCCAGAGCATACAAGTTGTTATATACATCTTCGAAGGATTCTTCAAAGAGAGAAAAGCGCCATGAATGGCATTAGAAAGATGTTTCATGGCATACCCTTTAGAATGGCAAACCAGTATCATGACATTTATTTCCTACTTTTCCTTAAAGATGTGATTAACAATTTTAAAAATTGGGTCTAAAAGCAAAAATTAATTTATTTTAACTATTAATTTAATTACATTAATTAACGGATGTGCAAATGAGTAAAGCAACAAAAGGCTTTCTGAAAACTTACAACATGTAGGAAATTCACACTATTTGGTTGAAACAGGAGGCTTTAAAATATAGGACAGGACAATACCTACTAGCAACGTGCTCAGTGCTTTTGGAAGAAAGGAGTATATGGTATCATTGAGCACTTTTCCCACTGGAGGTTTGAAAGTACTTAGAGATTCTAGAGATGGCAATGTTTCTCAGCCATGGCAAAAGATAATGTAAATGAAGAAAGCAGAATGCATATGAAAATACCAAGGTATTTCATATCATAAAAAATGTCACGGGCCTGATAGATACAACAAATGATGATCAGAATGACCCTATAAGCTCCATATGCTTTCAAGCAATGTTTCTAGCAATATTAATTTCTAGCAATGTTAAGAAAGAGTAGACTCCTATGCTTCTGTTTTCTATGGGTATTCTTTTGCTGGGAATGCATAAATACTAGTCGTTTTTATTCAGAAAGTTGTTGATTAAACTAACTCTTGTAGGTTTTTTTTTAAAAGGGTATCTAACCTATATGTACACAAAAAGTGTGTCCATCAATTGTGAATCAGTCTTATAAACCCCACCTTGAACAAATATGTCTGTGTGTTAATAAATCATGCCTCAGTCCTGTAAACTCTATTCTAATGGTGAATATGAACAAATTAATAATATTTATGTCTTTTGTATTTATGCTGAAAGCATAGTTGTATTATAAAATGCAGTGGTCTCTGGGTTACCCTTCCAATAATTTTTTAATAACAACCATTATCTATTAGAATTCACTGATATTAATTGTTCACTACTACCAGAGGAATCAACCCACATATTCCTGAAGAGATTACAATTATGAAACATATTGCCCAGTAGGACACCTATAAGATTAGAACCAAAACTCAGAAAAAATTAAACAGGTTGATTGCAACAAAGGGTCATTTTGCAGAACTGTAAATAAGTCACCCCGATGTTTCAAAAGAAATTTCTAAAACCGATTCTATTCCTTTACATATACTTCTTCAAAATTCTTTAAAATGGAAACTAAGATTTATATGAAAATAAATTTAATAACTAGAAAACAAAATAAAAAGGTCTCCCTATCCTGGAAGTTGCTGGGGATTCTGGAGAGCCATTCTGCTTTTCGAGGACACTCACACTAGGTGACAGCTCAGGTGAAAAGTAGATAACCTAAGTTATTTATTTGATGCAAATACTCCCACCTCAGAACTATTTCTGGGCTTTGTCTTTCCATTATGAACTTCCTACATAATGTGAATACAACAGTAAAGTCTGTTTTGTAATATTTCATATTCTTGGTTATATTTACTGATTAGAGAGTTATTGCTTTTAGAAGCCAGCAAGTAAAACATTTGGTATTTTCCACTTTAATAAAAAGTATATATATAATTAAAAATATATGTAGTTCTGAAACAATTTTTTTATATTTTAGTAATTAAACCTTAATGTAAAAATATTTGCAACATTTCATAAGGTTTTTATTTTATTTTTTTTTTTAGGAATGAGTTAGATAAGCTACCAAGATTACATATTTAAAGACTACTTGTCAGCTAAGCTATTTTTCTATGAAAAAAATGGATGGTTTTCCAGAATCTTAAATACAAAAGAATATATTCAAGTTTCAAATCTTTGGGCACTCCAAATACATGTCCTGTGCGCTTTACAAAGGCTACAAGTAGCCTTCTCTCCTTGCTTGTAGACAACTTCCTTGAATTGTCAGCAGGTATACTCAGAAGATGAAAATCAATTTTATTGTGGGTTTCTTATGCTCTTTAAAAAGACGATTCTACAATAAAATAAATTTGGGAAACATTTTTGCTAATTTCCTTTTTCAGTAAACCACACAATAAACATCAGCATGCTAAATGCTCTGATTAGTCCTGCGATACATCAACCTGCTTAACCTCAGTGTTAGTTCACCTGGTATTTCTCAAGCTTATTTTGCCAGAAAATTGTTTTGTTTTGCTTTACATCAAATCTGTAAATATCTGTGGAATTTTGCTTTAGTAGAACATAATTTGTGTATCTTAAACAAACATTATTAGAAAAAAATTGCTGCTCAACCCTTAATAAATTTAAAAGTCAAGTGTAAATAATGTTTGAATTATCTATTGATTCTCTTACCCATTACCATTATTATCATCTCTTCCCTAACCCCATGGGACATAAGGCTCAAATCAGATGTCACAGATGGCACAGCAATGACTCATGACAATGGATAATATTTTAAAAATGTATCAAGGACAAAGAGACACTTTAACAAATGGAAAATAACCCCAAAGAAATGATTGACTTACTTTAAACACACCTTTGCTATAAAACAGCAAGTGATGTTTCGTAAAGTAATTTAAATAACTCTAGGTTACTGCTTTGTAAGTCTCAAGAGACAGAACTGACCTGAGATGACTATTGTTAGTGCCATAGCTTTGATTAAATGAACTTCACTGTGACCCTAGAGTGATGGTCCTTCCAATGAGAAGCAACGAGAATGCTCAGTTATACACTATCTCAGGAAAATTGTCTCCAACCCCACAACCATATGGAATGGAACTTTAAGATACTATTAACATTTCTATATTCTAGGCATACATATACATTTTAAGATTTAGGATTCATTCAAGTTAATAAGAGTGAATGTGCATATCTCATTTTCTGGTACGTTCCTAATTCAAACCACAATTTTCCTCCAGTAAAGTTCATGTGTTGAATGTGGAAAAAAAATTATAACATTTTTTGAAAGAAGGCCACACGAATGTTTACATGTCCTTCAGCTGAAGTTTTTCCAGTAATACTTTTGTAATAATTTTAATTTTCTATATTTCAACCAGACAAAAGTCACTGAATTTTGTGGGAGATAATCCTACAGAAGAGACATTGGCTATTATAACGTTGGACTTTGGGCCAGGTGCAGTGGCTCACGCCTGTAATCCCAGCACTTTGGGAGACTAAGATAGGTGGATCACTTGAGGTCAGGAATTCGAGACCAGCCTGGCCAACATGGTGAAACCCCGTCTCTACTAAAAATACAAAAATTAACTTGGCATGGTGGTTTGTGCCTGTAGTCTCAGCTACTCGGGAGGCTGAAGCAGGAAAATCGCTTGAACCTGGAAGGCGGAGGTTGCAGTGAGCTGCGATGGCACCACTGCACTCCAGCCTGATTGACAGAGCAAGAGTCTGTCTCAAAACAAAACAAAAAGTTGGACTTTGTTAACTTTTGGATTGGAGAAACATTTTTACTTATACATATAGTAACTTTTCTTTAAGAAATATTATAAATTAAAATCTTTTCTACCCTGAAATAGACTATGTGGCATTTTAGGTTCTTTATAAATTTGAAAAAGCTTTCTGACAAGCTGGCTCACATCTATGACACCTTATGACAAGTGACATATTTAGCTTATATTTACACTATCTCCAATGAAAGCCTCGATTTAAACAGTGAATATGATAAAATTCAACTGAATAAAAAAGCTCATGAGCAAATATTATCTTAATTAGTTCTACTTTCAGTTTTAATATCACTTCAGAATTTTGGGCTAATACTAGAATGTAGGTTGTTTTATTTTGTTTGTTTTGTTTTGAGATGGAGTCTCACTCTTGTCACCCAGGCTGGAGCGCAGTGGCGTGATCTCAGCTCACTGTGACCTTTGTCTCTCAGGTTCAAGCAATTCTCCTGCCTCAACCTTCTGAGTAGCTGGGATTACAGGCGTCTGCCACCATGCCCGGCTAAATTTTTTGTATTTTTAGTAGAGATGGGGTTTCACCATGTTGGCCAGGCTGGTCTCGAACTCCTGACCTCAGGTGACCCACCCGCCTCAGCCTCCCAAAGTGCTGGAATTACAGGTGTGAGCCACCAAGCCCAGCCAAAATGGAGGTTTTTCACAGTAGCACTTTTTATTTACAAAAGTTAATTTCTTGAGAAATTATTACAAATCATATTTTAAAGTTCACCAAAATACTTTTTTTCACATCGATCCTGCAATGAAACCCTTTTCATAATATAAATAACCACCTCCTAGCCCGCTCCTGCCACACACACACCCTAGTTCATTTGTTTTGTTCACATTTTTGTGTGTCTCATATTCATAAGTCAGGTCAAAACCTGATGGGAAATATGTGTTGGCTCCAACATACAAAGACTCTTCTAATGTTGTTTACATGACTCCATAAATTTTCTCCATGGTACCATCGGGTAACAAAAAGTGGCTAATACTCTATTTTCTCATTGAAAAGCCTGAAATGACTTGTAGACATTGTCATGTTGAGGCCTGAGTTTTTCTTGTTGAATCCTGTGGTATTTTCCCCAAAAAACGTGGAGAAAAGAATAATTTAGAGTACCAAATTTACATGCCAAATTCTAGGATTTCCTTTTTATCTTTGATTATGGATGACTAGTTAAAATGACCCGTTCCTAATATGTAACTAAGAAATATTTATGACAACAATATCAGTAAAATTAGTGTAGAGATGAAAATATTTACTACTTGGAATATACATTAACTTTCTGGAAAATTTTGAAATTCAAAAAATTTATTAGAAATGATATCATGGAAAATATCAAATTAACAATTTTATTTGCAATTGTGAATTGCAGGTTTTTTAAATGTCTTTTTACTATTTACAAAGATAAATTCTCCAATTCAAATCAGTAGGACTTCTTGACCCAGACTTCAAAGTCCACTATCTAAACTTAGGAAAATCAGTGTGATTTTCAAGTTATAGTACTCTTTGAAAATATCTCCTCTGTGAAAGTCAATGTTCAGATTACATATACAGAAAAGCTGTAGAAAGGTTTAAATCTAATGATAGGAACTATGTTACTTCATGGCGAAGTTCTGGAAATGTTATTAGGTGCTATGTGTTGTCTTCCCTGGCTCGGAAGGACATCACCAGGATGCTCCCGTGTCTGGGCAGCCTCGTGATCCAATATTCCCTATTCTTAATTCCAGAAAGATGCTTAATTGACTGGGTTGAAGTGTGTTAAGTTGTCTTAATGTTTCAAATTCATACATGAAACAATCTGGAATCTTCCCCCAGGAGCTCGCTGTTCTGACTCCTTCTGTGCTCTGCCCACAGTCCCACCACTTACTTTTTCTCTCAGCGTCCTCAGCCCTGGTCAGGTAATGGTAGAAGTAATCCAGTTTATCAGGCTGCTCCTCCAGGGGCTTCTGCAGCCAGAAGAGGGACCTGACTCTCGCAGCCTCCCTCAGGGCATCCCACTGCTCCATTAAAGCGAAGAGCTCGGTGAAGGACTTATGATAACCATCTCGCAGCATGTCCACACAGATGTTCTTCTTGTAGGAGTTCCTATAACTGGGAATATGAATCAGAACACTCACAGATTTATGTTAATCCTTTCAGTCTGCATGGTGTTTTAATTCTCTAATAATTAAAGGTTGAATCATGTTGCCTTTTTTCCCACAGTGAAAGCACTGAAAACTATCAAAAGATCTTTGCCTCAAACACTTATAATTGAACAACTTCTGTTTAATGAAAGATGCCAGGAGCTATCTAAATACAGTAATTTTAATGAAATTACATTATAAACATATCAGTTCCAGAGCTGAGCTCCATTTGATAAGGACAAATAAGCTAGTTGACTGATGAATATTCAAAAATACTTGATACATCAGCCTCCCACCAAAAAAAAAAAAAAAACCCAACAAGTCAAGCAAGAATAAAAATTGCCATTTAATATCAAAACAATATTCTCTCTATATTAGTAGTTTCACTGTATGTTACAGAAGTTCATCATTCTTTCATTCATGCAGAAAATATTTATTGAATTCTATTACTAACTATATATTTTCAAATTATTTTCAGTTAGAATTAAGTTAATGATTAATAATTCTATTCTAACTTCAATAATCAAATGCAAGAAGATAAAGTGACAAACAAATATTCCTTTTAGTCATGCGACAAATAGGTTCTGAGTTTCCTACTAAGTACCAGGCACTGTTCTAAACCAAATAGATTCCATGCCCTTGTGACGCTTGCATTCTAAGGGCAGAACATGACTAACAAATAAGTAAGCAAATGAGAATAATTTCAAATGATGAAAATTTCTAGAAAGGAAATGAACAGAATTGTGAGATAATAGCTGTGTAGTGGCTATTATTCCATTAAAAGAACAATTAGATGCCAAAAGATGTAGCTTTATACTAATTATGTTATATTCTTTTAAAAAAATAGGACAAAAGACCTGATGTGATACTACTGGCAACAAAAATTCACCGTGGAGTGGAAACAGCCCAGACCACCAAGATTGAGCCCACTTTTGCCTCACCTCCCTAGGTCTCCAGTCTTCTCATCTCTAAGCTGTGTATACTAGTATATGCTACGTACACCATGGAATTCCTCTAGGAACCAAATGAAATTAGGTATGTGAGAATACTCTGGGAAATGTGAAATCTCACTGCTGCTTCTCAATTCCTCATTATGCACTAGATTCACCTACAGAGTTCAAAAAACAAACAAATAACAAAACAAAACAAAACAAAATGACTAGACTTGCATCTGCCAAGAATTTCTTTTCCAGTGGATCAGCTTAGGTAGAGAACAAACAAATAAGAAGTGGCAAGCAGGAGAGTGGTGAGACAGGAAGTTTAGAAAAAAGGCAGGTCCCAGATCATGAAGAGACCTTACGGTAAAAACAACAGTGAGAAGTCTGGACTGCAAGCTAGCAGGGAGGTAGAGCTATTGGAGATCAGAGTCAGGGAACCGACATGACAAGACTGCATTTTACAAAAGTCATCTAGAAGAAGTGTCCCAGCTGAACTGCAACCTTCCCCTATCTGGCAGTCAGGTTGTTACAGAATTAGTCCATAAAGAGAATAAAGAGACCACATGGATCCTAGGTCAAAAGATCAAAAGCCAACATTTAGCATGAGAATAAGATATATTTGAAATGGGGAAGAGAAAAGGAATAGTGGTTGTTACTTATTCCTGTCCTCCAATCGCGATAGAGGAGGAGAGCATGGAGAAAGGCAGCGAGATGCTTGGAGGGCCATGTTCTCTTTCTCTTCCTCACTCCAGTCAAATGGAGGAGCTCAGAGAGTAAAAAAGTCAATATCCTATGAAATGCAGTGGGAGCCAAGAGTAGAAAACACTCATATCCTTCTTCCCATCTAGGGTTCTTGAAGGCAGGGAGGTCTACCAACATCCCTCTTCCCACCTCCCCATACACAAGGGCATGCAAAGGCAGCAAAAGTCACTGCATAGCATTTCTAGGCAGAGGACGACAAGGATCATCCCTGTAATTGCCCACAGCCCTGAATGGTATAGGAGAAGGGACTTAATATTCCAGTGGGCTCCATGCGTGGCCCAGAAGTTACTGGGAGGAGAGGGCTGATATGTCTGTCACAATGTCATCTGGCCATAGCAAGGAGATGTATGCTAACAACTGTTCATGGGCTGCCCACTGGGGACTGACGTAAGACACAGCTAAAATTGAAATGAGAAGTACTGGGGCACTCCTGAAGGGTTCAGGTCAGCAAATTTCCAGAGCTGATAGAACAAAGACAGATCAAGTACATCAGAGACTGACACATGTAAAGGACCTCATAAGCTAGGAATGCATTCAGCTAGTAAGTAAAAGAAACTTGTCTCACAGTGCTGTGAAAAATGGAGGTTTCTAATTTTCTTGCCTAAAGGCAGGCAGCTGAGGGCCTTGGTTCAGTGGCCTGGCAAGTTCAAGGCCATGTCTCTGGGGTTATCTTGACTTTCCCTCCTTCTGGTCCCTTACTGGTTGCTACAGGGCTGCTACAGCTTCAGACATGATGTCCACTTTCAAGACAGGAAGAAAAGGGAAAGTGGGGTGGCACTAGCATCCCTTATGGGAAAAACAAAATATTCCTGCAACCACTAGCAGATTTCCACTTGTTTATTGGCCAGAACCCTGTCACGGCCCCACTTCTCAACTTGGTGCCAGGAGTCTGGAAAAACAAATATGCTGCCTGCTCTTGGGCATGTTGCTGCCCCCAAACAAAACTAGAGTTATGTCTGCAAAGACAGAAGAAGGAATGGATACTGGACAGACAAATGCAGTGACAATTACAAAGTCCTAGAAGTCAGGGGTGTCCAGTCTTTTGGCTTCTATGGGTCACATTGGAAGAAGAATTGCCTTGGGCCACACATAAAATACACTAAAACTAACAATAGCTGATGAGCTTAAAAAAATCATTTAAAAATCTCATAACCTTTTTAAGAAAGTTTATGAATTTGTGTTAGGCCACATTCAAAGCCATCCTGGGCCGTCTGTGGCCCACAGGCACTGGGTTGGACAAGATTGTTCCAGGTCAAGATCTGAAAATAAATGCTGTTACCCCAGGGAGTTACCAGATAAATTGTAGGAGGCCCAGATAAGTTTTAACATCAGATAAACAATGAATGATTTTTTTTATTAGCAGTATGTCCCAAATATTGCATAGAACATACTTATTCTAAAAAGAGTTTCTTGTTTTTGAAACTCAGACTGAACTGTATGCTCTGTATTTCTATTTGCTAAATCTAGTAACTCTCCTCCCTTGAAGCCCCCAGTAGTGCAATGCTGTTTCTGTGTAGGAAAATAGGGTGAGGGGAAGAAGTTTTAGAATCTTGAACAACTTGAGAAACTGCTGAATTGGACTGACTTTACCTGAGAGTGACAAGATTGGATTTTTACACTAGGGAGGATCAAGGCTCAGGGCCAGGAATTAAAATTAAGTTATAAAAAAATAAAGACTTTCAATTTAGCATTCTCAAGTCTGAGAGTCAGAAATTCACACCTGATCCAAGAGAAGCAAGGGGAGAAGGGTAAAACCAGGAGCAGGAAGAACGGATGGGAGATCGGTGGTCACAGAAAGGAGAGGTGCTGGGGGTGGAACCAGGGTAAAGCTGGAGGGATGGAAAGAAGTAGGTGAATTCAAAACATTTTAAGGAGACAAAAATATGGATTACTTGGTGATTCAAAGATATATCAAGGGTGAAGGAAAGGGAGGAGCAAGGGTAACAACCAGGTTTGGGGATTGGGTAATGGGTAATTTACTAAAGTTACATTAATAATTTGCTAAAGAGGGGAACACGAAAGGATGAACAGGTTTGGGGAAAGAAAATGAGTTAAGGTTCAGATAACTGGAGTTTCAGGAGCCTGAGGGGACCTCCACGTGTTACCCCAGAAGGCAGTTTGGGGGGTGACATAGGAGGCCTGAGAGGACAAGGGGCTGGAATCTTGCCTCACACAGGCAATGCCACCTTTGTATGGGTATGCATTGGTGGCCGGCCAGTCTTCCTAGGAGTGAAGAAAACATTTGGGGGCAAAAATGAAGAAAATTATAAATAGATAAAAATTTAAACATTGACCATAAATGATACAAATAAATGCTAGATAGGGCAGTTAGAAGGCCATCTCAGTTCTAATCCCAACAGGGTCAGAAATCCAGAAAAATCACTCTCTGGGCCTCATTCCCCCACCCCCGGAAGATGAAGGTGCTTTTGCTGGATTTGGTCCACCCAGCATCTAGCTCCACGTCCACAGGAGGCATACACTAAAAGTATTTCAGAAATAACCTTCCCCACATTGTGTGTAGTCTTGGTGGCATGGAAATTCA
Organism: Mandrillus leucophaeus; assembly: GCF_000951045.1. Taxonomy (NCBI): domain Eukaryota; kingdom Metazoa; phylum Chordata; class Mammalia; order Primates; family Cercopithecidae; genus Mandrillus; species Mandrillus leucophaeus. Next base: position 6,470,470 of record NW_012101321.1, on the reverse strand, counting down.
GGGACTCCCTAGTCAAAGAGTGGGTTATTGACCCAAATTAGGCCAACTGGTCTCTCTCCCAAAATTCTGAAACCTGAGGCAAGCAATACAAAGGTGTAGGAGGTTGCTGGCGCTCAATCAATTCTGGCAGAATTTTGACAAGATGGTCTCATAGTTCCTGCTACCTATATCCATTCGAGAGGGCCGGGTCTGGTCTTTTTCTTCTGATCTGGGTTCTCCTCTAAATTCCACTACATCCTTTCAATAAAATCATTTTCACTTGATTTAGTCAGAATCCATTTCTGCTGTCTGTGACCAAAGAACACTAAGTGATTCAGAAGGGATTGGACAATCATTATTTCCACACCGTCTTTCAGCCTCAAACATCTATGATATATAACTAATATCAATTTTTAAAATTTCCAGTACATTTTTTAAAAAGATCATTCTTTACAGGTGATGTTACAAATAGAAATGTATTTAAATATGCATATAGAACTATGCTGATATCGTCTCTACTTTTTACACACATGCACACATACCTATGCATACTAATATGCTACTGTTTAAGCCTCATTGTTAACATTTGAGAGCAAGAAAGGACAATTATAGTGGTTTAATAAATTGGTTCCTATCTAAACCTTCATAGTTAATGCGAATTATTTCTTTTAACCAGAAAATCTTCATTTGTTAAAATAAATTGGCTATCTATAAAAAAGGAATGTCAATCTCTACCATTATATTTGAATTTCTCAGGTTTTAAGTTTCGTAACAGAGAACCATAGCCAAAGTTCACTTGCTGTATGAAAGAATTGTTTTAAACACAAATAGAAATGTAAACAAAACTCAGATTTATTTGTTTAATCGTTATTTCATTTGGCCATAAACTTTTTAGCCTTTGGTTTCATTTACACATTAAAAAACTTTTATGAATATTAGTCTAAATTAAAAGATGCTGTTTTTAAAAGAAAAATCTTCTTGAACTGATGCCACGATACTGGATGAAAATAGAGAACGCTGGTAAAATTTATGGAGAGATTTAATATTATAAAATATGAGGAGAGTTCATCTGACAGGAAAAAAATGTGCCATTCACAGAAGCAAAATCGTGGACATGCTGAATGTATCCTAAGGAAGATCTTTGACACTGCAGATACCTGGGGCTGCAATGGGATAAGGGATGCAGCTTGAGAACGCATTTGAGAATGAAATTAAGTAGTCAAGCATTTCATATAGGCTTTATTGCCATTTAAGTGTATTATTCATTCAATGGAGATGCTGTTAACTGTTCTGAATTCACATCAACATCTCCCTTAAAAAATGCAGAGATAAAAAAAATCTAGAAACTGACAGAAAGCAGAGCTGAACAATATGGCATAACTCCACAGCAGGTGAATGTTAGAGATGCTGGGAAATGGATAATTTACTGCAAAACAGCCATGGAGATATTACAGTGTTTTAAAATTCTGCCTTAAACTATTTTGAATAGCTACTATTTATAGAGCACCCACAATGTGTCAGGCACTGTGTAGACATCATTTCTAACTGGCACAATAACTGTATAAAGTACTACTTCAATTTTTACAAATTAAAAAACCTGTCTTCAGTGAGGTTGTGAACTGCCCAAAGCCATACAAGTTATTAATAGTAAATGGCAGAGTTAGAATTCACATCCAGCTCCCTCTGGTTGAAAATTGTGAATTCTTCCCATTTCCTTCCATTGCTTCCTATTATATCATGTATTGTTGCTTTTTCTTCTTCTCCTCCTCCTCCACACAACGTTCTGTTTATTTGCATTGATTAGGAATTTGATATTATTTGACAATTATGACACAACCTTTCAATTGGAAAGCCATTCTCTTTTTCCATGGCAATCCATGTTTAGGTTGGGTATTAGACAGAGATCAGTATCATTTTGTGACTCCCCCAGAGAATCCTTCCCTTTAACAGGAGACAGCAGACAGCCAGCAGCATCCAGGAAGAGCAAATTAAATAGATACGGTTCCCACTCGAGGGTGTAAAGTCTAACAGGAAAAACACTGACAAAGACAAACATTTGAAAGGATAAAAAGCATATACTCCTACAAATATAAAAAAGGTGAATAGATGCAATGAATAGAAATTACAATTTATTTTACTCTCTGTGTACCTAAACTAATACATCTAATAACTAATATAAAACCCCCTAAGTAGGTCTTTATATTAGTTATTAGGTGAATTTTTAAAATAAAAGACATTATCTTCTATTCAATTATATGACTGATATATTTAACATATTTTTTGCATAGGATAAACTGAATTATGGAATCAACATGAAGCTTTACATTCAGTGAAATATTTCAAAAGCAGTTCAATAAAAAAATACTTTAAAACAAGATCATAAAATTTTCATTTAATCTGACAAAGATAAAGTCAAAAGATATGTACTATCTAATCAAAAGTCAGGATAATACTTTTATTTCATTAAGTTAATATTTAAAAGTCACAAGTGGGTTATCTATATGTCAGTTATAACAGTTTTACATTCATATGGTAGGGATAAATGTTATTGGAATCACCTACGGGATAATTACATTGACTTAAATTAATACTTCAATAGCTTCAGTTAATATAATTTCCTTGGAATAAAGTGAATCACTATTCTTACCTATCTTTTTCAGTGTAGGTAGATATTATGTATACTGTAATTAGAATGAAAAAAGTCATTTCTTGACATACACACATACTAACTGATAAAAACTGTATGAGTTGTTTATGTTTTATAGTTTTTGGTAAAAATGCTATTTTTTCCCAAAAGCTAACATAATAATAGAGCATTTTCCTAACCATATAAATGTATAGAGAGAAGTGAAAAAGACAAAAAATTTGACACTGTTCAAAACGACTTTTTGCTTTAAAGCCATATAGAATTACAATGAAAATTGAAAGCATTTTTCTTAATTTTACACACTTAGATTGTTCACAATTATTAGTCATAGTATTGATTAGTAATGATTAAGAATTGGACTACCAACAGCCATATATGTATTTTTTGTAAGAAACATTAGGGAGTTAAGATTTTTAGAATTCTTAATTTATTTTCCATGTACTTCAAAATATAGCAAGAAAGAAGTTTCAATATAAAAAGGTCTTTAAATTTAAAAGCTTTCCAATGAGTTGACTGGTCTCTGGGGGCATCTACTGGAAATTTAGCAAACTGCAGTTACATCATGTAAATTTGATAACTTTCATTATCCATCCTAATACAGATATTATTTTAATTGATATGCAAATAAGTTGACACTCAAAGAAGATAAATGTAAAGTTATGCATGGTATTCTATCTCATCCATCTGGAACAGCAAAACATGTAGCTGTCTATGAGATGAGTTAACAAAGATTCAACTGTTAAAAATGTAAATGGGGAGGTGGCATATCATAGATTAATAGCTTTCATAGCATCCAATTCTTATTTTTGGAAAAATTAGAAAAATATTTTATACTTAAACATTCACATATCTAATGAGAAACTTGTATTAATCCAAATAAAATACATATATAAAGCACTTTTAAATTAGGATGAATTCTCTAAAACAAATTGTTTTGTATCCCATACATCCACCAATCATAAATAATATGACTACTGCTTATTTTCTATATGATTTAATTTAATTATTATATGTTAACATCTCAAAGAGTAGAATTTATTATATTTGGATCAAAATAATCTTTCATTATAGTCATTACAACTAGAATTCATCATTAACATAAATATTGTTATTAATGTCTTCTAAACATTTCAGAACCTCCTTTAAGAGTACTGAACATATAATGAACACAATACAGTCACTTCAATGTATGTATAGTTTAATATATTTTAATTAAAAAGCTCTTTTTATAGTATTATCTCAGTTATGACTATGACTAATCATATAATAATTTTAATATCACAGCCATTATAATGATCTTGATTTTTTAATAGAATTTCTTAATCATATTCACTTTGAGATTAAAAATATAATTTGAAAGTATAAATATTGTGATATGCTTATATTGTACCATTATATATTTTATATACTACTATATATATCTAATTATATTA
>NW_012101321.1:6425942-6466196 GCF_000951045.1 Mandrillus leucophaeus | reverse complement strand
AATTGTATATAATTTATATAAAATGATATATAAAAATTATATAAAATTATCCTTGTAAAGATTCAGATAACATTTTAGCTTCATTCCAAAGAAATCATCTAATGTAATATATTAATTTATAATTTTTCTAGAAATTTCTTAGAATTGCATACAAATAAATATGATTTCATCTTTTATATGAAGTGAAGAAATTAAGCAATATAAAAATATTACCAAAAAGTCAGAATATAAATATTAATATAGCATTCTGCTTCAGTTTTGATTTAGACTCAATTTAGGTAGATAGTCCAATTTAGCAATTTTAAATATATAAATAAAATCTGCCCCCCAGAACTTTTTATGGAATAGAATTTTTATGTGATTATAAAAACAGTTATGCGTTTACTAATTTGAACTTTAGAGGAAACTGTTACATATGCAAGTTTTGCTTTGTAGTTTTGGATTTCTTATCTATTAAGAATAAAGAAAAGCATAGTCAGACTTTCAACATTATTAAAGTATATATACAAATTGAAAAATGCTATTTTGAAAAAACTAACCTAAGTTCCAACTTTATTAAAAAAAAACAGTAGGAATAAACTTTATCCTCTGGTATTTTGTAAATAGTACTATCACTAATATAACCCTTTCAACGAATAATAAAAATATCTAAACATTTGATCAGTAAAGATTCTCTCAATATCCTGATAAGAATTCAATTCAACATGGGTGATTATATTTTGGAAGTTATGGAATATTTGTGTAGAATGGGACAGAAATTATTTCACAGATTCTATTTTGATAGAACTGATGTTTTGCATTAAAGGCAGTCACTTCATGTGAGATCAACAAATGTTTATAAACCAAACAGTATTTTCTTTGCTGATTAACAAATATCAGAGGAAATCATGCTTACTTAGCAAATAGTCCAGGACTACAATCTTTACAATAACTTTAGATAATTTCCTTAATAACATAAAGGCATTTTTTTATGTGCCCACCTGCTCAAAGTGATTTATTCAAGTGATTCCCACTTAATCAAATATTTGAAGTACAGTAATTGTTATCAACTAGGAATGGATAAACTATTTATCAGTAAATAGAAAGTATTACCAAAATAGTTACCCACGGTAGCTGTCGCACAGCACTTTAGCATCATTCATTTTCTGTATCGAAAAACCTCAAACATACGCATTTTTAAAACTTAAAAAAATTGCTGTTTGTTTTAGAAACACTTGTTGATCTCACAAAAAGTAACTGCCTTTAATGAAAACTTCTTTAGTAGTTTGGTAAAAAAGGATAGGAAGAAAAGCTCCTTATATGAGGTTAATTACACATGCGATTTTGATAAAAGTCTTATTACTTGCAAAATCCTTTGAGAAATTCAAACCTTATACAAAATAATTCGTGTAGAAAAATGTTAAGCCAAGGATTCCACATGGAAAGATATGAAATGAGCGTCATTGTTAAAGGATAATTTTTCAGGGACAGTATTTTCAAGTCAGGATTACAACACTTGACTCCAAACACCTTTGGCTAACTGCAGAAATCATGTGGATTCTTGTTCTTTTCTTTCAGATTACACTGTACTTCTCTACTATAGAAAAACCAGTTAAACCTAAGCTGAAAAATAAACCCTGGAAATAATCTTAGTTTTTAAATTGAGTTATAATGATACAAAATAAATTCAAGTGAGTAATACAATTCTGGTATATTCTGTATCCTAAAATAACAAGAAAAAACCATGAGGAAAGGAGGGAAACAAAAAATGAGCTTCATATCACAGGACTACAAAGAGTGGACTAAATATACATGTAAATTTCTTCATGCTTACTCATCAAATGATCATTTTTGTCTAAATTAATATTTATAATTTATATTAACAAAAAACTCCACAGAATACGATATTCACTCTGTTGTGTTCTTCTTTTTAAAACCACCCATCTTCACGCTGACACTCTGTTTTTTGAAACATAATTCTATGATACCCTCCACAATTTTTGAAATTTTGTTTGGAAAACTTTTTCTGAAATAACATCATTTAAAATTTTCTTTTAGCTTTCTATACAGCATTATAAATAAAAGAACTATCAACTTTCCATATACATTCAGGGAAATATCAAACTTTTAATAAAAATGAAAAGCTGGAGAATATAAAGAGCAAACTTAGTAAAAACAAGTTGCATTATAAAGAAAACTTCAGCTCACTGCATTTTTTTTTACTAAAGTATGTCATACATTTTATCTTTGCAAGAGTTTGACGAGTTTTGCAAGTAAAATTCTGTTTCCTCTACACTTGCTAATAGTCATGAGAATCTGTAGTTTGCACCTTCCCATTAAAAATGTATTGTATTTTTTGAAATTATTCACCCCGCCTTTTATCCAGATCATGTCTTTGAAAGGAGGAAGTAGATAATAAATGGAATAATTCATGATTCCCCATTAAATATGAAACTTTCTTTTGCAGAGTTTAGAAAATGAAGTTCTACATAATGTACAAAAGTTGATTAGAACTTTTTTAACCTTTTCAAGAAAAAACCTTTCATATTAACTACATGAGGAGCTTTCTCTGAGAAAGGTAAAACAATCAATTCTTTACACCTATAGTTTTGTCATATATATTCTAATGTTGCTCCCTCTAAACATATATTTCCTTAAAATACTTTAAACATATTAAAAATAATGGCAAGAAGAATAGTATACATTGGGCTATAAACATGACCAGTTTTAAAGAGAAATATAACAGGTTTAACATACAAAGGGAAAAATCACATAAATTAAAAATGAAAACAAAACATTATTCATGCTCTTTTCAGTAATGTAATGGATGATAGTGTAAGGGTAAATAACAAAAACTGCATGTATATTTCTCTTACTATGGCATGTCTTCTAGTGAAGTAATGGTATTTTGTCATGAGAAAAAATATACACTTATAAAACTTCTCTTTTACAAATCAGTCATTGGTATTCCGTCAACTATACTCTCTTGCATCCCTTTTTTGATAAAATTTTTTAAAAGAAACCAAACGATTCTTAGACTGATTCTGTTCTATATTTTTATATATAAAGATCCTATATTTCTTGGGTGAGAAATCTGTGTAATTTATCTTAAGAGAAATGTCAAGTTCTGACTACTTAAGAGCAGTGGTTGATCTCATTTCTTCTTTGGGTTTTTAAGTTTCTATGATAGAAACAGTTCCTCATTTGACTCAACATATTTTGATTTTCCCCTTATCTAAAAATAAAATTAGAATGTATTTCCCTATCAAACTTGAATGCTTAAAAGATGACTACCAAACTGTAAGTCATGTAAACAAATCTTTCATAGTATGTGCTTTTAATGACTGTTGCAAAGTAAGTGTGCACTGTGCACATGAACAGTGAAGCCAGGACTTTTCACAGACTATATGTATACAATAAACTTCCAGAACATAATAAAAACTAAATTAATAAAAACAAAAAGTCAATGATCATTTTGATTCTTTCATCAGGAAACATCTGTATATAAAGATCTTGTTTTCCTGAATATGATATTAATTTTATTGCAGCTATCTAAACATTTAGAAAATTACTAGTTATAACTAAGAATATAGAATTAGTAAATAAAAAAGTATATCAATAAGAACATTGCAATAACAAAAGAAAGTATTTGCAAGAAGATGAAATAAAAGAGCCTTGGATTTAAACTTTTTTAAAAAAGTATAAAATAGATTAGTAGGTAGAGAACAAGAATATTTTTCTTTTGTATTCCCATAAAATAATGCAAATTCCAACAAAAAGAAAACTTGTATAATATTATTAGTATTAAACAAAATAGAACTCAGGCAGAAAACATTAAAGGAGTATAATAATATCAGATTTATAAATAGATTAATTTACTGAAAAATATAGCAGGTAGGAAACAATGCACCTAATAATATAGCTTAAAATACATAAAATTAACAGAAGAAAGAGAAGACATTGATTTTAATTTTTTTTCCAGAAACTTACAGATAAAGTAGAGGGAAAAGTATTTGAACAGTAATTGCCTAGCTTGATTGAAATAACAGCCTCACGCTAATATTTATATTCTGAGAGATTTTTATATAGAGAACTATCTACCAAATTAAATAGAGAATATATACTTATTTTTCAAAAAATAAATATTTATAAAATCTGGCCAAGTACTGGTCACACCAGGAATTTTGTAAATTCATACACTTACTACACATCCATGGATATACATCCGTGACACACTTACTAAGCATGAGTGAAGATTTACTTCCCAATCCTGGATCCCCTACACACACACACACAAAAAAAAAGCAAACACCAAAAACTATTCACCTGCAAATTTAGAAATACACTCCAAATTTATTATTTGCTTAAATGTGAAACCAGTATGGAAATTTTCATATATTTAGAATGGAAAGAAAAAAGAAGTTATCATCATATTTAAAAAGGAAGCTATAGATTTAAGTGCATTTTCTGAAAAACAGGAGCAACTGATACTAGTGAAGAAGCTAGCTTTCAACTCAGGATGATAGAAAAAATCCTAACAAAATAAATATTATGAAATAATACTAAATAAAAATCTGAGAAGAAAATATTAACAGTAAATTAATAAAATGATAAAAGAGAGACCAAAAAGTTGACCCATAAAACAAACGAACTGGTTACGTGAAAAGACAGAGATATCTGTGCAAGCATAACCAAGAAAAACAAAAACAGATAGTCACTAAAAATAGCAGCATGAATGGAAAAGGCTTCTAATTATAATTATAGTAACTGCTAACTTTTACTGTATGCTTAATGATGTGCCAGGTGCTGTTTTCAATACTTTACATGTAATTAGCCTATTTAACTTGACAACATTTTTTATGAGATAGGTGCTATCATTTTAATCTCCATTTTACAGATGAGAAAACTACGCCACAAAGAGTTTAATTAACAAGGTGACAATCACACACCTGTGAGTGATGGAGCTCGTTCATCAACAGAGGCAGTCCAACCCTAGGCCCCGTATTATTAGCCATCATTATCTTTACACTACCTTCAAGATATAGAGAATATTTCAAGAAATATAGAAGAGACTTTAACATTATTAGAAAATATCATGTTAAACTTCATTGCAGTAAATATAAAATTTTGCATAAACAGGCACTTATTTTTCAAAAATAACAATTAGCTGGAGAAGATTTAGAAGACTAATTATAAGACCTACCTAACCCCTTTTCCCTGACCCCTACTCTCACCAAAGGAGAAAAACTATTCAGTTTCACATGGGAGTTCTACCAAATTTTCAATAATAAGAAATTCCCATTTCATCCAAAATGTCCTAGAGCATTGAAAAGGATAAAAAATTCTTCGGTCGATTTTACAAAATACAAGTAACCATTGTAATTTCTTTTGCTGGGGGAGGGCCCAGAAAGACTGCAGAGAAAGAGATGTGTCTAGGTCCTTGCATTATCTGAAAAAAATTTTAATTTGCCCTCACTTTTAATTGAATAAGATAAAAATTCTTTAGTCAATTTTACAAAACCTTAAAGTGTAGCAAGAGAAAATAAAAACCACAGCTCAATATCATTATGATTTAGATGCAAAATTCACATATACACATACACGTGCACACACACACACACACACAGAGAAGTCAATAAATTGAAACCATTGTGAGTTTATCTCAGAATTGGAAGAATAGTTCAAAATAGAAACTCTAGTAACTTTATAATAATCTAGTAGGTGCAAGAAAATTATTTCACAATGTTCAAAGCTCACACATGATTAAGAAAAATGGAAACTAAAAAAAAAGCTTCTTTATCTTGGTAACGTGTATCTATTTAAAAACCTATGGCAAAAGGCTTTTTCTGTTTAGGATACATTAGAATCGTCTTCACTGAAGCCAGGAATGTGAAGAGATGTCAATGTTATTATTTAACACAATTGAAATGAAAGGTTCTTGTTAATGTGGGACTCAGTATTTTAATAATGTCAGTTCTCCTAAAATAACATATGAATTTAGCACAATCCCAATAAAATCTTAATGATATTTCCCCAACTCTTGACAAGATTATTCTAAAATTCATATAAAACAGTGAATATACAAGAAAAACTTTCTCATTTGGAACAAAAGGGACTTTCTGCCAGATATAAGAATGCATTTCAACTATATTGATAAAAATATTAGTGGCACTAATATAAGAAAAGGCAAATAAATTAATATAACAGAATATATATGTATATGTATGTGTAAAGGTGTATGCCTCATATACACACATGAAAATCTGGCATTTAATAAAAGGAGCGTTTCGATTCAGGGGAAAGTTTTTAGGACAACTGATTTGCAAGTATTACTGGTTTTATTTTTTTAGATTAATATTTTATATCCAACAAATAACACATATATAGCATGTGCTATATTACTTTTCTGCATTTAAGAATATACTTAATACACTTAAATCTCAGTTTCCTGATCATCTCCTTAACCCTAATATATGTGATAGGTTTATATTAACATTATCATGAAGATCTTTCAGCTGCTTAATCATATTATTTGCTACAGAATTAGTTAAGAAGTGTTTCTTCGTCTTCTATTTTCTTGAAGAGTTTGTGTTGAGTTTGTCATTATTTCTTCCCCTAGTGTTAGGGCGAATTCATTAGTGGAGCCACATGGGCCTGGAATTTTCTTTGTAGGAAATTTTTTAAACTATAAATTTAATGTCTTTAATAAATATAAATCTCTTCTGTTATTTGTTTCTATGTAAGTGAACTTTGGCAGTGTCTTTTGGGAAATTTAGCCGTTTCATCTAAGTCGTTGAGTTTATCAGCATGAAGTTTATCTCCTAATAACATTTTAATATTTGTGTAATCTGTAATGATGTGTCCCTTTTCATTTCCCAAATTGGTAAACTGTGTCTTCTATTTTTCTCTGATCAGTTTGACTAATGGTTGATCAATTTGTTTTTCAAAAAACCATTATTAGTTTCATTGCTTTTGTTTGTTTGTTTTCTGCTCTCATTTTACTATTCCTTTTTCTCTACTAACTTTGAGTTTAATTTGCTTTCTTTTTCTGGTTTTTGAAAATGAAAGCTTAGAAAATTAATTTTGGATATTTACATTTTTTCTAATACAAGCATTTTAATGCTATAAATTTCCTTTTAAGCACTGCTTTAGCTGTATCCCACAAACTTTGATATGCTGTGTTTTCTTTTTCATTCAGTTAAAATATTTTCTAATTTGACTTGTGATTTCTTCTTCGATTAATGGGTTATTTAGAAGTATGTTGTCTTGCTTCCCAATTTGGGAAGATTTTCCAAAACTCTTTCTGCTATCCTTTTTAACTTAATTTCATTCTTGTAAGAGAACATAGTTGAAAGGATTTAAATTATTTAAACATGTTAAAATTTGTTTTATGGCCCAGACTATAATCTACTATGATAAATCCTCCATGCACAGTTGAACATAATGTGTTCTACTGTTGTTTGGTGGAATACTCCGTAAGTGTCAATTACTTAAGGTGATTAAAGGCGTTGTTGAAGGTTTCTATATTCCTAGTGGTTTTTCTACCAATTATTGAGAGAGTGATGTTGAAATCTCCAACTAAAATTATGGACTTTTCTACTTCTCCTCTTCTTTCTATCAGTTTTGGTTCAACGTTTTTTGAAGTTCTGTTATCAGAAGCACAAACATTTAGGCTTATGTCCTCTTGATGAGCCAACTCCTTTTATCATTATAAAATATCATTTTTTTCTATAGTCATATTTCAACTGCTTTCTGAAAACATTTCTGAAATTTTGAGATCTCTAATTTGTTTTCTCTCCTTTCTTATCATAGTAATAATTTATTATCCTTTGTACTTCTGTGTGGCCATTTCAAACATAGAAAAGAAATGAGATTAGTCACTTATCTTGACCTTGACATTAATGTGGAAAAACCTTAAGCCAAATTAAATTTTGAGAAAACAATTCCCTTAATCAGCAATGCATTTCTTTGGCTACTTTGGTTGTAGGATAAACAATTGTTTCAGACAAGCTTAAGTAAAATGATTTCATGGAAATCTGAATCATGATTGCAGAACAACTGAGTTCTGGTAGAACTGAGCCCCAAGGCAGGTTCTGGATCCAAGGCAGTCCTGGAAATACCGGAAAAGTCTGAAAATTGATTTCAAATGTATGTCATCCATTTTCTTTCTAGCTTATTCATTCCTTCTTCTCTTTGAACCATCTTTTTTCCTACTGCTTTGCTTCTGCTTTATAACAATAGGTTGCCTTGGTCAAATTACTTAACCTCTCCATGCGTTGGTCTCTGGGAGTAATAACAAGGGTTATTGTTCATAGGGTTATTGTAAAGACCACTTAATACAGAGAATAGCACACAGCAATCATTTATTTTACCTGTTACTATCTTGTTTGAAAGAAAACTTAATGGAAAGATGTAATATTTATGACAAGCTGTCTAAATAACCATTTTGTTGCATTAGGTGTGCAAATTTTTCTTACATAAGATTATATGATAACTTTCTTTTGGAGCTTAGTATCAGGAAAAAGCTTGTCTCTTAAAGAACTGATGTATGCCTTTTCATCAGGTGTTGAGACTTCTGTAGTTCTTCACATCTTCCTTTTTGCCCAGTCTACCCAGAAGTTGAAAGAGAAACTTAATGTTCCCTCATAGTAACTATAGCAATTCCACTGGGGAGCGTATTTACATACTTTATTTATTTGCTTTCTATTTTCTAGTTATAATCTGACAGCTGTATAATACAAAGGTTTTTTTTGTTGTTGTTGTTGTTTTGGTGTTTTTGTTTTTTGTTTTTTTGTTTTTGAGACAGAGTCTTGCTCTGTCACCCAGGCTGGAGTTCAATGGCACAATCTCAGCTCACTGCAACCTCTGCCTCACAGGTTCAAGCAATTCTCCTGCCTCAGCCTCCTGAGTAGCTGGGATTACAGGTGTGTGCCACCACGCCTGACTAATTTTTATATTTTTAGTAGAGACAGGGTTTCACCATGTTGGCCAGGCTGGTCTCGAACTCCTGACCTCAGGTGATCCGCCCGCCTCGGCCTCCAAAGTGCTGGGATTACAGATGTGAGCCACTATGTCCAGCCTACAAAGTCTGAACTCTAAGTTTCTTTCATCTATTCTGGAAAGAAAGTCAACAAGCAGAGAAGTGTTATTTTATGTAAGTCCGAGGCCTAAAAGTTGAAAACACAATCCCTGCTTTCAAAGACTCCAGTCTAGAGCAGAGTTCATTTCTTATGACAACTCACATTAAGAAAAAATACAAAAATTAGCTGGGTGTGGTGGCGCACATCTGTAATTCCAGCTACTCAGGAGGCTGAGGCAGGAGAATTGCTTAAACCCGGGAGGTGGAGATTGCAGTGAGCCGAGATTGCAGTGAGCCAAGATTATGCCACTGCACTCCAGCCCGGGCGACAGGGCAAGACTCCATCTCAAAAAAAAACAAAAACGAAAAACAAAATCAGACACTTACATTGCAATTCAGCACATGTATAAATGTGTGTGTAATATATTAAACCAATGTTTAAAAGCACAAATATGCAAAATGTTCCGATCGGTTTATAATTATTAACTCAATTAATTATAACTATTTTAGGAAACAGGCCCTATTATCATTATCTTTATTTTTTTCAGATTAGGTAACTTAAGTACAGAAAGGTTAAGTAACTTTGCCAAAGTCAACTAGATACTTTGTCAATGAGAGTAAATCTGGGACTGGAGTCCAGAGAGTATGGTTTAAAAATTCATGCTCTATTCCATTACACATGGCAGCCTCCCAGTATTTAGCTTTCTTCTATGCAATGCGTTTCTTTCTATCCTATTTGTCTACACTCTCTTTCCATTTCTTAAATCCTAGCCACGATCCCCAATCTGATGGGTCACAATCACTACCCACTAATGAGTCACAATCTATATACTATCCATACTATAGTACATACATACATAGTACATACATACATAGTATAGAACATACTACAGTATGTTAAATATTAATAAAGGGGAAATAAAACACTTGTACATGACTGTCAATGGCCAGCAAGATAGTTCAAACAGGAGCTCTGCACTCTACCAAGTGGACCAAAGGAGGCCTCACAAAGCAGGAAACAGTTAAGTTGAGGCTGGAAGATAAATAAAAGCTTGCCCAGTACACAAAGCATGAGAGAAAGCAGAGGGTTTTCCAGGCAGAACACATGTGCAAGGCTATGAAGGGGTAAAAGATCATGGGTTCTCATTCCTGTGAGGTGAGCTAAGCACTGTATGAGTAGAGTACCAAGGATGCACATATGAGCAGAACAGCAAAGGCCCCAGCTCTCTTGAAGCTTGTAGTCTAGTATAGGAAACAATTATACTAGCAATGGCAATATAGTACTATAAGTGTACTGGAGATTACAAGATTATATCAAGTTTATCTAATACAGTCGAGTCATTCAAGAATGAGTAAGAGTCATGAGACAATTAGGAGAAAAATCATTCTAGGCCAAGAGAATGGAAATACACTATGAATGAGAGATGAGAGAAAACAGAATAATGAAGACCTGAGTATTTTCAGAGGCAGAATGGTATAATGCTCCAAGAATGAGTGCTAGACCCAGACTGCACAGATTCAAAGTCAGCTCTTCTACTTGTTATCTGTGTGTCCTTGGGAAAGTTACTTAATATCTCTGTGCATCAATTCTTAGCTGTAAATTGAACTAATAAAGTCTTTTTGTGAATTAAATGAATGAATACATATGAGGCACTTAAAATAATTCCTGAAACATAGAAAGTGCTCTACAAATATTAGTCATTACTATTATTTTTTCAAGAAGATGAATTTCAAGGCAAGAACAGAAGGAATTAAACTGGAAACAGTATGCATGGGCTGGGATGAGGCTGGCCTTAATAAAAAAGTATTTCTTGAGGTCCTACTATGTGGATACTGTTATAGGTGCTGGAGATTCAGCAGTGAACAAGACATCCCACTAGTTGCTGGGTTCAGTTCAGAAGGAGTCATTTTTTATCTATTGCTTTATTTAGTCCCCATGTTTACTCCATTGGTAAGTTCTGATCTCCCTATCACTTAAATATATTCTAAATTAAACCATTTCTCATCATTTCCACTACATCTACCCTAGTCAAGCCACCATCATCTTTTGCTCGGGGTGCTCCCCAGTCAAATATTCACAGAGCCCAACAGCCTTGAATGATCCCTTTAAACTAAATTGACAGCATATCATTTCCCTGCATAAAATGAGCCAAAGGTTTCCTAGCATAGTTAGAAGAAAATTTAGGCTTTTTGGAAATTATTCTGACCAAATAACTTCTGAGCCCTTAGGAACAATGTGAAGGGAATTTTAAAACACCCAAGAAGCAAAAAAGAGATTTGGAAAGATTCTTATTGATCATCTAAGAGTTTGGAAGATACTATAGTAATTAATTAATAAGTAAATTAATAAACAATTTTTATTAATTTAAGGACAGAGGCAATCAACATTGGTAAATTTCCCAATAACACAAATCTTTCAATATATAAACCTAGACTAAAACAAAAACTAATAAAGCAAAACATACAATTAAAACTTTTCTAAAATGCATTACTTATTTCCCTGCCATATGAAATAGAGTAAGGTCAACAAAATAATGCTTTGTTAGGAATTCTGTTATTTAATTTCAACACAATGTAAATACACTGAAAAGGGTGGCTGCAGGGCCCAGTCATGCCTTGCCCTTGTCCCCAGACAGTCTGTCCTTTTCATAGTGGCCAATTATTTTATCTTCCCCATGTCAGCTAATATTTCAGTATTTTAGCTTCTTCCTTACAAATTTAATTTACCTAAAGTAGGAAAAACAGGATGCTTCCATGAAAAGCAATATAGGCAAGCTAGTTAAATAAGAAAACCTAATTTTATATACATGTCTAAGTCGACAGACTTGGCCTAAGGATGCCTCCACAGCCCTTCTGACAGTAAAATATGTAGGCTATTTTTCTGGAGCTTTTCTTTGTTGCGTCAAGGTTTGCATGCATATACTGATGTTGGTTAATGTAAATCTGACATCTGAATTAGTGATGTGTCCCTGATATTCTTTTTATGAAGGAACTGTCAAGTTTTGCCTGCACTGTGTAGATTGCAGGGAAGAAGAGGAAGAAGCTTCTCTATCTGGGTTTTCTGGCTATACAGTATCTCTGATGTACAATACAGCAAAGTGCAATAGAAGAAGGTATGCCTGTATTTAATTCGACTTAACATGCTTGCACTTTGGCTTGAAGACAAGCACTTAAAGTATATTGAAAGATTTTTATATAGTGATATGTAGAAAATTGGGATTAATAGTTAAAGCACAGAGCTTGAAGATGTTAATACACACACATATATACACATAATATGCACACATACAATATATATATTTATAGACACACACTACATATATTTGTATGTGTGTGTGTGTGCATATATATATACGCACACACACATATATATCTTGATAAGTTGCCTTCCTAGATCAAAGAAAGGGTGATCATATTTTAAATGGTCTCAGAGAGTCACTGAAATACAAACATGAAGTTTTAAAAGCTTCCAAATAATAAAAACTATCAAGGAAAAGTATCTCCTACAAACTTATATTCTCATTTTCATTTCTTATAACTAGACATTTAAATGCTTTTATTTTAAAAGAGAATGAAAAGAATAAAAACAAAAGAGAATGATAATGCTGTTCCCTTCTAATCTGGAGGTGGCCATCACCTGATTATGCTTCCCAGAAAAGTGCCTGGTCTGGTAATATCTGTGGAAACCCTGGTGAAGCAAAAGAGCTTCTGTGAATCCATAACTTGGTTTTGCTTTAAACAGTGAGATGGTGACACTGGTTATTACCACATCTCCAATTTCCAACATAGAAAACAGAACAGGATACGGATATAGGCCAGGGAGATGATTTTTCCATAGTTGCAGTAACCTCAGTAATTTTAAGGATTGTTTTTTGGCCATCATGGAGGCTTGAAAAGGGTCTAAATAGTTTTTAATCTTCCCTGTTTTCTTAATACAGAAAGAACACACTATCAAAGACAAAACACAACATAATAAAACCATCTTGCCCCATACATTGAGAGTGATGTGGCTGGATCATTGTTTATCCCACTGACTGACAGTTCTGGCTGATTCATCCTCTGTGGTACCTGTATGCTTGTCTCCTTTTATCTTTTTTTATTTATCACTTTGTCCTATCACACTGAAAAAGGAATTTCCCAAATGGTTTTTAAATAGAGAAGTACATTTTGCTCTTGCAGGTTTATGGGCTATTGTAGGAAAAACCACATCCTCCAGCTATATTGTGTGTATTTCTAAAACTGCGAGTTTATCCGTACATTTCTGAAAAGTTTTTATTGCAACTTGAAATTTTCTTTAAAAACTGGCTGGGCACGATGGCTCCCAGCTCTCATGCCAGCACTTTGGGAGGCTGAGGTGAGAGGACTGCGTGAAGCCAGGAGTTCAAGTTCAATCTGGGCAACAAAGTGAGTCCCTGTCTCTATAAAAATAAAAAGTCCTCTCATTGATTAGTATTATAAGTTTGAAATATATCTTATTTAAAACTCTGCCTTTAGGACATGATGAAAATGATACTTAGTACAACAAAAGGTATTTAAAGAGAAATGATAAATTAATATCACTACATACATCAACACATAAAGTTAATGCAAAATATTTAGCCTATTTATACTATTAATAAATGCTTAAAAGCCAAAGAAAAATGAGCAATGATAATTAATAATAGTCTCAATTGAGCGTCATCTACATGTGTTTCACATAGAGAATCTCATTTAATTCCTCTAAGAATATGCTCTCCAAATAGTTGTGGAAAGCAAAGATGAGAGAAAGCAGGTAACCTCCTTAAGACAATACAGGTATTACATAACAAAGCCAAGTTTTCAACTGCGGAAGGAATCAGCTCCTCTAATAGCCAGAGCTGCAAGTCATGACTCCCATGGTTTCCTCTTAGAGATATTTTTTAAAAACGTCTATTAGAGCTGGTAAACTTAAATACCATATGTGAAAATAATATTTTAAAGCAAACTCCTAAGGGACACAAAGATATAAATGCGTAAAAAATTGGCATTTCTATGTTCTGTTGACATTTGAAATCTTTTCTTTTATCTCTATATTTGGTTTTGGTGAAAATTTGAGACCATTTTTTTGCACCTAGTGAACATTGTTGTTTTATTCTGTCTTGTTTTGTTTTTCAAAAATCTCCTTCCAACTACATTTTTAAAATTCCCCAATTTTAAACTTTATTGATATCAGTCTTTTCCCCCTTCTTCTTTCTGTTTTTTCTTCTTCTTCCCTTCCTTCTCTTTCTTTTCTTTTAAATCATGGCAAAACGGTCTTTTCATTCCTGGTTTCACACGCTAGAGATCTGATCTAGAAGACAATGCCAGAATTTTTTCAAAAAGGAGTGACAATTTCTTCTCTCTTTCCATCTGCATTCTCTGTAATCACTTATTTTTAAAAAATATTCATGAGAAAGAAATTTTCTCTTCATTTTGGAACACCAAAATCTTCTTTCCTAGCAAGAAACGGGTTCTTCCTTCTCTTGCCCACCTATCTCTGTCTCATCTGGAGATTAGTCATGTAAACATTTGCTTGGCAACTGGTTTCTTCAGGAAGTTAATTTGCAAACCTCCATAGATAATTTAATTTATTACTTTACCAAACAGCAAACTGTTTTAAGAGAAACCAAAATGATTTCATAAAAAATTTCAAAAGTAAACAAAAATGAATTAAGCAGAGGAAGAGCACACTTGAAAGGATCTAACTTCCAATAAAGAATTATGAAATATTGTATCTTAAATACATGGGCTTCATCTTGCTCCGTATGTTCAGAATGCCAAGGCATTGTGCAAATCCAGAAGCTAGATTTGCATATAAAAAGTATATTTGTAGTTCATAAAAGTACCTTTGGATGAAAATTTTGAAATTCAAGATAAAAACCTAGTCTGTAAAAAAAAAATGTAGACTGGCAAAACACTAATTTACTTTGAGTAAGTATAATACAATTCAAAATGAGGCAGGAGAAAAAGGCTTTAAAAGATATGAAAGTAAATTGTTCTTTGTTTCTTTACAGCCCAAACTCACTGAATATAGTAACAAACAGTCCTAACTGCCACTGAGCTTGCTGACAAAGTGATGTTCAATAAACACCCACTGATGATACTAAAAATAAGATATTTGGAAAGAAAGTAATATCTTAGAGATGCACACAATTTTGAACCAAATATATTCTTCCATATAATAGAACTTGATATCTGAAGCAGAAAATAATATTGAGCAGATTAACATACTCTGTCCCCAGATGATTTTGTTTCCTCATATACATAGCTAAATCTGTAAAGTGCCCTCTAGAAATGTTTATTTGAATCTATAAATGACTCTTTTATTACTTAGCTACTCAAAGTAATTATGATATGATAATAAGTGATATTTTAAGTTCTTTTTGAAAACAATAATGCATTCTGATAATATTATACAGAATTAAAAACCCGACGCACAGAAACTCTTCTGACATGACTGTCTGTACTTGCTAAAGATCAGTTAGATAGTAGAAATGAACCATTTGAAGTTCACTGCTAAGTCAAATTTGACTTTGTAGTTTAAAGTCAAATCATCATTATCAAATATGGAATGTGAATACAATGGATTTGATTGTTTTAAATGAACCTATAAGGCACAACAATAATCTAGTCACTTAGAAAGTAATGAAGCATACTGAAATTTCTTCTGTGAAGGTAGATGATACAAAACCCAGAAGCCCTTTGCCTTTGAACAATTCTATCCATTCCAAAGTAAAATACACCCCCATCACTTGGGTTTGGCCATTCCAGTGACAACTATATGTTAGCTTACCCTGCTTCCTTACTCATTTACATTTTATTAGGAGGTCAAGGAACGGCTCACTGTGGAGGTCACATTCAAGTTGACACCTGCATAAGAAGTGTCAGCAATAAGGCCACTTTGGGAGTAGAGACTGGTGGGGAGAAAGAGAGAGGTCAGAGAGCTCAGTAAAGTCCAGACCATGCACAGCTTCAGGCCAGGTAAAGAATGGGAAGCTACTGGCAGATTTTAAGCAGGGGGATGTCATGATCTAATGTTTTCAAGAGACCACTCTAGCAGGAGGAGTGTGGTGGAGTGAGAGTGGGTGTGGGTAGAGCAGTTATATGACCATTTAAGTGATCTTAGCAGACATGATGGCAGCTCTGCAGTGAAGACCAGGAGATGAACATGGGATATATTTTGGAGTTGTATCTGATCGGGCATACTGATGGATTAGAGGGGAGTAGCAGTAAGCAAGGTAAAACTCAAGGCTGCCTTGATGATATTTGCTGAATTGAGGAAAGGCTGTGGGAAGAATATTGCGGATAGGAGAGGAGTAGGGGTGAAGCAAGAGTCCAGTTTTGGGTTATATTAACCTCGGAATGTCTGTGATATATCCAAGTAGACACATCAAGGAGGCAATTGGATCTAAAAACTTTCAGCTTGGTAGAGAGGTCAGTGCTGGATTTATAAATTAAGTAGCCATCGGGTTATTGCTAATGTTTAAAGCTGTAAGACTGGGTCCAGGTTGAGAGTATGACTGAAGTGCACCTAGGACCCAGCCTCTGGACACCTCACCACTGAGAGTTTGGAAAGAGAAAACCAGCCTGCAAAGAAGACTGAAGTGTTCCAGTGTGGAGGAAAACCATAGAAAATGGCATCCCGAAAGTCACAAGCACACAATGTTCAAGAAGATGAGAGCGTTCAACTCGGTCAAATGCTGTGAAGACATCAACGAAGCTGGGAACAGAAACATAACTATTAGATGTGATAAAACTAGAGGTCATGGGTGACCTTAAAGAGGCATTTCAGTAAGTATGGGGGCTGGAAACCTATTTAGAGTCAACTGAGGCAAAAATGAAACGTGAAAATATTAAGACAGCACTTCTGTTTGCTGTCTTGGGTAGAGAAAAATGGGGTAGAACCTGGAAGGGGATAATGTCAAGAAAAATGTTTGAGTAGAAATGAATACCAGTGAGACTGATCCAATGAAAATGGAGAAATTGATGGTGTAGGAGAAAAACAAATTTAACTGCAGGAGGAAGTCTTGGGAGCAGGTAAGAGGGGATAAGAGGAAGCACAGCAGAGGGACCATACATAGATGACAGTAGGAACTCTCCACCCATCGCATTGGGAGGAAAGTCAGAGCGTGTGAGTTTATACATAAGTAGGTTGGTATATTTTGAGGTACATGATGAGGGGTTATTTTGAAACTAGACACAGAGCATATGTGTACTATGGGATATCAAAGCCAGTGTACATAATTTGTATTAATGAGTATACACAAATATATTGATCACCATCTTAAAGACATGAATAAGGCAGTAGAGAGAGGGATTTGAGGATATATCTTAGACATTGTTTTTGCTTGATTTGATTCTTCCATTTCTACCCATTACATTTTCATATACTGAAGATCTATGACTTTCTAGTTAGATAATTTTATAATGCTACCAGACAGGGAGCCAAACTCAAAATCTATCTTCCTTGAGAAGTTCTATCCTATTGTCTTAGTCTTCTCTGATTGTTTCTTGACCTCTAGGCTGCACCTCACAGTACAGTTGGCACTTAATCATTTCATATTTGTCTCCTGCTCATAGGTCTTATTGTCTCAAGTAGATGTTAAGGTTCCAGGATGCGGCCAAGTATTTTACAATAAAATATCATTGTCTCTCCCACTGCGAAAAACCTACTATTAGATATAAAGTGAGTACTTAATAAATGTTTGTTGATCAATTTATCTTTTAAGGGTTGAATGGCTATAAAGAGTTTTATGCAGTAATTCCTTGGCTAACAGACTACACGTAATTCTTCACGGCACCTGCTGGGCATTGCTGGGAGATGCTGAAATAATTCATCAATTTTCTCCTTTTTATGCTATTCAATTAGTCTGTCTAGGGCAAGGTCTAGAATGTACATCAATCAAAAGCACAATAATGACCTGTGTACAAGCTATCTCCATACTAATGATTTGCATCCACTATCTTACAGAAAGAGCTTTGGTCTAAGAAAGCACTGAAGTGAAGGAAACTTTAAGGAGAATACTGTAGTAAGAACTGAGAATTACCCAGTGTTACTGCTGCAAATAGTTTAATGATGAGTTTGAAATCAATTTGGCAGTACCTTTAGTGGAAAAATAATATTAAGAGAATTCTCATCACTATAGCCTATTTTGCATTGTCTTAGATAAAATTTTTCTTCAGCCTGCACTGAAAGCTTAAATGTCAGTAGATTTTTAGTATATGGACTTCTAGTTTGTTGAAATTACGTGTAGCATGTTTAGCTTTTAATTTAATTCCAATTCTTAAGGCAATTAAAACTATTTGGATATAATATTTAAATCAGAATCCAAATATGGCATACATATATTTTTCTTTTAAGAAGTAGTTGTACTGTCATACAATAGTGACCTTTAATTTTATGTAACAGGTTATCACGGAAAGTTAAAGAATTAATCATCAGAATAGCATTTAACCAAAAATCCCACATACCATATACATGGTAGTCTATAGAGCTCTGCAGAAGTGAGTGATTACAACTACTGTAAAATTTTGTCATTCTATAAAGTAGTCATTGACAGAATAAATGACTTTTTTCCATGTTATATGCAAATTGACAAAGATAATATCTGATAAAATGGAAAACACCAAGAGACGTAGAACTTCAGAATATATGAAACCCACACCAAAATATCATTAGCAACACTCTTTCAGTAGAATCCCATAGCATGAGACAATATTAATAGAGAGAATCTTTTAAGAACATTTGTTGCATAAAATATTTTAATTGAAACAATTAATGAATTCCATAAGATAAGTGTAGATTTATAAGATTTCCATTTTTCAATACTTACATGAAAAGATCTGATAACAGAGCCACTAAGTATAGGTAAGAAATATTAAACCTGTTTAGCTATTATTCTAGGTTTCTATTCATTTCTCACTAACTTACATTGATTTTTGTACTGCTTTTATTCATCCTATAAATTAGACTCCAACTGGTGATAAAATGTCAAAGTTTGCATTGTTCATCTAAAAAAAATAAATCTAGACAATTTAGAATTATTTAAAAATTAACCAATAAACTATGATCCATTTGCTCTCTTTGTGAGCGCTTGGGTGGAAAAGGAGACATATTAGTACATTAGTAAGGTGTTTCTTTTTCTTTAATCACCAGGAGAAAAGATATACAAATCTTTTTCTTAAAGCTTTTTTCTTTCCCACGGAGACAACACATCTTAAAACGAAGGTTAACAAGCAATTAATAGCACAGACTTAACTAAATATTGCAAATGTGATAGTATAATATCTTGGTAAATATGGGAATTTTGAGAGCCATAAAATTAAAGACTTTGATATGTGTGAGATCAATAGACATGACTTATCACTATTTAATATGAGCTTTAATTTTTAAATGCCATGTTCCAATGAAAAAGTATATTACACAGGAAAATTGAAATTTCAATAAAGAATCAAGACAAAAGAAACAAACTTTATATTAAAGTACCTCTAAAGGTTGTACTTACGCAGCAACCTCCTCTTTTGACAATCCTTTGAAATTCACCTCTAGATAATGATCTATGTCATCTTTTTCTTTGATCAATTGAGACCTAAATGAAATAGAAAGAAATAATAAAGCACCACCTTATCAAGTTGAAAAGCTACCAAACATGTAAAATGCCACTAGGAGAATAGAAATGTTCAGGGTATAATACCATATATAATAAATGCAATAGCTATAGAGTTAGGTCATTGGCTGATCATTTCAAAATTTTATCTTTCCTGAATGGAAAATGATAACGAAGAATATTAAACCCAGTATGTAAACAAATAAAACACCAACACCTTGAAATAATTCACTTTCTACTTAAGAGTCTTCTCCTCAAAGCTTATAAGATCTTCTATTTTGCTCACATTTTTTCGTGGTGTAACTTTCCAACTGCTGAAGTTATATACTGTTTGGCACAGAATCCAGAGCCCAGAACACCTGTTTGATTCAAATATATAACATGAATTTGTTCCAAACATTACTGAATTTTGTCCTGAAATGCTCTTTGAACAGTTTTTTAAATCACACATAAAACTCAAATTACTAAAGGTTCAAGGTGTGATATGATTTTAAGAAGCCCTTATTGAAAATATATTATACTTGTAGTGCATTCATTCTTCACACCCATTTGCACCTTTAAAAATCAGCATGCTATCAACTTCTCATAACTATGATGATATGGAACTAAACAAATATCAGTGTTTTATTCAGAAGCTATTAAAGAATGCTGATACAAACTTTGCCTTTAGGGGGTATGATAAAAATCTTTTTCTTCAATGAAATGAATACAAGAAAAAGTTTTCTTTAAAACTCATCCTATCCTACGGATATGAGATTTGGCTATGCTTTTGCTCACCTTGAAAACAAAATATAAATTAAATCCTTTAAAAGGCAGAAAGAATAAGCTTTTTCCGACTTCATAAATATTTTACATTATTCAAAAGTAAAACAAAAAATATGTATATATATTATAGTATACACACATGAATTACACATTCATTGAAAGATTTATCTGCTATAGGAAAAGAAAATTTTGATTTACTATTTTAAAAGAATTTTTATGTTAGTTTAGCTGAATGTATTTATTTTGGTCTGGGGGCTTTGGTTTTTCCTAGAAGAAATACTAAAAGTGAGGCATGAGAACAAAGAAGACTCCTAATACTTTGATCATTATACCTTGCAGGAATGGAAAAGTAGGCATATAAAGAAAATAAACCTATGTATGCAAACTATTTATATTGGTAAATAATATGTGTATTACAAAAAGTCAATAGAATTATAAATGGCAATTTCAAAATAGCACAATCAGTTAATATTCATAATTATGACAAAATGTATCAGTTTCTCTGTCCTGCATTTCCTCAGTGACACTTTGAGTAGCTCAGCAGTCACTCATGGGCAGCAGCAGTTTGATGATGCATTTTCAGGCCCCAGCATCATCTCAGGAGCTGATTCATGCCCTCCAATCTACCCTACAAGTAAGGCTCTACCCTCCTTCTTCCTAAACATAAGTCAGCCCTTGGGACCTTATAGATTAAAAGCATTACACCTTTCAGTCCGGGCATGGTGGCTCATCCCTACAATCTCAGCATTTTGGGAGGCCAAGGTGGGTGAATCATTTGAGGCCAGGAGTTCCAGACCAGCCTGGCCAACATGGCAAAACCTGTCTCTACTAAAAATACAAAAAATTAGCTGGGCATAGTGATGCATGCCTGTGGTCCCAGCTACTCAGGAGGTTGAGGTACGATAATCGCTTGAACCCAGGAGGCAGAGGTTGCAGTGAGCTGAGATCACACCACTGCACTCCAGCCTAGGTGACAGAGTAAGACTCTGCCTTAAAAAGAAAAAAGCTTTACACTTTTCATTCCCAAAGCTTCTGCTTTCTGTTCTCCACACACATTTAAAACAGGAAACTTACCTCCAAAACTCTATGGGAACCATGATATAATTGCAATAGGAAATAAAATGATGAAATAACTAGATTAATAAATAAATAATTTGCAGTATTTGAATGTGGTTCATAAATCCTTTTGAAACAACAGATTTCAATATTCTCAATATAACAAGGTATGTTTCTCCTCTCTTGAAATGATTTTATTTTCTGAGATACATTATTGACATTTCTTACTACAGAAAATTCATTCTGTAGGAAAATAAGTAAAAACCAGGGGCATGTACCTTGGAATTTTTCTGGAGGAGCAAGGCAGCTTCTGTCTGGCTAAGGCTGTAAGCTTCGGGCGTGTCATGGGCAGTGGGGGCAGGGTGGTCATTTCGGACTACAAAAAGAAATAAGTAGAAATTGTATTTTAAAGAATAAATCTTTCGAAGGATCCTTTAAGACATTATTAGAGATTCACAGTCTGTCATCTTAGTTGAGAATGTCTACATGTAGTGCTATAGCTGTGTTATTCAGGAATGATGCTCAGTGAGTGGATTCTGTAGGTTGCTTCTCTCATTATTTTCCTCCATTGTCTGCTTTTTGGCCAATTTATTATTTGTCTGTATCTTCACCACAAAGCAGATAAGAAGAAAATATGATAAAAGCATTGATGGTTCAGTTGGCATATTTGGTAAGAGTTTTGTAAGGGACATGATTGCAATTAAAGAATAAAGATTTTTAGGATAGCTACGGATTTCCAATGTTTATGTGTTGCTTTCCTGTTATTATCAATAATTGAAAATTGCTCATACTTGCTGTTTTCTAAAAGCCTTATCGCTCGCAAATAAAGGCTTTCCCTTAGATGTGATAGATGATAAGAACAATTCTCAACAAGGAGACAGCTGCCCTGAGAAAGCACACAGCCATAACAATATAATGAATCACTCAAAATGTACTGTTTTTAAAAAGTTGTTTAAAACAACTTTATCTCACACCTTACATGGGTCAGGAATAAGGACAGGGTATGATAGGCATGGACTTTTTCTCCTCCATGATGACAGGAGCCTCTGCAGAGAAAACTCAGAAGCTGTGGTAACCCAATGATAGGGGACAGGAATCACCTTGAAGTGTCTTCACTCACTTTTCTAGTGGTTGATGCTAACTCTTAGCTGGGACTCAACTGGGGCTATCTGCTAGAACTCATACATGTAGTCTCCTCATGTGGCATAGGCTTCTTCACATCATGGCAACCTAAGACTTCTTATGTAGCAGCTCCAGGCTCCAAAGGCAAGTATTTTAGAGAATAGGCAGGCAGAAGCTTTATCCTCTTTTAGGGTCTACCCTTGGAAGTCACATAGCATCCACTTCTGCTGTAATAACAAGTTCACCCAGATTCAAGGCAAATGAACACAGAACCACCTATTGATAGGGGAGTGTCAAAGTTTCATTGTAAGAAAAGAATATGGCATGGGAGATGCTGTTGCAGCCCTTTTTGGAAAATGCACTGTGCCACAGTGGTGAGCAATTAGCAAGGCAAGTCTATAAAATCAAGTTATCTAAATCTTACTTCAAAGGGACATAGGGACATGATGTCTGTGAACTTAGAATAGAAAAACTGTTACATGGTGCAAGGGCTCTCAGATGCAAAAGAACCCATGCTTCTGTTAAATAGAGAGGCATCCAAAAGGCCAGGGGCTCCTGATCCCACCCCCTCTATATCCACCAGGTTTGACCTGTACTCTTAGCTTCAACAAGCAACTGAAAGACTTGTTTTAGGTTTTAAACAGCTTATCTTCAGCATTACTACCTGTGTGACCCAGGGAAAATCACAATAAAATCCGGGCCTTGAATATATTCAGCAGATATTTAGTGAGCTCCTTTTTGGTGCCAGACACTGTTCCAGGTGCCAAAGATACAGCAGTGAAGAAAAAGACAAAAGTATCTGATCTCGCAGACTTTGCAGTATGGGGGTAAATATGGAGAAAGACAATACACAAATAAGAAAAATACATAGAACCTCAGATGTTGATAAGATTCTCTACTGGAAAACAAAGCAGGGAACTAGAAACTACCCAAATGCTCACCAATGGCAAAGGGATGAATAAAAACAGGAGACAAGCTCAAAGACATTACAGAGAATTTTGTTGGGTGTCCTAACAGTGCAATGTCTTGAGGGTTACTGTAAAAACTGGCTTTTATTCTCATTGAGGTAAGAATCCACTGGAGGATACAGGGCATAGAATTGATACGCTCTGACTTTCATCCTGAAAGGATCACTCTGACTTTTTCTTTCAGGTTAGACTGTAGTAGGGGAAAGGGTAGACAGCAGAGAGGCTAGCTCAAAATCTCCTGTGAAATACAGGGGAGAGAGGGTGGTGTCTTAGGTAGGAGTAGAGGAGAGATGTAGTCAAACCTGAAATAGAACCACCTGTGGATGGCTGAGACCCAATATTCCTCTAGTGCTACAAAGCCATGGTGGAGGTGGGTGTGGAGAAGCACTAAGACGAGAGAAAATCTTCTGAAATTCAGTGTAAACAGACAGCTTCGTGTTACTGAAAAAGATTATTACCCTGGCCTAAAAATCATTTTTTACATAATTAAAGAGAATTCTAATGGAGATCAGTGGTTTATTTTAAATATAATAGAATCCCAGTACTACCAGCTTATCAAGGCGTGATACGATCTATGAAACAAAATGCCCACTTATTTTTATGCAGTTGTAGATTTAAAGTGCACAATCTAAACAGCAAATGTTAGTCCTCTCCTACAGACTAAACATTAGAAACATACTCTATTACCCTTCATAACTTCATAACATAATGACAATTTTTTTTTAATTTTAAAAATCTATTTTTCTGATTAGATGCTACATTAAATAGTTGAGTTACTGGAATAACAAGAATTTACTAAATGGCGACATCATACA
Source organism: Mandrillus leucophaeus (assembly GCF_000951045.1). NCBI lineage: Eukaryota > Metazoa > Chordata > Mammalia > Primates > Cercopithecidae > Mandrillus > Mandrillus leucophaeus. The sequence goes on along the minus strand of NW_012101321.1, from coordinate 6,441,808 downwards.
GAGCATATGGTAAGAAGATATGACTCATGTGAGGTTTGAAGGGACACCAAAGCTCCCCAAACGGGCCTCCCAAGAGCATACTTCAGAGGAGCTATGAAGACTGTTCCACAGAGTTCAGAGTCTTCCAATGTTACAGTGAACATCTGAATGATCTAAGTTCTTAACCCAGACCAGTGTAGCCCTAGTAAATTTCAAAAGGGAGAGAGGAAAACAACTAAGTTTGCTTTATTTGGGGGCATTCCATCATCTACAAATTTTAGACTCTTTTCTAAAAGCCCCACTTAACTTGCCAAAGCATTATGCAGTGGGCACTGGGGCCAGGGTAATCTCTTCATAATTGCAGGCATCTTTGAAGAGTTCACTAAGGAGGTTCAAAATGAGGAACAGCGCTTGCAATTTCCTTGAATACTAAGAATATTCAGCTATTTGTAGACAGATAAAAGAGAGCAGGCCCCAGAGGTGCTGATCCAGTCAACATAGCTCATCCAGGTGAGTATAACTCCTCACCAAAGTTGGCATACCAGCATGTTATATAAAATTTATCCTTTTTGATGTTTACTTGAGATCGAATAGAAACCAAATGCAAATGACATACATGGAGAGGGGTATGTCTTCTTTGTCATACAGATCAACTGCGCTTTTTTTTTTTTTTCAAACTCTGAGTCAACGTTTCCTACCATTAAAGTTTCAGCTGCCAGTTCCTTCATTTTGCTCTCCTCTGATCTAAGAACATTAGCAGCAGGAGCACCTTTACTCTTAAATTTAGTTTAATGTAAGTACTGCAAGCCCTGCTGGCAAGCCTCAAGGCACAAACTCTGAATGGGGGGTGGTCAGAGCTGAATGATAAAGTGGAAAAAAGTTATCAGAGCTGAATGATAAAGTGGGAAAAAAAAAGCATGTTGGAAAAAATATCGCTCAATCAAACTATGTTGGAAAGTTGAAGCTTAGAGTGAGGGTGGAAGTTGAACAGGCTTTCTCCTTGTTTCTGAACCCCACATCCTGCCTTGCCAATGCCTACCGGGAAAGGGAATTTTGTTTCTCAGAATCAATACATGGCCACATAAGGTATTTTGTTTTACAAAACAGATAATGTGTGATCTGAATTTTATGACACAGTTAATATTTTGAATGCACCAAATATTTAAAGGGGTCCTGTAACAAATTACTTTCTTATCTAAGTAATTGCCATCTTTTATGCCTTATAAGTTCAAGCAGGGTTTGTGGTACTTACATTAAATTAAATGCCTGTAAAGAAAGCCTTTTGGTCTTTGTTAATATGAGTTGCATCATTTTCCTGGTGTTGGTCAGACAGCATTCTCAGTTTCCATGTGAGCTCCAGCCTAGACTCCACAATGAAGAATGGGACTAGTGCTATGAGGTGACTGACCCAGGCCTGTAGCATAAATGGAGCACATCGCCATCAGTTATGGCACCTCCTTAGGGTTCTCCTAGATCAACATCTCAGGGGAAAACACACAAGATAGGTGTGACTGCAGGAAAGGAAATTGCTCAGGTTCAGGTGAGTAAGAAAGAAGAAGAATGAAAGATACCTCTTTGGCTGGCATCAGAATGAGCTTAGCCCCAGGAGCTCAGGCTGAATCAGCTTCTTAGGAGGACCCAGAGGCACCTCCCCAGTGCCAGCAAGTGGGCAGTGCTGCAGTGTGGCACCATCAGGTGCTGAGACAAAGATCAAAAGGCCGCCTGAAGCCATTCCACTGTTGGTATTCAGAAGAGATTTGGTGCACCCTTTGATCTGCTGGTTGGCTCTTGTATCACAGTTACAATCTCTAAGTTTGGCCCCCACATGCAAAGACAAATGAGAATGGAGAAATACAGGATGAAAGGTTTGAGAGTGCTAGGTCAGGTTGAATGTGTCCCATGGTGTGAGTTTAAATTTTTGACCCCCAAGTAAAATTCTTCAAAGAGTAACCCTCCTTCCCTCTATCCCCAGAGATGCCTTTATCAGGAAACACAAAGGAGGGAGGCCTACTACTGTGTACACGGAGGCTACTTGGAGAATGACTATGTCTGAGGCTGACCAGTGTCTCCAGGGTTCAGTCACTTTGGAGTAAAAACTGAGATGAGAGAAATAAAGCCAGTAAAGCACAGTAAGCGAGTTTATTGTACATCATCACAAGTTCAAAACAAATATGATTTTACTAAAAATCATTCATAAGAATTAAAACTTTTCCTATTATCACAAGCTCTTTTACTACGAAAGTTTAACAAAAACTACAGAAGAAACATCACTATGCTCCCTAAGTAAAAAATAAATAAATTTATGAAGAGTCACTAATAATGTTTATTCCTGGTATCATAATTTTTTGACACTTCTGGCACTCTCTCGTGGGTAATTAGATAGGTTGTTATGTAAAATAAATAGAAAACACATTTCCTACCAACTGACATTGATGGCTAAATCACAAAATCAAGCAGGAAAAGAGTCTGAAGGCAATCCATATTTCACTTGACTTACATTTGCAGATTACTGCTGATGGTCTCTCCAGGCTTATAGACTTCAGCCTGAAAATCAGGAAGCAAAGAATAATAGCAAAGAAGAAAATAAGTTTAAAATCAGTCAGTAGTGTAGCTCCTCTCCCCGCCCCAAGTCATGGAATAAGATTCACTCTTATAACAAATACTAAGTTCCTACCATCTAAGTTTAGATGAACTTTTAAAGAAAACCCCCAAGTATAGATCCTATAGGAGAAACTAATCACTAAATCAGTGAAATGCCAAAACATCTGAAATATGTATATGTATTGATGTATTTCAATACAAATGTGACATTAGGGATTACCATTTGCTCTCTCAAATTTACAAGATAGAGTTATCTTTGCCAAAAACCGAGAGCATCTCAGTTCCTTTTCTGTTCCCACCTAGTTCTCAACAGGACTAAAGGACTTATCCTATGCATAGTTGTTCACTTCCCTCAGAGGGTCAGGTGAACTGGGGAATAAGAGGAACTGGCGCCTTTCCCTACTTCTCTTTCAATTAGTTTCTTGAGGTACGTGGCGAGGGCCTGGACTCAGGAAGCTTGAGAAAGACTGATGGAGGAAGGGCTGTAGGGGGTCAGGGAAGGGGCTGCCTGAAGAACAGCCCGCCTCTCCAAGGAACTGAGGAGGTCCTGTCCCAGCTTCGCCCCTGCCGTCACGAACCTCGGTGCACTCGCCCAGGGAAACAACTCCAGTTTTCCCTTCCACTGAAGTGAGTCCCCCACCGGCGGCAGGTGCTGGGCGTCGGCGCCGCCCCCTCCTCTGTAAGTGATTCCGAGGCCTGGCTGCGCCGGCGTGGAGAGAGGGGACGCCGAAAGCATCTCCAGGGAAACAAGAGAGGCGAGGCGGGACGACCGGGGGTGGGGTTAGGCTAAACCGGGCCTTGGGATTGGGGCAGCTCCCAGACTCTTCGGGCTTGGGGGCGGAGTCTGGCGAGAGGCGGAGCTTACTGATGGCCGGGCGGGGCCCCCAGACAGCGGAGGCTTTTCAAGCAGGGTTGCTTTCAGAAGTTAGCTCGCTTTTAGGCATTTTCACATAACCCAAGGGGCTCGAATTTGCCACTTTCATTTCTTTCGTGGCCTTGCATTCTCAATGTTTTTCTTCATTGCCGTTTTGTCCACAGGATTGATAGGAAAACGCTGAGCCAGGCATCCATGACCCCGTGACCTGAAGCCAATTTATCCATCTAGCTAAGTCATTCATTCTCCTCTTCCTCAGCCTCTCTTGCAGTCAGAACCCACCACAAATGCCTCCTGTCCTGGCCCCACAGACAATTCAATTTTGAATTGTGGTTCGCTAAATACTCAAGGTCTCTTTAAGAGAATCTCCCTGCATCTGTCCTTATTCGTTTTGCATTTTTACCTGAAACTCAGGGTTTTGTATTTACACTAAATAAATATCATCCTGTTAATCTGGGCCCATCATGCCATCTCTCCTCTCAGAATGAGTGCAAGGAAGTGAACCTTCTTGCTCATTCCCTCATATATATGGGGCAAGAAAGTGAGGCTTGCCACTTGTTACTTCTAAAATACAAAAGTGCTGGAAAGTTAGGCTTTTGTTCCTTGTCTCCTGTCACGCATTGTAGGAGAATGAGTCAGCAATATTGCTCACACGAATCATTCTACTAACCATAAATCGATTCTATCTGGAGTACAAGCATATCTACCATAACCACACTTTCATTCTAACATCTGATTTGCTGTCACAAGTTAATAAATTATTTCCAAGTAAGTTTACATTATACATTCAGTGATGACTATAACAATCTGTAACTGGGCTCCACCCATCCCCCACACCAGTAAGACTCTCATTCTATTCTCATGAGTTTATTTTCCAATTTCAGCATCACCTTAACACACTCCACTGTGACCTGTGTGAATTCTTTTCCAGTCCTTGCTGCTTTTTCTGACTTAGAGGTTTGTGAATTCCATTCACCTTCCTTTCTCACAGGAGGCTGTCTTAGTTGGCTTTCTAGGTAGATCCTTCCTGCTTCTTTGGACTTATTTCTCCTACTTGCTGTTTTTTCACTATTAGTTCTTTGACTAATTCTCTTTCTCCTTCTGTTTAGCATAGAATTCCTTCAGTTAGAGAACTTTGTTCGCAAGTGACAGGAAACTCAAATGGGCTTAAGCGTAAAAGGAAACTGACGGCAAACAAAGGATGCCAGATTCAAGTGCAACTTTATCTAGAGACTCAGGCCTTTCTGAAAGCTTTGAGGATTCCAGAATACCCCTACCTTTCACAGAATTAATTTCTCCTCCTCTCGCCTCCTTTCTCTTAGACCTACCTTTATTTTATCAGTATAACTTTGCATGGTGTTTGGCTTATGGGAACCAAACTTGCCTGAAAGATTTTGAGTACCTTGAAAGCACAGACTTTGTCTTATTGTTTTCTGAATTCCCTGGAATAGTACAAGGATTAGTATACAGTATGTGCTCTAAACTGTTTTTTGAATTAACTGAATGAATGACAGAATAGAGTGGTTTTTCAAACAGATTCTTCCTTATGTAATTCTTCTCATTGCTTCCTCAATCTTCCCCACCTAGAATTCTAGGGAGAAGGTCAGGTGATGCAATTGATAATTTGAATACTATTACTGACATAACAACCTCTAAAGTTTCTTCTTCCAATCTTTCTCTGGAGAAATGATTTTAGATTAGGTCAGCTCCCTAAAGAAGCAAGTGATAATTTTCTAGTGCAAGCCAAACCATCTTAACTACTCCCCATAATTGTTCTCAAAGTGGTTTTGTTATCTCGATCATCAATTTCTACAGTAAAATTATTCTGAATTCTTCTTGTTTTACTAAACACGTCCCCAAGTAACATCTTAGGAAAGAACATATGAGATAAAATTTTGAAGTTCTTTCATGTCTGACAATATCCTTATTTTGCCTACGATCTTTTGGTAGGGTTGCACATTCTAAATTAACAATCATTTCCCTCTGAATTTAGAAGGTATTATTTCACTGTTTTCTAGTATCCAGTGTTCGAGATGAGAAGTCTAGGGTCAATTTTATTTTCCTTCCTTTGTATGTGATGTAATAGTAAGATCCATATGCAGTGACAACCACAAATCTGTGTGGCCTAAAACAACAACGTTTGTTTATTGATTACAGTATGTCACCATCACAAGTCAGCCTTGGGCTCTGCTCCATGCTATGTTACAGGAGAATCAATATGAGAGAACCTTTGCCAGCCTGGAGGATGGCTGGTCTGTAGCAGAGAGATCATGAGAGTAGACTGCACGTTAGCTTTAAAGGCTTCCTCCAAAAGGATACCCATCAGTTTCGCATTTCGTTGGCCACAACTGAAATAGCCATGCTCAACTTTAAGAAAGCAGGTATCTGTGATTTCACCTGTGTCTGAAAGACTAGATACCAATTAATGGTCATAATGATGGTCGTAGACCTGGTTTTTCCCCTCAACACAGGCATTTTTAGGTTACTTTCTTTATCTATTTTATTCTCGAATTTTATGGTAGAACTCTTCAGCTGGGTACTCACATCCTTCTTTAGATTTAGATAATTGTCTTCAATTTTTTAAATTATAATTCCCTTGTCTGAAACTTGTTCTATTATTTCTTTAAGATTCTGTTTAGTGAATGCAGATCCCTAGATTTGTCATTTTTATCCTTGATCTTTTTTAAAAGATTTTTATTCTTTTTGCCTTTATATTCTAAAGTCTGTAAGTTTTTGACAATATTGCTTTTTAGTCTTCAATTGATTTTTTTGTACATAGGAGGAGTCACATTCTTAGTCTTTGAGCGTTCTTGCTTTCTGATTGCTCCTTCTTTATAGACTCTTCTTTTATGAATGAAATGGTTTGCAATTATCTTCCAATATATTAATTTGTTTTTTAAAGTTGTCTTTTTATTTTTAATGTCTGTGGGCACATAGTGGGTGTATATATTTATGGAATACATGAATTATTTTGATATAGACATAAAATGTGTAATAATCACATCAGAGTAAATGGAGTACCCATCACCTCAAGCATTTATGCTTTGTGTTACAGACAATCCAACTGATACTCTTATTTTTAAATGTAGAATTAAATTATGATTGATTGCAGTCACTCTGTTGTGCTATAAAATACTAGATCTCATTTATTCTTTCTAACTATATTTTTGTACCTCTTAACCATCCCCACTTCCACCCCTACCCCCTCACTACCTTTCCCAGCCTCTGGTAACCATTCTTCTACTCTCTATCTCCATGAGTTCAATTGTTTGAATTTTGAGTGCCCACAAATAAGTGAGAACATGTGAAGTTTATCTTTCGGTGCCTGGCTTATTTCACTTAACCTAATGACCTCCAATTCCATCCATGTTGTTGCAAATGACAGGATCTCATTTTTTTAATGGTGGAACAGTACCTCAAAGTTGTCTTTTTTTGTTAAATTATCTTTTCTTCCAGGAAAAGTGTTTCTTTTGTTAATGTTGAAATTTCTATGTTATATACCATATTGTATTTGGTTATTCTATTAATTAGCATTAGGTTCAGCTGTGAGTTACAAACAAACAAGCAAACTACAGAATAGGAATGACACTCCATGGTGTCAGATTCCTAGTTCCTTCTGTTTTTAGCTTCACTACACATGGATTCCATTCCCAAGATTGCCTCACTGGTGATCCAGCTATTATATCTTATCCAAAGAAAGCCTGCACAGGGATGAGGGGGTCAAATGGGGAACCTAGTGGTTAAATTTTTAACAAAGGAAATTGTGCTATCTAGGCATATTCAGAGAAGACTTAGTAGCCTAAAGGGCAAAGCACCTATTAAGCATTTTCCACTGAGGCATCTTTGCTCAGAAAATTCCCCGTTCTTGACTGATATAACTGTTCTTTCCTTGCTTGAAGATACTGCTACTTCTTTGCCTAAGGTGGTTCTCTTGAAGAAAAAATACAATACATTTTTATTTACCCAACCTATCCAGATCTGTAATTAGAAGTGAATTCCATCATGTCCTAGGGGACACTATTTTAAATATCCAAATCTGAGGAGGCTCTTGTAAACGCACACATGCGCGCAAACACACACACACACACACACAGAGACAGAGAGAGAGAGAAAGAGAGAGACAGAGAGAGAGATGAATTTGCTGGTTTATATCAGTAAAACTCTAAGAACATTGTTTTCTTTCAGAATAGATTTTTGAGGATTCTTCAACAAAAAGGTTGGAATACAATATTAGAAAAAATAAATTTGTCAAATGAGTGCATTTTCCAGAGATTCTAAATTCCATGTGTTATTTTGGGTGACTAAGTGTATTTGACACTTTTCTGCTTTGGGTAATGCAAACCTTCCCAACTCTAAAGTAAGCTGTGTTGCAAAAAAAGATAAAAGTTTAATTTTAAGTCTTTCAGAAACAGGAATGCTAGCATACATCATTATGTCTTACCTCCTAACTATGTTCCCTTAAGACCATGTTGAAATTTTCCATTCCTCAAGGATTTGAGATCTACAAAGCCAGAGACTTTGTAAGTTCATTATCATCATGTTTCCCTTGTTTAATAGCGCTAGTGGGAGATGTTAAACTGAAACGGGCACCATGACTTCAAGAGAGAGACAATGTTTCCAGGAAAGAAAGGCTAGATTATCAAATCTCATGGGATATTTGGTGTATTTACCATAAACATACAGCCGTGCCATAGTGTTAATTAGTATGACCTGATCTACAGAGATCTACGATTATGATTAATTGGTTATGACATTGTTAGAAATCAAATAATGGGTAATCTACTTAGAATTTGATTTGTATGAGAAAAGGGGAAAATAAAGTCTCCTAAATCTGGTAAACAGAGGCCTGACCTGAGTTACCACAGTGGAGTGTAGAGAGTAGTGGTCCCTCACCATGTTCTAAGACTAGACTCATAGAACATTGAATGAAAGAGCTCTGAACCATGGGGTCCAGAAATAACATCACAAGTGCACACTGTGAATCTTTCTCCTATTTTTTCTCAAAGGTAACTGTATTTATTTACTTAGGTAACTGCACCAGGGAAAAGAGTATATCCACAACTTTTGGATTGCCTGACATTAGACACTAACTCTGAGCTAATACTAACTTCTAGGGATCCAGAACAAACTTACTAATAGATTCCAGGTAAATTAATTTTTTTAATTCTAAAATAAACCTAGTAGACTCTGAGCCCATCCTATAATTATTCCTCTGAGTCTATAAAAAATGGCATAATTTTTTAGTGGCCATCTAACCTATGGCATAAAGGTTATTATAGTTTAAAAAAAGGGTCAAAGAGGCTCTGGGTCAGATAATTGAAAGGACTCACTGGACTCTGGTGATATTTACTCAGAAAGATTCCTATGGTCAAAGGCTACACAGAATCAGGAATAAGAAAGCACAAGGCAACTTCAGGTTGGTCCTGAACACCCAGGTGCAACTTCTTTGATCCTCCCACTGTCGCTCAGAATGCACTTCATCTTCACAGCAAAAGTTTAACAAGGGATTTTTCATACTCCACCGGTTACATAGACAAAACATGTCTACATATCAGGTAATACAGGTGAAGATTACCCATCTGTATTTTTTAAAGAGCAATGTAGACAAGCTCATACAGAGTGCATTCAAGGGAGCTTCAGGATTTAAATAGCATGTTATATATCACTAGCTAGTGCATTTCATTTCTATCTTGGCTGAAAGAGAGTACTGTGGCTCCAGCCATCTTTGGAGATAAACATAAAGCTACCACAGGCCAACTGCAAGCTAACCCCACACTTTCCTACCAAAATAATAAATCAAAAGTAACAATTTCCAGGGGAATTTCAGACTTGAATATTTTAGGGGTGATCATTCCTAGCATAGTCATGTTTTATCTCTGAGTTAGCTGGACAAAATACAAGTATCTTGAAAAAGAATATGTTGATCTGATGGTAACTTTAAATGTGCTACTGTTTCTGATACAGCCTTTTTTCCTGGAGCAACCTGATACACAGCATATACTGTTTCTCCCTTACATTTTGATAAATAGAAAAAAATACAAGTAATTTGCTTTTATGTAGCAGGGATAGCAGTATACTTTTGCCTTCCAACTTTGTAACCCATCAACCCTGCCTCTTTGCTGCATTTTAACCCACAGGGACCTTAATTATCTTACCATATTATGAATAACATGTGGCATCATTGTACTGATAGGTTTCTAAAAGACTTGGAAAGCAAGAAATAGCAGGCACCCTACATGTCTTGGTACTATCAATACATGCCAAAATAAATGATATAAATCTTATGAAAACAAAGGAGTCTTTCATCTCAATGAAGGTTTTTTGGGTTTTGTTTTATTTTGTTTTGTTTTCTGGGGGGAGTGTTAGATGGAGGGATACTCCAAAGTGAAGTATAATTTGTTGAAATTTGCACAACCAGGCAAAATGCTTATTTGCCTATTGTTTGGATTTTGGAATCTGATATGAATTAGCTTCTCATGACTTCTGCATTTGCACCTTGCTGTGAGAATTACTGCAGTTCTTATTTTCTAGCTCCAGGATCTGCCTTGATAGCTACCCTTCTCAAGTCTGGCTTTCCAGCTTTGCAATGATTTTGTGAGCCCCTGATATTATTCCAATGAATTAATTTTTCTAAAGGTAGCCAGAGTTGATTTTTATTACTTACAACCAAAGAACACTAATTTACGCAATAATTTAGAAAGCATTAGATGACACAAACGAGATAAAATTTAATTAACAGACACAAACTAGTAGGTGTTAATTACAGATAATATCAGTTACACAGAACTTTTCAGAATATTACACTTTTTCTAAAGAAGTGGTTGAAGCTCTCAGATTCATTTGATAAATTGCATTAAAGAGCCTGCCTAACAATTACATTAATTTTTCTGTTGTTACATAGAGATTTTATAAAATTGGTTTAAGAAATTAAAGCCTAAATGTTTTATTTATACAGTATCAAATGATGGTGTGTTGTTGACCTGGCTGAAAACATTATAAAATATTTTATGAGTTTCAAATATTTTCCATTTGTACAACAAGTCAGGTGGAGAAGTCAATATTTATCGATCTTACATAAACAATGGACTACACTACATTTTCTAAGGTAAAATAAAACAAAAAAAACCATTTGCTTATGGATGCTTGCAAGTAATAACTTTTTACTGAATTTAGAGTTGAAAGCCTTTTTATAGATTTTTACCTACATATGTAACTCTCTTGTACTTGTAATAAGTGTTTTGCCTTTAGAAGAATCTACAAAAATAACTTTTAAGATCTAATCAGAGAGAATCAGCAAATAGTTTTTTTAACTATGCATTCCCAAAGTGTCCCTTTGGTTGGACTTTGTCAAATGAAATGGGACTGGCAAAGGAGAAGCAGCACACTGAGGCCATATAGTCCTTAGGCGGCAATTTTGGAAAGGAGCGCATTTGAAAGTCAAAGGTCTGAGAAATTATTTCCTTAAAACTATCAACATCTGGCCGGGTGCAGTAGTGCACGCCTGTAATCCCAGCACTTTGAGAGACTGAGGCAGGTGGATCACGAGGTCAAGAGATCAAGACCATACTGGCCAACATGGTGAAACCCCATCTCTACTAAAAATACGAAAAATTAGCTGGGTGTGGTGGAGTGCACCTGTAGTCCTGGCTACTCAGGAGGCTGAGGCAGGAGGATCACTTGAAACCAGGAAATGGAGGTTGCGGTTAGCTGAGATGTTGCCTGGTGACACGAAAACAAACAAACAAGAAACAAAACAAAAACTATCAACATCCAAAAAGCCCTGGAAAGCCAGCCATCAGAAGCTAGCTTGAAAATCTAGGTTACCTCGTATGGCATCTTACCTGCATTTCCTCATTTTATTTATTTATTTTTTCTCAATGTATTTTCCTAGGTATTTTTTCTCAGTGTATACAAATCATATTGTTTTTAAATCCAAAGTACACAAAGAACCAGCTTCACTTTATAATTTATCTTATAAACATCAGTGGGTGTTAAACATCATTTTTTTTTAGCATCTTCATACTTTGGGTCATGTTTTGGTCCAATTCTGTTGTCTCAGATTGCTAAATCTGCTGATTTTTAAAAATACTACTTGAACATGAATATTCAAATATACTTTATTGTTAATTTTACTCATCTTCATCATTTTGTGCCTCTGTGTAATTGATAAAATTACATTGGCAATGTTTTCTATAGGTGGAGACAAATATCTACAAAATAATATGCTTCAATAGTTGTCCAAATATCTTTGAATCTTAATTATGTGTGTACTTTATATCCAGCTACTTATATGTAACAAACGGCATTCTTAAATATTAAGAGACATGTTAATATTTGTGCAATGTAATTAAGAAATTGTTTCTCATTTTCCAAGGACAAGAAAGTAATCGTGTATATGCAAAGGAAATTCAAAATTTATGAAAAATATATAGAATATAATTATATTTCTTAGAGTTTGTTATAGACAAGATGACAAATGTCACATTTGGTAAAATTCTACTATAACTTTCATTATAGTCTCAGGGAAACAATTTTTAAAATAAGGGTACAAATAAAAGCTGAATTAGATATAACAGAGAAAAAACATGGAGTAGGAACCCTAAGTACTGAATTTGAATATCTAAATCCATCCACCCATCCATTATTTCAACCAGCCAGGTACTCTGCTAGGGTGAGAATATAAAAATAAGCCATGTCCTCATTGAACTCACAGCCTAGAAGTTAAGACAGACATGCAAAAGAGACAACTATTTATTTGCCTCTAATTCCTGTGATCTCTTTGCACCAGGAACAGAGAGAACTGGACTGATGTCTTTGTTTTCTTAATGACCTAAGTCTTAGAACACCTACCACAGCCTGTCTCCCACCCCACTCCCCAATCTGTTTCAAATTCTCTCTGCTCCTAATTTCCTATTTAAGGCCTTAAACTTACTACCCAGATCTGACTGTTGCTCTTTGGGCACAGATCTCAGACCTTCTTGGCATTCACAACGCATTAGTTACCTGCCTCCAGCCAGTTTGTGTAACTACTTAGTCCAGTGGAATCTGGCACAGCACAGACCATCGTGGCTGATGCTCCTCCCTGAATCAGCCTGGTCCCATAGCCAGAGTTCCATGTGATAAGCTCTGTACAGAAGACAGCTCAATTGGTGCCCCAAGGAGGGACCATCTAGCTTCCCAGGACTGGTTGGAAGTTGAGAGGTCATGGAAGACTTCACAGAGTGAATAATGCTTGTAATGTGATTTTGAGCCTTGAAAAATAAATAGAGGTGTGCCAGGTACTGAAGATTGGAATAGAATGACTTGCTTGATACATGTGAATTCTAGAATGCAAGGGCAGAGAGCTGCGAAAGATAATGCCAACCATGAAACAATGTAGCAATATAAAATTTTGAGCTCCAACCAAGACAATAAAAAACCGAACACGTCATAGCGTATTCATTAGTTTAGTGTGAGATTATAATCGATATTGATTTTATAGAATTAGCTACAGTCAGGACACGGGAGAACTACGAATGCCCCTCCAGCAGATTAAAATAAAACTCATTATTTAGAGAAAATAAAATTAAAAAGTCATTAGTCCTATATGGATAAAATTGGTTATAAGAGTATTCTACAAAGAGCCTTGGTCTACCTGACTCCAAAGCTTTTCTCTTAAATCACACTGCCTTTAATTAACTCCTTTCCTTTTATCCCATGCTCACCAAGCAACCACATAGGTATAATTTTTTTTTTCTCCATGTAGAGATTTCTAAGTGGATGAAAAGTATGTTCTAATTAATGACATAAATATTTAGGCTCTACTCAAAATTATGCTCTCACTGTAAGTTAATGTACTGACATTTGGTTTTTGTATCAGCATATGTGAATTTGGTTTCTTTGGGTTAAAGCCTTTACTACAGTTGATCCCCACTCTGTGTACTGCAGAGCTTCTGGACCTGCAAAAAGGGGAAACAGGTTGGCAAGAGTGGCCCATCCAGAAAAAGACCATCTTCTGAGGGCTAATTTAGTAACCATTGGCTACTCTTGATGGTAGTTCTAACTTTACTCTCTTAATTACTGTAGTAATTAGAGGGCCATGTGGTTTATTAAAAATTTTTAAGTATTATAGGAACTGTAAGAGAAAATAGAATATTGGTGAAACTGCTAGTAACACTCTTAGTCTGTGTTGCTATGACAGTCACAGACTGGGCAACTTGTAAATAACAGGAAATTTATTTGTCACAGTTCTGAAGGCTGGGAAATGCAAGACAAAGATGCCAGCAGGTTTGGTGTCTGCTGAGGGCACAGTTTCTGGTTCCAAAATGGTGTCTTATTGTTGCATTCACCTGAGGGAATGAACACTGTGTCCTCACATGTTGAAAGAATGGAAGAAAGCACTCCCTCAAGCCCTGTTGTAAGGACCATCATCCCACCATTGGAATGATGACTTGTTCCCTCATGACTTAATCACTTCTTAAAGACCCCACCTCTTAATACTATCTCATAGGTGATTAATTTTCAACATTTGAATTTTAGGGGACACATTCAGGTCATAGCAATAACCTAACCAGGAAGGCAGAATTTCGGATATGACAAACCAAAGTGTTAAAAGATAATTATAGTGGTTCTTTTAACAATTTTAACAATAATATCTTCATATTTTATTTCTGAACTAATTAGATAGGCGAAGATCTAGTCTCTATTGTAGTGACCATGAGAATGAACTTCACAGACCACTAACTATAGGGACTGTAATTAGCCAAGAGCCCCAGATACTGTGTTTAGAAATTTGTGGCTTCCATGCCTCCTCTGGGTCATTTCCAGCCAATGACTGTATGCAGCAGGAATACAGATGCAGACCAATTCCTGAGAGACACTGGACTCCCCTGAAGGCTAAGCTTAGCTTAAGAATTCTCCTAAGGCTTTCCCAAACCTTTAAGCAGTGTAGGGTACTTCCACTTAACCATTTCCTCCTCTTCATTTGGGGTCAAAATTGCATCACAGTCTGATGGCTCTCAGCTTTCTCATCTCCCTCCCTATTTTCTTTCAAATGGACATTTTTCTCAAATAAAATCTTTGCAGGTATAGCCCATTTTTGCATCTACTTCTTGAAAGACCATGACCAACACATTTAGAAACTTTCCTAAATTCTCTTCAACATTTATGTCATATTATACAAGGTCAGAATTCCAAATGGTAGAGCCTAGTCCCCCTGGGGTCAGAACATTGAAAGATATATCCTCTTGTCCACCAAAAAATTACCCAGAATAGGCAGAAGAGGCTTTAAAAGACCAAGTGGATATAATTTTCTGCCCAGTGGAGGTCAATTTATTTCAGTGCTTACTCAATGATTTATGAACTACATGATTGTATTGGCAGAAATGGAGATGACACATGAATAAGCACAGTAACAAGAATTTGCCCTCACCAGGATGACGTGGCCTTTGCCACTGCTGAGAACCCACTTTGCATGAAATGGTGACCAACCCCTGATTCCTGATAGGATGCCACATCCTGGGAGGACCAACAGACTAACTAGTAGTAAATTGGTTATATTATATCCCTTCTGTGATAGAGAAGGCAGTGTTTTGCCCTAACAAGAATAGACATGTATTCTGCATATGGATTTACCTTCCCTATTGGATATGCTACTGAGAGCCACATCATCAATGGACTTACAAATGTCTTATTTATGGCCACAACACAAATGACTTTTAGGGGAAGGACTAAGGGGGTTTGTTGATGTTCATGAATTTTTTGCTTTTACACATCACCTATCATCCAGAAACACGTGATATTACAGAAGGAAACAAATGAAGACTCGGAGCTCCAGCTGCCACACACTAGCTTCTAAGTTTAGGGTGTAGTCCTATAGAATATAATATGTACTCTGAACCAGAAATCAGAGTATTCTGCTGTTTCCCATAGCCAGGATACTTGAATTCCAGAACCAAAATGTAGAACAGGGAGTGGCACTGTTTGATATTATACCTAATATTTGGTTTGAAGAAATTCTCAGCAACACAACTCTGGAATGTGCTGAGTTCTTAGTACCAAAGGGAGAAATGATTTTACAAAGGGACACAACTTTGATTTCATTGAGTTGGATGCTGAGTCTGCCACCTGATATCTTGAGCTCCTCCAAGAGGTTTTGGTATTAGATAAGATGATTAATCTGAACCATCAAGAGAAAAGGGAAATTATTGATGAAACCCCAGGGGGGTCCTGGAGTGCCTTCTAGAACTTCCAAATCTAATGGTTACAATTATTAGAAGACCACAATAATCTCATATGATTTGGAACACCAAGGGCTTGTATCCATTTGGAATGAATGTTGAAGTTATTCCATCAGATAAATAACCTTGACCAGCTCAAAGAAGAAAGGAAGGAAGGAAGGAAGGAAGGAAGGAAGGAAGGAAGGAAGGAAGGA
>NW_012101321.1:6422656-6425562 GCF_000951045.1 Mandrillus leucophaeus | reverse complement strand
ACTTGCACCACCTATCCAGAATATTGAGCTGAGATCATACCAGAACTTCAGAAAGAATGGACAGTACTGAGCAATCATGCATGTGGATACAACTTCAGTAACAAATGAGATTTTTTAGTTGACCCCTTTTGAGAATGGAATGTTCATGGTTTTCGTTTGGAAAAGAATATTTAAATAAGAGAATTATGGTGTATGTTGATGTTGGACAGCCAGAGGGGTAGATCATAGTGGGAATTTGGCATTCTTTTTGGTTATACAGCATCTGTACCTTCTACCTATATTTGGGAAATCTTGTACCCCATGAAGAGTTCACTTTCATTTACAGAAGCTCAATATGCCAAAAGGTACTTTCCCAGACTTTGTTGCAATGAGGTCATGGATACATTGCCAGTTTCAGTCAATTAGGTGCGTTTGCCCCAGCGTCTGAACCAGAAAGGAGTCATGCAAAGATATAACAATTATGCAGAACTGGCAAGGCTCAGAGCAGTGGTAGTCCCCAGACTCAGTTTTCAGAGGTAGCACTGTATAGAGCTAAGGGCCAGGAGTAATGGAGTTGGAAGTCCAAGGTGAAGTATGAGTTCCCAGAACACCAGAGTGTTCACAGGACCAGCTATGAGGCAGCTATGAGGCATGACATCGTTGTAGGCTTCAAGTTTGTTCTCCAGCTGTGAATATTCTGTGAAAGACCCAATATGATTCTAATGAAATTATATCTGCTTATAGTAGCCAGAGTTGGTTTCTGCTCTTTGCAAATAAGAACCTGATTAATACTCTGCCTCTTCTGAATGGGTGATTTGACAGACTTTTGGGGGAGAAGTGCTGTTACTACCTGCATTGAATGCATGTCTCTGGAAGGCATCCGAAGCCAGCACCAATCTGCCAGCTGCCTGTACAGTTTGAGTACTTTGTTTTAGGTCTGAGCAGGAGTAGCCCTGTCTCTGCTTTGGGAAGCTACCTGCCATGCAGCATGTACCTAGTTCTGCTGTATTGTTTCGGTTTTCCCAGATGATAAATGACAGAGCTGGGATTTATTCGGGTGTTCTGACTCCAAAGTCCTTGCTACTGATCACCACTTGCTACCGACTTTGAGCAGTGAGGTCCCACAGATGGGAATGAGTCCTCTGAAGGTGAGTGGTCTCTTCGCGACTCTTCCAGATCATATCGTTAATAACCCATATCATCTGACTGGCTACCACCTCCTGACAATTGCAATCAATTTGATTAGCGAGCTGTATGCATTATTGACACTTCTAATCGCATCTGCTTAACTGCCCCGCACCTTTCACATCGTTAATGTGCAGATCTAATCTTTGCACTTGCCCTTCATCAGTGTATCTTTCACTCACTCACTTCCTCCCTCCAGAAAAAACAGCATGGTCTCAGCACCCTGTTCAGCCTCCCCTTCCTGCCTTCCAAAACTCCTGATGTGCTTCTCTCATTGCTCAAGTTGGCTCTTTGTCAGTCCCAACAAGTGGAATAACAGTATTTTATAGTTCAGCTAGAAACTGCTTTTGAAATGGTGGGAGGTTCTGTGAAAAGAATAGACCTTTCGACGTGCAGAAGCACATCTGACCAGGCTGTTTTAACCGAGTAAGAGCTTACCACACATAAAATGGACTTACTTTATCCACTTAATTTTGCACAGTATTCCTAGTAGGAGGCATAGTTTTGTTTAAGCAGAATCTTGCTCAGTTGATGATTACTAGTGGTTTCCTATCAGAAGACAAAACAATGAGTGTCTCACTTGAAATACATAATAAGCCTCGAAAATTCTCCAAATCACCTCTCCTTTTTTTTCAACATGCAGAATGAGAGATGAGACAGAGAGAGCAGTATCGTTGAAGATTAAACTGCCATTGTCAGCGTTCTTAATACATACAGCTCATCACAAATCGCTAAACACCTAGATTCCAGAAGACCCCCTCTGTGTACTGCTTCAGCAACACAATGCAGGGAGAATAAAATACTTTCAAGAGAGTTCACACCCAAAATGTTTATTTCAGTGTTTCCGTTTTTCCCTTCATTACTTTCTGTTTCAGAGAGAATAAGTTGAAAATTGTGATAGAAAATTGCAGATGTTTTCCAATAGCTTATTCTCCTAAAATATTGATAGAATTTGTAATGAAACTATTTTCCCTATTAGTGCCATCAAAACTAGCTAAGCATACGATTATTTAATAAGTAAAAAGCCACACATATAGTCGGTTCACAGAAGCTACAGGTACCAAAAAGGGTACAGAAGGGCTTGAGAAGGGGGAAGGAAGAGGTTTTTAAATGAAACTGAGAGCTGTAAAAATCAACTATTATAGGCAAGACCAAGCATCTATAAAAATAGCCCATTGTATGAAACAGCTTGTAAAAGCGTTGCCCCTGAGACTGAGGACTTGTAGCTATAAAGACCTAGACGTATTTTTAGAAAATTGTGCCTATAATAGATTCCACTGCTATATAAGTTGCCTAGAAGAGATAATGTCATGATTGCTAAAAACAGCAGAAGGCAGAGTGTGAGAAAGACCAAGTGCCCTCCAGCAGTGTCCAGAGACACTAGGGCTGACTCCAAAGGCCAATTCTAGTCATGTAGCCAGAGACATCACTAGAGTAATGCAATCCTATAGGTGGCCAAAGCACGGAAGACATATCTTTTAAGGATATCTGACTCCTTTCTCATTCTGTGCTTGCCAGTAGACTTTCTGACTGACAGTTTGCTTTAAACATTGAAAAAGGAAGTTCTGTCTTGAATTAAGGGATTAGGATTTGTTGCCTTGTCGAATACAGATTTGAACATAAACTGGCAATCTAGTACATAAACATTAGTCTTTAGAATGTTGACCATTGTAAATCAGTTTCTACTTCCTAATTGCTTCTTGGTGAACTAGTAAATATTTGTCGTTGCATCAGCAAAGCTG
>NW_012101321.1:6418955-6422001 GCF_000951045.1 Mandrillus leucophaeus | reverse complement strand
TCACTCCATTTAATGGGCCTTTTGAACATTAAACTCTATTGAGAGGAATGGGAGATCAACAGTAAATAAGTAAAAAAGATGGTTTCAAGGCTATGAATCAAATAAAACAAGGTAACATAATTAGAGTGATGTATGTGTGTATGCATGCATGTGCACACTCATATGTGTGTTTGGGGATGTCTCTTTAGATTGGATAGTTAGAGAAGGCCACCATGTGAAATGATATTTGAGCTGGAACCTGAATAAATGATGGAACGGAGAAGTCAGGTACAGATCTGTTGGGAGAGCATCACAGGTAGGTGGGATAGGACAGGCAAACCTCCGGAGGTGGGAGTAGAATTGGTGCATTGGCTGTGGTACCTTTCCATGATTCCCTCATTCCAGTGTTCACATCTTTAGAAGATCTCATCCCATTGATTGTAGTTGATGTCTGTGACTTACTCTAGCCAATCTATATAACATAACAAAAATGATGGATGTCACTCCTGGAATTATTTTATGTGATGATCCATCTTGCTATCAGACTTACTCTAGTCTTTCTCTCCCTCTGCTGTTGGCTTTGAAAAAGCAAGCTTCCACGACTCCTACAGACACAAGAAACTGAGTGCTTCCAAAAGCACACCAGTGGGAAGCAACACTTCCCTAGTTGAACCTTCACATGAGAACCCAGTCCTGGCCAACCCCTTGTTTACAGCCCTATGAGACACTATGCAGAGCACCCAGCTAAGCTATATATTATACAGAAATGATGAGATAATAGATAAGTGGTTGTAAGTTGTTAAGTTTCTACTCATTTTCTACAGAACACAGAAAACAAACAAATGGTCCAGGAGCCAAGAATACACATCTGTTTGTAGGTAGAGTGATCCAGTGGGAGAGAAGGTGAAGTACAGGGGTAACTACATAGAACCTTAGGCCATACTAAGGAAACTGGATTTTATTTGAAGTGTGTTAGAAAGTCACTGGAGATACGTAAGAGGAGAGTGATAGCATCTTTTTGACGTGTTTAAAAGATCCCTAGCTACTTGTGAAGGGTGGACTATAAGGAGACAATGTGGACTGAGAGACTTCTCAGCAGGCAGCTACATTCATTTGTCTAGGTAAGAGAGTTGGTAGTGGAGAGACTGGCTTGGATTAAGGTAGTAAGAATGGAGTGTGGTGAAAAAGAAGAAGAGTCAGGAAAAAGTTTGAATACAGAGTTCACCAAATGCTAGCTATGTGGATTCAGCAACTGGAACTACAGTGATGCCTTTACTGAAATGGAGAACTCAAGAAAGGTAAAGCTAAGTGACTCAGGTGAAACAAACAGAGAGAGGACAAAATCAGGGTGCTATTTTGACATGTTCAATTTCAGATGCCAATTAGATATTCAGGGGGGAAATGTCAAGGAAGCCATTGAATAAACAGGTCTGGAACTCAGTATGAGTTATATATATTTGGAAGTAGTTGGAATACTGGTTGTAGTTAAAAACAGGAATGGGATGAAAATCATTGAAGGAGGAAGTGTTAATTTGCTATATAATTAAAACAATGAAATCAACATAGAAACTTTCTTCTGACAATGAAAATAGAGAATTTTGCTTTGCCAACATTTAAGTCAGTAGGCTATTATCACTATGTTCAACAGCATATGTAAAATATAAAATAAATATTTAATAGCGGGGGTGATGGAGATGTAGTAAAACCAAGTTCCACTGCAGCCCTTTTTTTGGCCAGCTCCCACATGGGACATACATTCCCACAGCCCCCTCACCACTGCCTCTTCATTCTACTTAACCCATTGATCTAGCCCCAAGAAACCTACTCTATTGGCTGACCTTCACCCTTTACTGGTTTTAAGTAATCTTTTACCTTCCAGGGTTTCAGTCATTAGTAATACCTGTTTAAACAACAATTTCAATTTACTAGTTAGAAATTATTGCTTCCAAAATAAAATTAGTTGATGGAATACACTTAAACTTTATCCTCTGTTTCAGTCTAATCAGGCTGCTATAACAAAATACCACAAAATAGTGGCTTATAAATAACAAAAAATTATTTCTCATAGGTCTGGAGGCTGAAAAGCCCAGGGTCAAGGTGCTGGCAGATTTGTTATCTGCTGAAGGTCCACTTTTCTGTTTCATAGATGACACCTTCTTGCCATGTCCTCATGTGGTAGAAGGGACAAAGGTCTCTCTGAGGCCTCTTTTATAAGGGCACTAATCCCACTCATGAGGGTGTTGCCCTTGTGACCTAATCACCTCCCAAAGTTCACACTTTCTAATCCCATCATTTTTGGAGTCACTATTTCAACATGTGAATTTTGAAGGAACAGAAACATTGAGAGCACAGCACCGTCTCTTACACTTTAGTCATAGTAATGCCAACACATGACAATCAGTTTAGTATTATGGATTATAGCTGAAGAGGCAAATAAGTTGATAATAATAAATTAAGGTTCTACAAAGGCAGGATTGATTTAGTTAAAGGATACAAACTGATAACCCTCACTGAGTTTTTAACTGCAGGATTTCTCACTTCTCAACAGTAATTCTTATCTTTCTTTCATGAGCATGAAAAACCTAGAGCTTACAAGTGCCTCAGGCAAGTGAGTTTGAAGATCTTCTTTGGATTGAATGAAAGATAATAATCAAAATCTAGGTCAAGATATTATTTATTCTATAGAGAATTGTTTAAGCTAATGCATTAAAGTCAGAACACATTTTAATATATGATTCATATGACGCCAATCAAATATTCTTAATGACTGCACACATTATAATCTTATTCTGACTATTTTACTTTGAGAAATGTCCTAACATCAAGTAGTATAGCCATTAAATTATCATTACAAAGATATCAAACTTCCTTCATTGTATCTAACTATTTCTCAAGACACATATATGAGTTATGTGTTTGAAAGCTTTAGAAACTTACCTTTTCAGAAAGAAAATGAAAACAAAGGGTTTATGGTAGATACACTGAAACAGAATGCGAAAAAAAGGTGAAGAAAAAGGATCTAGTTTGAGACATAACAAGGAAAGTTTCCCCTCAGAGAACCAGAATT
>NW_012101321.1:6415759-6418500 GCF_000951045.1 Mandrillus leucophaeus | reverse complement strand
AATAAAAGTTAGCACTGCATATCCTAAAGTCTAGAGAGGGGTTGGATGTGATAGCCAGGTCCCTGAACTGTGGGGATTAGGAGTTATTCACAATGAAATTACACTTCCAGTAATGAGGATGGAAGAAAAGGCCACTTCTGATTATCACTTAAAAACTGAGGAGAGTGAAGCATGAGAAGAGCAACTGACTGGAGTTCTGTAAGGAAAGGTGGATCGTGTGAGGGAGCATGGGATTATTGAGAGCAAGTCAGATTTCTGGCTCCGTTTTATGACCAAAAACTGTATTTACCTTCCAACCAGCTTCCTTATAAAATGATGACTAAAGGCCACAAGGAGGCTAGACAGGTGTCAGAAATCCTATTTGCAAATGAATTTCCATAATTGTCAGTGGCTCAATAGTACCAGGAAAATTTTCTAGGCAAATGGAGAACATCTAGTCCAAATTATAATAGAGGAAATCAAGGTACAAAAAGATGATGATATTGTTTGGCTGTATCCCCACTCAAATCTCATCTTGAATTGTACTCCCATAATTCCCACGTGTTGTTGGAGGGACCCAGTTGGAAATAATTTGAATCATGGGGCAGTTTCCCCATACTGTTCTCATGGTCGTGAATAAGTCTCATCAGACCTGATGGTTTGACGAAGGGTTTCCACTTTTGCATATTCCTCATTTTCTCTAGCCGCCGCCATATAAGAAGTGCCTTTCACCTCCTGCCATGATTCTGAGGCCTCCCCAGCTATGTTCAACTGTAAGTCCAATTAAAACTCTTTCTTCTTCCCAGTCTTGGGTATGTCTTTATCAGCAGCATAAAAACAGACTAATACAGTAAATTGGTACCAGTAGAGTGGGGTGTTGCTGAGAAGATACCCAAAAAAATGGAAGCAACTTTGGAACTGGGTAACAGGCAGAGGCTGGAGCAGTTTGGAAGGTGGTTCAGAAGATAGGAAAATGTGGGAAAGTTTGTAACTTCCTAGAGACTAGTTGAGTGGCTTTGCCCAAAATGCTGATAGTTATATGGACAATAAGGTCCAGGCCAAGGTAGTCTCAGATGGAGATGAGAAACTTGTTGGGAACTAGAGCAAAGGTGACTCTTTTTATGTTTTAGCAAAGACACTGGCAGCATTTTGCCCCTGCCCTGGAGATCTGTAGAACTTTGAACTTGAGAGAGATAATTTAGAGTATCTGGCAGAAGAAACTTCTAAGCAGCAAAGCATTCAAGAAGTGGATTGGGTGCTGTTAAATGCATTCAGTTTTACAAGGGAAACAGCGTAAAAGTTTGAGAAATTTGTAGCCTGACAAAGCAATAGAAAATAAAATCTCATTTTCTGAGGAGAAATTCAAGCCAACTACAGAAATTTGCATAAGCAATGAGGAGCCAAATGTTAATCCCCAAGACAATGGGGAAAATGTCTCCAGGGTATGTCAGTGGTCTTCATAGCAGCCCCTTCCATCACAGGCCCAGGGGCCTAGAAGGAAAAAGTGGTTTTGTGAGCTGGACCTTGGGTCCCCAAGCTGTGTGCAGCCTAGCAGCTAGGTTCCTGGCATCCCAGTCACTCCAGCCATGGCTAAGAGGGGCCAATGCAGAACTTGGGCCATGGCTTCAGATGATGCAAGCCCCAAGCCTTAGCAGCTTCCACATAAAGTTGAACCTGCAGGGGCACAGAAGTCAAGAATTGAGGTTTGGGAACCTCTGCCTAGATTTCAGAAGATGTATGGAAACACCTGGATGCCCAGGCAGAAGTTTGCTGCAGGGGTGCAGCTCTCATGGAGAACCTCTGCTAGGGCACTGCAGAAGGGAAATGGGGGGTTGGAACCCCAACACAGAGTCCCTACTGGGGCACCACCTAGTGGGGCTGTAGGAAGATGGCCACCATCCTCCAGACTCCAGAATGGTAGATCCACCTACAACTTGAACTGTGCGCCTGGAAAAGCTGCAGACACTCAACACCAGCCTGTGAAAGCAGCTGGGAGAGAGATTGTACCCTGCAAAGTCACAGGAGTGGAGCTGCCCAAGACCATGGGAACACATTTTTACATCACCATGACCTGGATGTGAGACCAGGAATCAAAACAGATCATTTTGGAGCTTTGAAATTTGACTTCCCCACTGGATTTTGGACTTGCATGGGCCCTATAACCCCTTTGTTTTGGCCAATTTTTCCTATTTGGAACAGCTGTATTTACCCAATACCTGTACCTCCATTGTATCTAGGAAGTCACTAGCTTGCTTTTGATTTTACAGGCTCATAGGCAGAAGCGACTTGCCTTGCCCCAGATGAGACTTTGAACTGTGGACTTTATGCTTAAATGAGTTAAGACTTTGGGGGACTGTTGGGAAGGCATGATTGGTTTTGAAATGTGAAGACATGAGATTTGGAGGAGCCAGGGGTGGAATAATATGGTTTGGCTTTGTGTTTCCACCCAAATCTCACCTTAAATTGTACTCCCATAATTCCCATGTGTTGTGAGAGGGACCCAATGGGAGACACCTAGTGGGAGATAATTTGAATCATGGAGGCAGTTTTCTCCATACTGTTCTCATGGTAGTGTATAAGTCTCATGAGATCTGATGGTTTTAGCAGGGATTTCTGCTTTTGCATCTTCCTCATTTTCTCTTGCCACTGCCATATAAGAAGTGCCTTTCACCTCCCACCATGATTCTGCGGTCTCCCCAGTCATGTGGAACTGTAAGTCCAATTAAGCCTCTTTTTCTTTCCAGTCTCGAGTATGTCTTTAT
>NW_012101321.1:6412827-6415709 GCF_000951045.1 Mandrillus leucophaeus | reverse complement strand
GTGGAGCTGCCCAAGACCATGGGAACACATTTTTACATCACCATGACCTGGATGTGAGACCAGGAATCAAAACAGATCATTTTGGAGCTTTGAAATTTGACTTCCCCACTGGATTTTGGACTTGCATGGGCCCTATAACCCCTTTGTTTTGGCCAATTTTTCCTATTTGGAACAGCTGTATTTACCCAATACCTGTACCTCCATTGTATCTAGGAAGTCACTAGCTTGCTTTTGATTTTACAGGCTCATAGGCAGAAGCAACTTGCCTTGCCCCAGATGAGACTTTGAACTGTGGACTTTATGCTTAAATGAGTTAAGACTTTGGGGGACTGTTGGGAAGGCATGATTGGTTTTGAAATGTGAAGACATGAGATTTGGAGGAGCCAGGGGTGGAATAATATGGTTTGGCTTTGTGTTTCCACCCAAATCTCACCTTAAATTGTACTCCCATAATTCCCATGTGTTGTGAGAGGGACCCAATGGGAGACACCTAGTGGGAGATAATTTGAATCATGGAGGCAGTTTTCTCCATACTGTTCTCATGGTAGTGTATAAGTCTCATGAGATCTGATGGTTTTAGCAGGGATTTCTGCTTTTGCATCTTCCTCATTTTCTCTTGCCACTGCCATATAAGAAGTGCCTTTCACCTCCCACCATGATTCTGCGGTCTCCCCAGTCATGTGGAACTGTAAGTCCAATTAAGCCTCTTTTTCTTTCCAGTCTCGAGTATGTCTTTATTATCAGCATGAAAACAGACTAATACAGATAAAATAATTGTCCAGAAATAACAAGAAGCAGAAGAATGCAGGCCAGCTTAGTCTTGCAAAGGCAGGGCTCTCTCCAAAACACTACAAAAAGGATAATATCTTATCTCCTTTTCAGAGACAAGATAGATCATTGAAATTCACAAATAAGCCCCAAACTGCTTTTTCAGCCAATATGGCCAACTTTCCCCCAAGCTAAATCATAGTAAATCAGAGAGAAATAATATGACATAATTGATTTGAGTTTTATCTTCTTTTATTTCCTCTTTTATTTCTTGTAAAGTTGCTAATGAGCAGTAAAATGGCCAAAAATCAGAAAAGAAGAGAAAGCAAAGGATGTAGGAAACCCACAAAATGACTAATCAGCCCCAATGTAACTGAGTATTAACACTAACATATTTATCTGGTGCAGATCAAAAGCTTTCATCATGTTCTAAAATCTCAAAGAACTCAAGTAAATCAGGAACTAGTAGAAAAATTTCTCTGGAATATAATGGCTCACCATTCTCTCCCAGACTGTGCTGAAGCTTTATTATCTGAAACTTAGGTACTATTCTCCTTATCACAAAAGACATAGTTGGAACTGAAAATAAAAATGGTCTTACCCATGAGTTGTTCCCTTACATTATTCCATTTGTCTATTTTCTGCACTGAACAACTACAGACAACAGAGTATAATTAAGCAGAAGAGAGGAAGGGTGACACATCTTCCTTCCCATTTGTGCGCACATGCATGCACATGCACATGCACACACACTCGGGAAGAGTAATCAGTTCCTTCTGCAGTGTTGTCATTCAGTTCACACCAATATATACAAATGCCAAAGGGCAAAGAGGCTTCAAGAGTATTTTCCTTCGTTTGTTAACTTATCCCCACTGCCTTTTCCAGGCTCACGGCCTCATCCCTGGGATGTTAGAGAGCCCCCTGTGGCCACTGCTGGGCCCTTCTCTGGACTCTGTTTTTCCTAGCTCTGCTGTCCCAATCCTACATGGTCCTAACCCATTGGTCTTTAAAACCACTTTTCTCCTGCCAGTCCAAGTGACTGCCTGCTATTGTGACCCAGCCTCTACCCTGAGTTATCAGTCATTTTATACTCCACTTGTTTCCCCTGCCAGCAAAGACAAGGAGGGATTTTCTAATTGTCGAGGAATGTGTAGAGGGGCTGAGGAGGAGAAAGAGACTCCTTCAAAATGTCTGGCCTTACGGAAGAATATCTGAAAAAAATCAGCCCCATTCTTCCTACAAAGAAGAATCTTCTGATGTTGTCTACAAGAGTATCGGTCTCCTTTTTCTCTGTTTTAGGTACAGATTCTAGGAAAGGTGGGCAGAATATAAGAGGAGAAAATAGGTTATTCCCCAAACAATCTATTTCTGTGTGTTGTTGAGAGTTGAAGTTCTCTTTGTTTAAAAATTTCTGTAAGCCAATCTATTAGGATAGTGTTATATAACTCAATATCAGCTCCATTAGTGGAAAGAGAGAAAATGACTAGATTTAATTTTACTAAGCAGATATGGTCATATTAAGTGCCTTATTTAGGACCCTGGGGTACATCAACTTAGGGTCAAAGATCCACTGTGTGTTTCTGACTTTGCACAAAGGCTCCTAAGTGGAAGAGATGTAATGGGGGCTGAGATCTAGCTTGTTTTTACTTGTCTGTCTTGTGCGCTAGCAAGGGCTACAATTTCTAGAGAAAAGAATGACTTATTTTGTCACACAAAGGCATCTTTTGCTGGCCAAGCCAGTGGGATGCCACCATGCAGAGGGAGGGCTTTTTTTCAAATTGATCTGCCCAGAGCGAAGGCTCTTAGTAGGATGGCCAGGGCTATAACTCAGCATCACTTCTCTGCTCACTTTATGAACATCGAAATAATTTTAACATCTTTAAATGAAGAAATGGCATCAACAGTGATGTTTAAACTTTCTTTGATAGTAGAATCATCTCTTTAAGTGAATTCTGATAAGCTTCATGTCTAAATCAAAGCTACTCTAGTTAAATTCTGCATGGGGTCTGGCTTTTCCCTCTTCCCCCAAACTATGATTTGTTATGAACTGTAGTTTAAGAATTTCTTTGTTCCAAGTTGTTTTTTAATAAAGCATCAGATGGTTCGAACTAAAG
>NW_012101321.1:6393395-6412122 GCF_000951045.1 Mandrillus leucophaeus | reverse complement strand
TTTATTTTGTTTTAATCGACAAGTAATTGTATATATTTATATATAATTGCATATATTTATATATATTTATGTATATGGTATATGTACAATATGATGTTTTAAATGTAAGCTCTTATTTATTTTTTTATTTTTGGGAATTTGATTTTTTTCCTTTTAGTTTTAGATGACACGCAATAATTGTACATATTTATGGGATAAAGAGTGATATTTTGATAGGTGTATACAATATGTCATGGTTCAAATTAGGGAGATTCGTATATCTGTCACCTCAAACTGTTATCATTTGCATTGTGAACATTCAAAATCCTCTTTGAACTTTTTGAAAACATGTAATAAATTTCAGTTAACCATCTTCACCTCCCAGTGCTGCAGAACCCCAGAACTCACTCCTCCTATCTAGCTGTAATTTTGTACCTGTTGGCCAACCTCTTCCCATCCTCCCCGCCCACTATCCTTCGAGCCTCTAATACTCACAATTCTACTCTCTACTTCCATGAACTCAGATTGCTTTTTAGCTCCGACATTTGAGTGAGAATAAGCGGCATTCATCTTACCATGCTTGACATTTCACCAAACATATTGTTCTCCAGGCTTATCTGTATTGCCACAAATGACAGGATTTCATTGTTTCTTGAGGCTGAATAGTATTCCATTGTCTATACCACATTTTCTTTATCCATTATTCTGTCGATGGAGACTTAGGTTGATTCCATGTCTTAGCTATTGTGAATAATGCTGCAATAAATATTGGGGGTGAACGTATCCTTGTGATATACTGTAAATCAGTAGGCTGAGTAAAGCAGGTTACCTCATCCTGTCAGTCGAAGGCATATACGATACACAGTATAGGAAAAAAGACAAACTGGTTTCTCCTACTATCTGCTCAACGCCACACTTCTAGTTACCCAAATGCATGGGCTTTTATACCCCCAACAAGTAATTATCCAGCAGACATCAACCAGGTGTCCTATAATTCAAGTCAATTCTGATACTATTGACCTGGAATTAGAGATAGATCCCATAGGTTAAGGGCTCAGTCCCATAAAACTTCCCCCAGCTTCAGACACCGATCATAAATCCAGTCCTCTGGAGCTTCTGATCAACTGGCTATAAGTTGGGGTTCGCAGGGCCCCACCTCAGGTTTGATCGGTTGCTTCAATGGCTCACAGAACTCCAGAAAACACTTTACTTATGTGTACCAGTTTATTCTAAAGCATGCAGAGTCAGATGAAAGAGATGCACAGGGCAAGGAATGTGGGAAGGGGTGCAAAGCCTCCATGCCCTCTCTGGGTGCACCACCCTCTAGGAACCTCCAGGTGTTCAGCAACCAGGAAGAAAGCGCCTCAAACCCCATAGGCTGGGGAGTTTTAGGAAGGCTTCATTATGGAGGCATGATAGATTATTAACTCAATCTCCAGCCCTTCTCCCCTTCCTGGAGGATAAGGGTGAGGGTTAGGGCTAAAAGTTCCAAGCTTATAATCATGGTTTAGTCTTTCTGGTGACCAACACCCATTCAAGAGTCCATCAAGAGTCACCTAATTAGAACAAAAGATACTCCTGTGTCCCAGGAAATTCCAAGGGATTAGGAACTCTGTGTCAGGAACCAGGGTCAAAGACCAAATATTAGAACTATTAGAACAAAATATTCTCTTAGCAACCCTATTGCTCAGGAAATGACAATGGTTTTAGGAACTTTGTGTCAGGAACCAAGGATGAAGACCAAAATCTATATTTCCTATTAATCACAGTATCACACACACATGCGCACACACGCGCACACACACACACATATTCACTCATTCTGTGCGTTCTGCTTCCCTGGAGGATGCTGACTAATACACTTTCTCATTCTGGCCTGGCACACACTCTTACTTACCCTTGCTTTCACAGAGAAGACCACTAAAATTCCAGTGGAGGCCATGTCAATATTTCTTATAAGCTGTATGAACATAAGCATCTCTTATTAATCGCTGTTGATTAGCCAAAAGGCAAATACTTAATTAAACATTGAGAGATAATAAAATTGCACATGAATTATCTATCTAAGAGCACATAGGTCCGTACATTTCATTACGATGGTTTAACTAATAATCATGTCTCTTATACCCAGTCCTTGTCTGAGCAGATAGATTGTTTTAAAAAAAGAAAAAAGGTTCCCTAGAGGGAGCATGTTGTTTTTGCTAAAGTCATATAGTGGTTGATTTGTATTTAGTTTGCTATTCATCTATGTTCCTTTAGAAGCACGGTCGACCTCACCACAGATAAACATTTTGTTTGCTATTCTTGAATATGTATACCAAGGGGAGATATTGACCAGTTTGAATGACAATGAAGCCTCTTCAAAGAAAAGATTTAGCTAGTGGGTGAGCAAAATTCAGTTCTTCACTGTTTGTCATATGTCCTGATATTTCATAAGGCTTTTCTTGGTGCTGTTGTCTGTGGATTTATAAGGAGCAAAAGGGTGTCTTGCATTGGCTAAGTGGGTTTTGATTGTTTACTTAAGACACAGACTTTAATTTGGTTATGGGCTGGGTGTGGTGGCTCACACCTGTAATCCCAGCACTTTGGGAGGCCAAGGCCAATGGATCACCTGAGGTCAGGAGTTTGAGACTAGCCTGGCCAACATGGTGAAACCCTGTCTCTACTAAAAATACAAAATTAGCCAGGCGGGGTAGTGCACACCTATAATCCTAGCTACTCAAGAGGCTGAGGCAGGAGAATCACTTGAACCTGGGAGGTGGAGGTTGCAGTGAGCTGAGAGTGTGCATTGCACTCCAGCCTGGGAGACAAGAACGAGAATCTGTCTCAAACAAAAAAATGGTTATGAAACCAAAGGGCTATTTTGATCAGATCTGCCTGCCCTGCTTGCTTTTGGTCACTTGTTTTTTGTCATGTTTTTTCCTTTTTCCATGAAATGGAAGGCCATGGTAGCTAAAGGCCTCCCCACTGAATGCTGAATGCTTAACTTTCCCTGGCTACTTTATAGATACCATTTATAGGTCACCATAGTAATGGTTGCTTCTGTTGTTTTTCAGGAACTTAAGCCAGCTCCCGTCCAGTCAAACTGGTTGAGACCACTGACCCTTCAACGTGGCCTGTGCAAGTGCCCAGGAGGTGGCCTTTTGTTATCTGAGGGCTGAAACCTTGTCCTCAGATCATCCTAATGCCACCATTTTCTGTACGTATGTCCTAAGAACTGCCATAAACTCCAACTATGATTGTCCAAAATGAACCTGTTACCTCATTGTTCTCCATTGCTAGTCATCTTTTTTCATGCCTTACATCACCCCACTTCCTTAAACCATAAAGATCCCTAAGCCTTATCCTGGGGGAGGCATATTTGAGAGCTATTTTCCCATGCTCCCCGATTCCCCCACCACATGTCAGCCTTGTGAGTATATCTTTTCTCTTTTGCAAAACCTATGTCACAACGACTGATTTACTGCACACAGGCAGAACTGACCCGGACCTGGCCTGTAACAGTTACTTCAAGAAGCAGGAAAAAACCTAAATGTTTCCACTGTTTCCCACCCAGGACTGAACCGAAGTAGCTGTGCAATCTCCACTAGAAGCCTTCTGAGCGTGCTACTGAAGAGGATGAGGCAGGCAGGAGGCTTCCAGAGTCAGGAGGCTTCCAGAGGCAATAGCCAAGACTAAGCCATCAACCACAGGGCCAAACCCAGTAAAAAAGAAAAATAAGAACACTTCCAGTTAAAGAACTGCTGCAATTATGCTGTTCCTTTTTTTTTTTTTTTTCCATTAACATGTCCTTCCTTTTATGACGGTGAGAGTTAATATTAAGGTGTGCGTGTATGTTTGTTAAACGATCCCACTTTGCAATTAAAAGTTTGCAGTTATATTAATACATTGGTTCTACTATTTCTTTTTAAAATATGTTTGAAATTTTCTGTCTTATGAAATCCCATTGGCTGAGAAATATCAGCCCACATACAGGTTTCTTATGTTTGATGCTGCCACTTCCAAATTCTAGTAATTCTTCCTCTCATGTTGCAAGAGTGTGTTTCTATGCAATGGGGAACACATGATTGTTATCTTTACGGTGCAGGTGGTTGATCTCTGAGACCAGGTGGCAGATGGCACAACAGGAGTGCTTGACACAAAACTGTTAAAGAACATGTTCTCCTTTAATGAAATGGAGCTAGAATGACTCAGGAAAGTGTGCACACAAATTTCTCTAGCACTGAGTTTGTTTTTTATCTTAAGTGAGATCAGTAGGAAAACCAAGGCTATGCTCTATAGATGAACTTTAAGGATTGTTTACACAGCGTGGGCCAGTGTCTGGGCCTGCAGATTGAGGAGAATTACACCATTAACTGGGCTGAAAAAGACCCTAATAAGGCTCTGAGTTGCATATTCACTCTAGCAGGGAGTTACTTTGCATTGTTTCTCTAATTCTGCATGCTACTCCAGCTGCATCGATAATGAAGACAAACATGGCATAGACATATTTAAAACCATTTTGAACATACTATCCAAAGGATTACCTATAAGAATAATGTTCAGAAAAAAAGATCACCTAAACTTGTTCTAGTAGAAAGCTACTAATTTTATAGGTTAGTTGTTTTTATTGGCCACCTCAGGTTTACTTTACAAATTTACATTGTGTCATTGAAATGCCGAATGTAATAATTCTTTTTATTGTCACAGTCACAACATCCTTGAGATTCATTCCTATATTTGTTTATTCACTTGTTTCTTTTTGTTTCTTTTATGGGTCAGGCATTGTGCTATGTACTGGAGACACCTAATTAAACAAGTGTAATGCAGTAAGTAATCAAGTGTGGGAAGTTCTAGACAAGGGCAAGTTGGAAGAGCTAAGGGCTAGTATGCACGGCCAGATTGATGTTTCACAAAAGAAAACCAATCCTAATCATCACCCTCTTTTTGCTCTTCTTTGTATCTGCCTTAGGCATGCCTACCATTTAATGCTAACAAAGATGATCTATCCCATTCCTTTCTTTCCTGCTCAAGAACATGGTAAGTTTGAAATCCTGAGAAATTCTGACTGATTTAAATCAGGGGCTTAGTAGAGAAGTGGTGATTTATTAGCACTGCTGAACACCATTTATTGATTTAAGACTTTTAGAGAAACTGCTGCTAAGTTATCTGTTTCTCTTTTGAATGGAAACTTAAAACAACCACAGTAGTAGCAAACACATAGGCGTGAAAATAGAGGCTTAGCTGGAACATTGGAGTGAAGACTGAAGAGGGCTGGATGCAAAAGCTTGGGTAACACCAAAGCAAGCTGATTTACACACAATTCCAAAATTGCTACTAGCAGAGAAGACCAGAGTGAGCCCAAATGAAACCTGCAACCAGCTGAGAGCCCCTCAAGTTAAATGCAGAGACTTTTATTCTTGTGTGCAGTTATTTAGACTGAAAATGGAAACGTGCAACTGTGAGGCAGATCTCATTCATGCATAATTGAAACACCCAAGGGTAAAATACTGAGGCACAATGGATGACATTTGATAAAAAGAGAGCAAGGAAAAAGAAGAAGTTATAAACAAGATACAAGACCCTGGGGACCACAGAGAAGAATACCTGACATAGGCCAAATAATCTCAAATAAAAATATCCAAATTACCAGACAATGCAAATATAAAGACAAATGCATGGAAGAGACATGAGGATTGGGTAGGGAAAATGCCTAGAACATGAAACATTCAAGGGATGAGTCACTGGTGAATGAAACTCTTATTCTAACAAAATGCAACCAACAAAGTGTTCATATAGTATTTTCAAATAAGTAGGAACTAAAAACAAGCACAAGATTCACTGTCTTTAAAAAAGTTATATTCTAAATTACTATATATGTCTATTCATACATATAACTATGTAGCATATGTATACATAAATATTTAAAATTTCTTTAACTTACTGGGAGAGGAGTGGTATGTGTGCATATGTGAATATGGATGTAGTTGACTTCCAAATTGTGCATGATAAATTCCATTTTGTTGGGGAAATTTGCAGAAAAGATTTGCAAGAAGTATTTTTTTTTATTATTATACTTTAAGTTCTAGGGTACATGTGCATAACATGCAGGTTTGTTACATATGTATACTTGTGCCATGTTGGTGTGCTGCACCCATCAACTCGTCATTTACATCAGGTATAACTCCCAATGCAATCCCTCCCCTCTCCCTGCCCCATGATAGGCCCCGGTGTGTGATGGTCCCCTTCCCAAGTCCAAGTGATCTCATTGTTCAGTTCCCACCTATGAGTGAGAACATGCGGTGTTTGGTTTTCTGTTCTTGCGATAGTTTGCTGAGAATGATGGTTTCCAGCTGCATCCATGTCCCTACAAAGGACACAAACTCATCCTTTTTTTTTTTTTTTTTTTTTTTATTTTAAGAATGAAAATGATGAGCTGAGAAACAATGCGCAATTAATGCAGTTGTCTTGGCTATTTTTCTTGGCAAAGTCACGGGTAGTTTAATGAGCATTTATAATGCATTAAGCACAATCCTAGATACTCTGGACTATCCCATTTAATCTTCTGAGAAGATTCCCCTGAGAAGAAATTATTACTCTCATTTTAGGATGGCGATTCTGAGGCTCAGAGAAGTTAAGTCCCATAATCTTGTCTGAATCCAACCCACACTCTTCCCATCGCACGCTTGCTCCATTCCCTTTGAGAGATGAAAGAGAATAAAATAGTTGAATAAAAATAAAATAGTTCTTAGTGCACCATTTCCAGTGTTAGGCTAAAAATTCTTTATTCACTCAGATAATGTGCACTTTCACTAAGCAAACTCAATGTTGCAAAAATAAATCCAAATCAAAACCAATGCTATTCATCACCCTCTTTTTGCTCTTCTTTGTATCTGCCTTAGGCATGCCTACCATTTAATGCTAACAAAGATGATAATTCCTATTCCTTTCTTTCCTGCTCAAGAACATGGTAAGTTTGAAATCTTGAGAAATTCTGACTGATTTAAATCAGGGGGTTAATAGAGAAGTGGTGATTTATTAGCACTGCTGAAACACCATTTATTGATTTAAGACTTTTAGAGAAACTGCTGCTAAGTTATCTGTTTCTTGTTTGAATGGAAACTCAAAACAACCACAGTAGTAGCAAATACAAGTACTTTTTTTTTGTTAAAAATCAATGAGGCCTTTACATTGCCTACTAATTCTGTAGATTAGTAAGATGTGGTTCTGTGTTTAGGTCCCTATCTTCCTCACTTTCTTTTATCCCTTGTAATGAGAAGGAAACCTAAGGAAAGGCATCTTGTACCAATGGGAATATTGGTAAGTTGTAGGAAAATGATTCATGCCAGATAACCTATACATTTTCCATAGATATTTCATTAACTAAGAAAGTAGACATGAGGCATCTAATCCTTAATGTCAGCAGAGGGTTAGTATATACTCTATATAGACCAGGCACTGGGACTTCAAAGAACTGTAAGTCACAGTTTCTACTCTCTGGAGATTTAAAATAAATCTACTGTGTGCAAACATGTACATATGTGTACTTGTAAACACGTGGAAGACAAGTGATAAATGCCTCATGGATGACATGTGCAGTAAGTGCTACAAGAAATTAGATAAAAGTCATCGAAGCCTGGGGTTCATTCAGCTTCCAGCACATGTGCCTGCAAGGTTTATATCCATATATCAAATATTGCCACATCTGCGGTTTTCTGAAGACTTCAAAATGACTAGCTTTCAAGAATCTTGGTCTGGAATCCTGGTGGGCCCATTCAGGTACTATGGAAATGTAGTGCAGCTCAGTAATGATGTGGAAACAGAGGCATAGAAGTGCTAGATAACTTATTGCAGGTCATATGGACAGCCAATTTATGCAAAAATATCTTTGGGAGTAAATATGTTCTATTCTCTATGTACATCTATTATATATACTTTAATTGTATATACTTCTACTATATTAAAAATATCTCCATTAGCTGGAATTTGGGGCTGGTTATAAACCAAATGGAACATATTGAACTGAAGGAATTAAGCAACCATGGTTATAACATGACTGATAGTTTTTGTGGCCTAGAACACATCCTTTAACCTCACTAGTGGCCAGCTCTCCCATCTGTAAGAGAAAAGACATTGACTTAATGATGTCTATGGTCATTTCTAGCAATGGGATACCACGATTTAATAATTCTAAACCAGTACTCAGTATTATCCTCCTACCAACTTGAAAATCTCTTTCTTTTTGAGTATTTTCTTCTTCCACTTTTTTGTAGTGTCCATGCCCCCATGTATTTACATTGCGACTGAGTGGGCAAAAAAATCAGTGAAATGACTCATTGCCTTTCTACTTCACCTAAGGTCCTTATGAAAACTAGTAGCAGTACTGAGACTGGAATTGAGATAGTTAAGCATTCCCCTGCTATTAATACTTTCTTTTCCCTGGCAAACATATTCCATTCAATTTTGTATGATTTCTATCCTAAAGTCTCCTGGAAATCTTATAATTGTCCACCCCTTTCCCATCCCAAGTAACCTGTGCAAATCAACTCTGGCTTCCTGAGAATAAGTCTCCACATCATGGTCTGAATTTGTAGTAGTTCTAAGGGCAGCAATTCCGAGTCAGGTGGAAAGGAGGCTATGATAGTGTCCTTGTCTTCAGAAACACTTATCTTTTCTTTCCTAAGACGAAACTAAGAATTTGCTTTTTACAGAAAATACACATACCCTATAATAGAATAAAAACCAATGCAAGTTTTAGGGTTCATCCACCTCTTCTACCCCCAAGGACCGCATCCTCAACCAAAAGAAGAGGGAGGCATTTTTATCCCATTCTCCTAGATAGAACTTCAGGGGGAAAGAGTAGGAGTGCTTCCAGCAACTTGGAGAACTCTAGGAACTGGTTAGTCTTATCTAATAGAGAAAGAATAGCTACCTTTCCAGTTTTAGCAGATGATGGCCATACTCCCATAGACTTCTCCTGAGCCAGGACTACAAGTTACTTCCTTTAATGAGGTTGACTTCATTGCTCACATGGTGAGCAGCCAGGTCTTCAGAGGCTGGGCTCACCACAGGTAAGTGCTCCTCCCAGTCCCAGCCTGGACTCCTACCAATACAGTGGAGGAAGAGGCAAACAAATATGGGGTGCTTATTTTTGTTATAAAGAACCATGAGCTTATTCTCTTTTCATCCGGTTTGGAGAATGATTTAACTCTCTTAAATTGTGGGTCACTTCTGCTTGAGAGATAGATGTTTCAAGGCAAATGGTATCTATTGGGAATTGGTACACAATGTATCAGTACTTCTCAATCCTGGGTAGACATTTATTTATATATGCATTTGTGTACTGTTTCACCTCTGAGTTGCTTTTATTTTTTATGTGGGCATCCAAGCCCCACCTCAGAACGACTAAATCAGAATCTCAATTGTTGGGCCCAGGCATCTGTTAGCATTTTGGTTGTTGGGTGAAAATAGAGAGAGAATGTCTTTAACGGATGGCTTCTGTATTCTTTTGGAATTATTACATTTAATATGATTAAGATAAAATGATTAATTGTGCATATGTTCATCCTTTTGTTACTAGATCATTTTTGTCCCCTTCTGATTTTCTAAAATTCCCCCCAAAAAGTTATTATTTAACTAACCATTAGATTGAAAAGATTGTCCACTGATGATAATTGGTGGATATTGACTGTTTAGCTAATTCTAGTTCTAACAGAAATTCTATAACTTAAAATAATTATCAGTGAATATCCACACCCAATAAGAAGATAAAAATGTCATAAAGCAATAGATGCTTTTCCTCATCTTGTGGAGAAATCCACAGTGGTGAAAGCCTTTGACCTTGCTGCCCTATTCCACCCAAAGCCCACATGAAAATTTCTAAGAGTAACTGGGGAAAGGAGAGAAGAAACAGATTCATAAGAACACTCTAAGAGCCCACTAATGAACCCCTGGATCTGTAAGAAAAATATTGTAAACTATAATTCAGCAACATGTTAAAATGTTACACTGAAAATGATACCGTGGTATCAAAGGCAGGAGGGAAAATGGTGATTTTTTAATACTCTATCAAAAAAATGAACAGTGACTTGGAATTAAGGGTCTATTGCTTCATATGACCCGCTTCCAGTGATTTGCATTTGATTTCTATGTAAAGCATGCTTGAAGGAAGAAGCTAAGAGAATACTTTTATGAGACTCCATGAAACACAGTTATCCAGGGTTACTTTAGTGTCAATGTGAGCATCAGAAAGGGAAACATTCTCTTCACTACGGGGTAACAAATAAGATGGCTTTAAATCACAGAAGACCCAGAGGGTTCCTAATACTCTCAGGGAGTATCAATACATAGCACTTTTAGTTTGGGTGCCAACCTTGTTATGAAAGGCACCGTGGATAGTGGCCATAGTGAGGAGATTTGGAGATGACATGTACATGAAAGTGGCTCCAGTCAGACAGGAGGACCATGGTGGATACACTGTAGACTATACCTGGCTAATTTGTACCTAGGCACGTATAAAATATTTCTCAAGATGTTAGAAATCAGGGAGTGAGATTTTGCAAGAGCATAAGGTAATGGATGAACAAGCAGAGTCAGAGAAACTGGTGAGATTAGCTCCACTGCTGTTAATACGATCCCTTATCTAATGTAATGGTAATGTCTGGGGAACTCCAGTTACATATAATTACTGGTTCATTTGGGTTAACAAGATGTTACTATTGGGAGAATTAAAAGGATATTATCAGTTATTTCAACTACAATACATGTAGTCTAATCAGATTGTTTTTCTGAAGTCAAGCTGTGGTCGCCTTCTCTGTAGGAATATGAGTTTTGAAAGACAGAAGAAAAGTAGAAGGAGGATTTTTGTTTTTCTTTTTTTTTAAATCATAAGGCACTTCTCTACTATATAGCAATAGATTATAAAGATTTGTACAGCCTTCATGCAGTGAAATGATGCGGTGCATCTGGGAGAGGAGAAAGTATATTAATAGACAAACTTTAAAAATGCCAAAAGGGAGCTGGGAGGGTCCACACAAACTTTGAAATTTAGGGGAGGAAGAATCTCATACTCAATCTTCCTCATCTCAGCTAAGCACAATGTTCGTTACGTCTTTCTCAAATTCCCAGTTCTTGACATCCATCCCCATTATCCCACTGAGCCTGGAGTGTTGAGAATATGGCTGGTGGAGGGGTGGAGGGAAACTCAAGTCCTGGACTATGAGTCTCTGCCCATCATTCCTCATCTATGGATTAGTGACACTTGGTGTAACCAGCCTGTCCTAGCCTTGTATGTCTTCCATAGTATTTCACTATAATTTAATCTATTTTATATATATATACTTTGTAAGAGAAAGAAAATGCCAACTTCATATAAACATGTGTTTTCAAATATGCTCCTTTCCTTTTTTTTTTTGAGATGGAGTCTCGCTGTGTCGCCCAGGCTGGAGTGCAGTGGCCGGATCTCAGCTCACTGCAAGCTCCGCCTCCCGGGTTTATGCCATTCTCCTGCCTCAGCCTCCCAAGTAGCTGGGACTACAGGCGCCCGCCACCTCGCCCGGCTAGTTTTTGTATTTTTTAGTAGAGACGGGGTTTCACCGTATTAGCCAGGATGGTCTTGATCTCCTGACCTCGTGATCCGCCCGTCTCGGCCTCCCAAAGTGCTGGGATTACAGGCTTGAGCCATCCTTTCCATTATTAACTAATATTTGCTGTGTACATGCAAGATACATGCAAAGCACTATATCACTGGCTTTAAAAGGCAATTTAGTTCCTACCATGTTAATCCAAATGTTCCAATTAGTTTAGTGCTTCCATAATTATGTATAATTCGGTTTGCATTTATGCATGAAATGTTTATTTCCATAATTGTAACAAGCACTTAAATTAATTATACCATAACCTCTTGATTCTATGGGCCAACTGTTGAGTCTTTTTGTTAATATTTTAGAGTCAGCCCTTTTTATTTTTTGAATTTTCCCCCTGCCTTTGATGTGTTGTTTCTTATCCTTGTTTGGAATTCTCTATGGAATATTCTCAGAATAATCTCGCAGTTTTCTTTTATGATTGAAACTTTGCATTTTAACAG
This sequence comes from Mandrillus leucophaeus, assembly GCF_000951045.1. NCBI lineage: Eukaryota > Metazoa > Chordata > Mammalia > Primates > Cercopithecidae > Mandrillus > Mandrillus leucophaeus. Next base: position 6,400,079 of record NW_012101321.1, on the reverse strand, counting down.
TTGTCTGGAGATAGTTTCTTCCTTGTGAAATATCAGTTTTAATAACAGAAAAAGAAAAATGCCATAAATCTGCACTAACCACATAAAGCTGAAGTCTCTGAGAGACTGATTAACATGGAGACTCTACACAGGTTTTTCAATAATTAGAGGACATGCTTGCATGGAGCCACAACTGCTCAGGCCTTGAAGCCATTTCCCAGGGCAGCCAGCGATTATTACAGCCTGGAGTACATTCCTTATATTCTATGCCTCTAGCTATTGAAGCTGTTTTCAAATAAAGGTCTCTTAATTTCACAAAAAGTTAACATCACCGTGGATGAACAACACTTTTCTGCTAATACCTTCGCTACTTAGTTGGGAGATGGCCCTCGGAGAGCAGGCAATTAGAAATTTCTAATTTGTTGTTCACTCACCCATAAAAGGTTAAGAACATTCTGGTCTCTGATTACATGAACCAAGCAAAGGCCAGACCCAGCCTCCCACAGTGCCTTAGCTAACTGCCAGCCCTATCAGCAAATGCTGCTGAACATTCTCTTCAGAGCACAGGAGTGTGTGGGCAGTTTCACTGTGGGCTTGAGTATTTATTTATTTTTGTCTCTGTAAATTACAGATAGCAAATATAGTATGGAAAAGATTGTCATTTTTCTTTTTGGTACAGAATTTGGTATATCATTACCACGAATTAAAGGCTAAATATTAGCTATGACACTTTTAGAGGAGAAAACCCATGTGATAGTTCATCACCAATAGCCATGGAGTTCTACTTTCTGATGCATCATTGCTTGTGTGGCGTGGATGTAATAATGCAGCATTACTAACAATGTAGATGTCCATGTAGCTTACCATATTATTATTTTATATCAAAAAGTGCTGATTTCTTGACTATATGATACAGCTTACAAAAACATAAAGCTGCTGCCTAGTGGACTTGCTATCTATTTAATTTAATTTTATTATTTTATTTTGAGACAGAGTCTCACTCTGTCACCCAGGTTGGAGTACAGTGGTGTGATCTTGGCTCACTGCAACCTCCGCCTCCAGGGTTCAAGTGATTCTCCTACCTCAGCCTCCCAAGTAGCTGGGATTACAGGCGCATGCCACTGCGCCCAGCTAAGTTTTTGTATTTTTAGTAGAGATGGGGTTTCACCGTATTAGCCAGGATGGTCTCGATCTCCTGACCTCGTGATCCACCCGTCTCAGCCTCCCAAAGTGCTGGGATTACAGACGTGAGCCACCATGCCCAGCCTGGACTTGCTGTCTAAATAAGCAACGCATAATGTAAATGCCAAGAGAAAATTTCATCAGTCATAGGCAGTTGACTGGACATTTGATTATCCTTCGCCTATGCTTTCTGTTATGCCAAGTTAACCGTTTAATTTGGCCAAATAGACAGATTTAGTCCAGAACAAAAGTCTCTTTCAACTGGAGTGGGTCAGGGGATGGGTCTTAATGAAGAAAAGGAAAGGCAAAGAAAGGAGACAAAGATCAAAGAAGAGGAGAGCTGAGAATGTTAAGCAAACTCCAATGTTGCCAACTCTCTGGCACACAGATGGACAATTCTGATGGGAAAGAATCATGACTTAGTCCAAAGTTGGACAAGTTGAATAATTTGGTAAAATATGATCGGCTCAGCTTGCCCAATCACTTGAACGTGCGAGGGATTCAGCAGCATCATTTTTGCCTCTTTGGGGAATTAAAATAATCTGTTGCAAACTGTGTTTAGCACATTCAAAATCGAATGTAATTTTGCCATGTTCCTTTTTGGAAAATAGCTGTGATAATATACGCTTCAGTTTGTATGTTATATACAACATGTGACTTCTGAGCTTGGTTACAAACTTCAATCCATATTTCTGTAAACACAGAATATACAAAACTCCATGTGTGTGACACTGATGATTACATAGCTTCTACATGAATATTGGGGCTTTCATATGAACACCATGTGGCCTTTGGGAGATTTCTTAACCTCTCTGTGCTTCAGTTTCTATATTTGTAAAATGGAGATAATAGTCTTTGTTCTATTTTATTTTCATAATTTCCAAGAGATTAAATGAAATAACTTGTATGATGTGTGTGCTTTGAAAACATAAAGGATTCTACAAATGTATGTCATTATTATATCGCTGTCAGAAACACTTTGCCTACACAACAAACAAAAGTCATTAAGTCAAGACAATTAAAAAGATATAGAAGAAAAGGGGAGAGAAAATAACATATTATAGATAATTGACAATTTACCGAGTTGTTCTGTAGTTTTCACTCACTTTTTCTCAAATTGCTTTAGTTGATATACTAATCTTAAAGCAGAAGAAACCAAATTTTGAGGTGTTTTTGAAGTCAAAGTCTCCAAACTATGATTCTTGCTTACAAGTTGACCAACACAATGAAAACTGTTGCAAAAATGTAATCTTTAGTGAAAACAAGGGTCTGGGAGCCATCTTGAATAAACATAGCATCCTGAATAAACATAAAACTTGAAATGTTGTTCAAGGTGGATTACTTAATTACCATTTACCACTTGTTTAAAAAAAATATTTGGGAATATGGCTGCTCCAGTTCATTTCTCAGTGACAATACACCAAGCTTTTAAAAATACAATCCCTTTTTGCTTTCTCCTTTCAATACATTGAAAACCAAAGTGCTATTTTAAAAAAGGTAAACATTGACAGACTGGATTAAGAAAATGTGGCACATATACACCATGGAATACTATGCAGCCATAAAAAAGGATGAGTTTGTGTCCTTCGTAGGGACATGGATGCAGCTGGAAACCATCATTCTCAGCAAACTATCGCAAGAACAGAAAACCAAACACCGCATGTTCTCACTCATAGGTGGGAACTGAACAATAAGATCACTTGGACTCGGGAAGGGGAACATCACACACCGGGGCCTATCACGGGGAGGGGGAAGGGGGGAGGGATTGCATTGGGAGTTATACCTGATGTAAATGACGAGTTGATGGGTGCTGACAAGTTGATGGGTGCAGCACACCAACATGGCACAAGTATACATATGTAACAAACCTGCACGTTATGCACATGTACCCTAGAACTTAAAGTATAATAAAAAAAAAAAAAAAGGAGAAAGCAGCAGCAAAAAAAAAAAAAAGGTAAACATTAAACCATTGCAAACTTGTATTTGTTGCTAGTAAATGAAGAAATTAGCAAATGTATTAATAGTTACCAAGTAGAAGAATCCTAAGAGATGAGATAATTCTTACCATTTTCTTCACTCAAAAGTCGTTCAGTGCTGATAATTATTAGAGATCAGGTCTCACAAATATTTCCTATGTGATAATATTTTCATAGGCATTCAGGAGAAACAGTTTCTTGAGGGAGAAAGATAGAGTAGCGATGATTGGAATAAGACAAGAATAGGTTGTAGATGCAAGACACAATTCATATTAATTTTCTACAGTCACTCAGGGGCACTAGTAATTGGAAGGGGACACGGCAAAGCACTCCTTCACTATTCTCTCAGTTCTTGGCTTTGTATCTGAAGTGACCTCATAAAATAGTAGGCACATAATATTGAACCCCATTGGCTGAACAAGTAATTGATCATGTCATTCCCCTCCTTTCAATCCCTCAAAGTCTTTACGTCATACCTAGAAAACTATCTTTAGTTCTTAATCCTGCTCCTAAAAGAAGCAGACACTAATACAGAATTAACAGGCAAAATTCTATTAGGAGAAATACTCTGTTTGAGAAAATAAGTCGAAGCTAGGTTAGACTGGGAGCACCATCAGACCGCAGTGCAAATCTGACCAGAGAGGAGAGAGGGAAGGAAGTTTGGGTGCTGTACAATCTAAGCAAGGCCATGGGGAGTCCTCAAAATCAACTTTGCTGTCAGAGGATGCCAGTGTCTTCCAGGAATTGTCCTGCCTTAGTAGAACCACTGCGCTCATCATTGATCGGAAGCAGCACGTTGAGAGCATAGGTTCATCAGAGAGAAATGTGGCAATGGATTTAAAAGGCAGCAGCTGGGGCCTTTGGTCAAGTATACTCCCACACAGTTGCAGATCTACAAGGTATGTTTCTCATGGCTGCCACAGGCCACTCGTAGGCCACACATATTTACTTTTATGCACATTTGTAGAGTAGCTCCTCTGTGGTTTCTGTGGTCTTTTCTTCCTGTGGGAAATTTCAGGATAGGGAGGTGACTGGGATAAGCTACTGTTCCCATTGCTCCTGTTGGTGTTGGGGCCATAACTGGGACTTACCCTGTCTCTCCTCCACTATTCATTCCAACTCCCTTTACACTCAACTATTTACACTAGGCAAGTCTTTGTAGCATTTCTAAAGTATCTAGACCCCTGAAAATCACATTTGTCTAAGACTGAGGTTGCTACAAATGTCCATTCACAGACACAGCAAATAAAGGGAGAACCAGGTGGTGACCAAATAGATCACCTGTGTTTCATATGTATTCCTCCATGCCCTTATTGTGTAAAAACAGCATTGCCTCCTCTTGCTGATCAGGGAAAATTACGCTTGCCAGTAACGTGACTCCTCTCCTTACCAGGGGTCTGGGAATAATGAGTTCAATGTGCTCTGGAGGCAGCCATAACTTATAGTTCAATGCTATGTTCCCTAGCAGAGCATGTTCCTACTGGGGACCAGGACTTCCAGCCCTGAAGAGTCCAGAGTTGTAGGGACAGGAAACATGAAACTACCAGTACATCACTGGGAGTTATGACAAGTGGGACTATTCTTGCTTCTACCCCTTGATGCTCTAACCCATGTCTTTTTCCTATAGAGAATACAGCATATTGGATCTCTACCTAATTAAATGCACTGCATCCTAGAGAATGACATCTACCTTTCAGTGTTTCCTTTGAGCTGGTGCTTCAGTTGGCACCTTTAGAAGGCTCTTCCAGACTTGTATGAGACCAGTTGCCTCTGGTTGGTAGGGTATGTGATACAACCATTGAATCCCATGATCTCAGATCCACTTCTGTGCTCATTTCACTATGAAGTCGGTCTTATGGTTAGAGGCTATGCTTTGTGAGATTTCTTGCCTGTGGATCATTCATTCCATAATCCACCAAATAACAGTGTGGGACACACACAGTGCTGCCCTGCAACAGAAAAGGCAAACCCACATTTAGTTTAGGTATCCATCCTTGTGAACCTCTGGACCTTCCAGGAGTATTCCATGAGGAACGTGTCATGTTGGAAATTTATCACTTGTCTCTGTTGCTGGAAGGTTGGGTATTCAGAGGCGCCATAGCTGTATCAGCCTTGGTAAGTGGGAGTCCATGCTTTGGGGCCATGTCACTTCCATTATATCCTATAATGCCATCACTTGCCTGGAGTAGTTGAAAATGAAGGCTGGCTAAATCAATTCACCAACTCATATTATCTATATCTTCTTTTAGTATCTCTTTGGGGGTAGATGCTTTTTGGTGGGCATTAATATGTGGTACAAAAACATTTTTGCTTTGTGTTCACTCTCATATGTATCCAAATGCTTCTATTCAGAACTACTTTTCTCAGATCATCCAGTCTTTTCCCCCTTGAAGTCCCTGAGCAATTTGTTAGGCCAATGGCTACTGCTCAGAAATATTTATATGTTCTTCCACACAAAGTGCATGAGCAAGTGCACTGCTCAGAGCTCAGCCAATTTTTCTGTCTCCAATGTTTCAGGGATATCTCTGACTGTAGTTGTCAAACAAATGCCATCCATTTTTAGCTTGTACCCACATAATGAGATGACTGAGGTTGCAGCTGGGCCTCTTTACATGTTTTGCTAGATAGTAAGCTGTACTTGTGCTACGAGAGACTGTGAGAGACCTGTTTGGGCAGGGAACAATGACAGCGTGAGGTGTGCTGTGAACTGAACAGGGATTCTAGAGGTCACACAGGACTGGGAGAGGTTGGAATTCCAGCCAATGATGTGGAGAAATCTTCCCGAAATCTCAGGCATTCCTGAAGAATCCAGAAAGGCCACATTTTGACATTGAGCTTCTCTAGCCCTAGAGCCAGGGATACTCTAACTGCCCTAACAAAATCTGAAACCAAGATTTGATAGGATCAGGCTGGTCCACCAGTAATTTAACTGCTTGTCAGAAAAAAAAGAAAAAGAAAAAGAAAAAGAAAAATAACCACAGCACTCTTTAAAGCACTCTTTAAAGGACGATAAGAAAATACAGATTTTTAGCAATGTAGCATTCACAATGTTTGGCATACAACAAAACATAATTAGATAGGCAAAGAATTAGAAAACTGTGGCATAAAACTAGGACAGAGAAAAAACAAATTCAGAGTTGACAAACATGTTGAAATGAGCAGATAAGACCTTTAAAGCAGCTATTGCAAATATGTACAAGAATTTTAAAATGGACATAATGAGTGGGCAGGTATAGTATGACAATGGAAAAATAGAACTATCAAAATATGAATGGAAATGCTGGAATTGAAGAACACAATATAAGAAAAGACAAATTTAATGCATAGTTTTAACAGCAGGACACTGCAGTGCAGAAGAAAGATCACTGACCTTAAAAACCAATTAAAAGAAAGTATCGCCGGGCGCGGTGGCTCAAGCCTGTAATCCCAGCACTTTGGGAGGCCGAGACGGGCGGATCACGAGGACAGGAGATCGAGACCATCCTTGCTAACACGGTGAAACTCCGTCTCTACTAAAAAATATACAAAAAAACTAGCCGGGCGAGGT
>NW_012101321.1:6329844-6393301 GCF_000951045.1 Mandrillus leucophaeus | reverse complement strand
GGAGCTTGCAGTGAGCTGAGATCCCGCCACTGTACTCCAGCCTGGGAGACACAGCGAGACTCTGTCAAAAAAAAAAAAAAAAAAAAAAAGAAAGTATCAAATTAAAAACAGAGAGGAAGAAAAAATTGAAAACAAACAAACTACAGGAGCACAGGTGACATGTGGGGACAGCAAGAGGTTTAATATGTGTGTATTTGGAATCCAAAAGGAGAAGAGAGAGAGAGTGAAGGTGGAGCAGAAAAAATATTTAAAGAAATTAGCCAGGTGCAGTGGCTCATGCCTGTAATCCCAGCACTGTGGGAGGCTGAGCGGGGCAGATCACGAAGTCAGAGATTTGAGACCAGCCTGGCCAACATAGTGAAACCCCATCTCTACTAAAAATACAAAAAAATTAGCCAGGCATGGTGGCGGGCACCTGTAATCCCAGCTACTTGGGAGGCTGAGGCAGGAGAATCCCTTGAACCTGGGAGGTGGAGGTTGCAGTGAGCCAAGATTGCAACATTGCACTCCAGCCTGGGTGACAGTGTGAGATTCCATCTCAAAAAAAACAAAAACAAAAAAAACAAAAAAAAACCAAAAAAAAAAAAAAAAAGGAAAGGAAATAATGCCAGCCAGAATATCAAGAGATGTTACTATTGAAGAACTGAAAGAAAAGACCTGTCAAATTAGAATTCTAACTGCAGAGAAAATACTCTTTTAAAATGAAAGCAAAATAAGGACATTTTCAAATAAGCAAATGCTGAGAACTTCCATCAACATCAGACTTGAATTAAAATAAATGATAAAGTTTTCTGAGTGGAAAAAACATGATACCCGATGGGAGCATGGATCTAAAGGAAGGAGTGAAAAGCACCAGAAATGAGGAATAGGTGGGTAAACAGAAAATTTTTCTGCTTGTATCGTAATTTCTTTAAAACACAATTGACTGTGTCTTTATGATAGAATGATTTATACCCATGTAACAAACCTGCACATATATCCTCTGAACCTAAAATAAAAGTTGGAAAAAACATTTGTCTTTCTGATTGTATTTATTTGAATTTATGTTTTTTCTTTATTAGTCTACCTAGCAATCTATCTACTTATTCTTTCAAATAACCAAGTCCTGGACTTGCGGATCTTTTGTATGGTTTTTCATATTTCAACTTCCTTCAGGTCACCTCTCATTTTTTTTCCCTTATCTTCTGCTGGCTTTGGGGTTCATTTGCTCTTTTTTCTCTAATTCCTCTAGGTCTGAGGATGGGTTGCTAATCTGAGATCTTCTTGACTTTTTGATGTGGGCATTTAGCACTACAAACTTCCCTCTTAACACTGTTTTAGCTGTGTCTCAGAGATTCTGATATGTTGTATCCTTCACCTTAATAGTTTCAAAGAATTTCTTGATTTCTGCCTTAATTTCATTGTTTGCCCAAAAGTCATTCAGGAGCAGGTTGTTTAATCTCCATGTACTTCTATGGTTTTTGAGCAATTTTCTTAGTATTGATTTCTATTTTTGTGTGTGTGCTGTAATCTGAAAGTGTGGTTGGTGTAATTTACAGTATTTTTACTTTGCTGAGGATTGTTTTATGGCTGTTTGTGTGGTCAATTTTAGAGTGTGTGCTATGTAAAGATGAGAAGAATGTATATTCTGATATTTTCAGGTGGAGAGTTTTATAGATATCTATTAGGTCCTTTTGTTGAAGTGTTGAGTCCAGGTCCCCAATATCTTTGGTAGTTTTCTGCCTTGATAACCTGCCTAATCCTATCAGTAGAGTGTTGAAGTCTCCCACTATTATTTTGTGGTTATCTAGGTATCTTTGTAGGTCTTTAGTAACTTGCTTTATGACTGATGCTCCTGTACTAAGTGCAAATATATTTAGGATAGTTAGGTTTTCTTGCTGAATTATGTAATGCCATTGTCTGTTTTGATCATTGCCAGTTTAAAGTCTGTTTAATCTGAAACTAGGATAGCACTCCCTGCCATTTTCTGTTTTCCATTTGTTTGGTCAATTTTCTTCACCCTCTACTTTGAACCTAGGGGTGTCGCTGCATGTAAGATGGGTCTCTTGAAGACTGCATGTCATTGAGTTTTGCCTCTTTATCCAATTTGTCATTCTGTGCCTTTTAATTGGGACATTTAATCCATTAACATTTAAGGTTAATATTGATATGTGCCAATTTGATACTGTCATCATGTCAACTGGTTATGATGCTGACTTGGTTTATGTGGTTGCCTTATTGTGTCAATGATCTACGTACTTAAGTGTGTTTTTGTAGTGGCCAGTATTTTCCATATTTAGTACACTCTTTTAGGCCTCTTGTAAGGCAGGTCTAGTCATAATGAATTCCCTTAGCATTTGCTTGTCTGAAAAGGATATTATTTCTCCTTTGCTTATGAAAATTAGTTTCACCAGATATGAAATTCTTGGTTGCAAATTCTTTTCTTCAAAAATGTGACTATAGTCTTCCAGTCTCATCTGGCTTACAGGATTTCTGCCAAAAGTTCCACCCTTAGCCTGATGGGGTTCCCTTTGTAGGTAACCTGCCCCTTCCCTCTAGCTGCCTTTAACATTTTTTCTTTCATTTCAACCTTGGAGAATCTGATAACTATGTATCTTGAGGATGGTCATCTTGTATAGTATCTTGCACAATTATCTACATTTCCTGAATTTGAATGTTGGCCTCTCTAGTGAAGTTAGGGAAATTTTCATGGATGATATCTTGAAGTATGTTTTCCAAGTTGCTTGCTTTCTCTCCTCTCTTTCCAAGACATCAATGAGACATGTTTGTTCTCCTTACATAATCCCATATTTCATGGTAGATTTATTTATTCTTCTTTAATCTTTTATTTATTTTTGTCTGAGTTATTTCAGAGAACTTCTCTTCGAGTTCTGAGACTTTTTCCTCTGCTTGGTTGATTCTACTCTTAATTCTTGTGATTGTATTCTGAAATTCTTGAAGTGAGTTTTTCAGTTCTATCAGGTCAGTTTGGTTCTTTCTTAAAAATGCTCATTTCATCCTTTATCTCCTGTATCATTTTATTGTATTCCTTAGAATCCTTTCAGTTTTGAATTTCTCCTGAATCTCAATGATCTTCATTCCTATCCATATTCTGAATTCTATTTTTATCATTTCAGCAATTTCAGCCTAATTAACATCCAATGCTGAGGAACTCTGGCTTTTTGAGTTTCCAGAGTTCTTGTGCTGGTTCTTTCTCACCTGTGTGGGCTGATATTCCTTCAATCTTTGACGTTGCTGTCCTTTGAATGCGGAATGTTTGTTTATTTTGTTTTGTTTTTTGCTTTTATCCTCTTTGAGGCTCTCAGGGTTTGATTGTGGTATAAGGTGGGTTCAGTCAACTAGCTTCATTTCTGAAAGATTTTAGGAAGCCAAGTCTTAGCTCAGCACTCCTGGCCTCTGTGCTCTAACTCTGGAGAAATGGTACCAGCCCACAGTTTTGTTCTTTGTTTGCTAGAGTCTCAGAATCTACCGCACTGGAGGGGCTGAGGTGTTCCCAGATTGCTGGCCACAGCACTTGATGGATGATGCCAGCCAAAGTGCTTCATTGAGGAGGTGGCAGCAGGATTCATGCTCGTTCATGCATGCCAGCAGCAGTGGCAGTGTGGTGGGGTGCATGCATGTTTGCTGTTGTGGGGTACTAGTGGGAGTGGGGTTGTGGCATTCCTGTGCTTGCTCACATTGGTGGCCACAGCAACAAGGGTGGGACACTGGGAAGTGTGGAGCTGCCAGCCTCTGTGTGTATGTTTTCAGCAGTGGTGGCGGCAGTGTGGGGTGGGGGTGGGGGTGGGGGTGCTGGTCTCTAGGCACGTGTTTGCACTGGTGGTGATGTCTACATATGGAGAGCCTAGGATTGATAGAATCTTAGCAGGCATTCGTGTCAGCAACGACAGTACAACCAGGGGCTGTGGGGTGTGCTCACACCAGCAACACTGGCATGGCAGGGTGCACACACACACACACACATTGGCGGTGGTGGGGAGGCGATGTCCATCCCCATGTGGGTGTACTGACAAAGTGATAAGGGGTGGCTGTAGGCAAGTGCATACCAGCAAAGCAGCCCTGGGGAGGCTTCAGTGGGTAAGGGAGGGTGTGTGTGCTGATGCAAATTGACAGGACTGCTCTGCTGTAGCTGATAGTCAGGCCCAGTCTGCTGGTGGGGGAGCTATAATGAAGGCTCTCAGGAAGCACCCCTGTTGGGCATCTGAGGCTGTACTTCAAGCAGGTGCAGCCAAACTGGGCCCTAGGACAGGCCAGCAGACAGGTCGTTGCTCAGATTGGGCTGGTCCCATCTCACGGGCAAGATCACCCTGCTCTATCCCAGGCTGACAGTCACCCTAAGGCTAAAGTCTCCTAGAGGCACAAGGCAAGTCTTGGGGGGTGGGCATCCCTGGCCATGCTCCACTGCACATGTTCCCACACCAAATCCTCTGGATTCCACACTGACTGGAGTCCTGCCCCTACCACCTCTCTAAGCAGCTCTCCCTGCCAGCTGAAGTGCCCATGGGGGTCCTGAGGTCTCTTGCTGACAGAATTCCAGAGGTCCCCGGTGAGAGCGGGATGCTGATTGCCTGCTCAGCTCACCCCTTCTCCAGGAATCACTGAGGGCCAAGAACAAGTCCCAATACGCAGTAGCGCCATGTCGGGTTCCCAGCTTCCTTTCTCTTCAGCCCAGCACCTGCGTCCTCCCTCCATCAACTCTCAATACCTTCCCTCTGAAGATTGGTTCAGAGTGCACCACTCTTCCAGATGTCCCAGCTTCTCAGTGGCAGAAATTCTTCCTGGCTGTGTCTAGTCAGACATCTTGAATATGGAAATTCACTTTACATTAGTTAGAAGTGAAGAGAATAGGTAGCTTTGTAACATGTACACACTGATAATAAGAAAGCTGAAGAGATTATACTAATATCAGACAAAGAAGGCGATAAGGGAAGGGATATTACCAGAGATATGGGTGAATATAATCATGTGACACTTAACAGCAGGGATATTTTCTGAAAGATGCTTGGTTAGGATTTCATCATTGTGTGAGCATCATAGAGTATACTTCCACCAGCCTAGACAGTATAACCTACTACACACTTAGGCCATATGGTTAGCCACCATACTATGTGAATACTATGTAATAGTTGTTATACTGTATTTGTAAATGTGTTATTTTTATTATTGTATTGTTATTTTTTACTCTTCTTTCTGAATATTTTCTATCCATCATTGTTTGAATTGTGGATGTGGAACCCTTGCATACTGAGGGCTGACTCTGTAATTTTACCTCAGTTAAATGAGTGATTCATCTGGTAAAATAGCAAAGCTATTTTTCACAAGCTTCAACAAGGAAGAATTTAGATTTGATGGATCTTTGTATAAATTGGGCTTTATATTTTGGCTATTTTTCCTAGTATTAACAGCAAGTTTCTCACGTAATTTATTTAGTCTGTCATTAAACTCTATTTGGCCCACTAAAGGCAATCTATAAAAATGCACTGGTTCTTTCTTGTGATTTCATGATTATCAATGCAGGATTTCATACGCTTGTGCCTCTCTCTTCACACAGCTCTCTCTACTCCAACTCAGTTGGGCTCTGATAGCTGATTTGCACTGATGAAACACGTGACGATATTTCCTAGGCTTCAAAGTATCTTTTGTTTTAATTGCTTTCACTTCAAACTAATTGTTATCCATCCATTATATGAATATGACATATTTTAAGTTACGCCTTTTTTTTTTTTTTTTTTTTTTTTTCCTGAGATGGAGACTCCTTCTGTCACCAGGCAGGAGTACAGTGGCACAATCTTGGCTCACTGCAACCTCCGCGTTCTGGGTTCAAGCAATTCTCCTGCCTCAGCCTCCTGAGTAGCTGGGACTACAGGTGCGCATCACCACTCCCAGCTAATTTATGTATTTTTAGTAGAGACGGGGTTTCACCATGTTGGCCAGGATGGTCTTGATCTCTTGACCTAGTGATCTGCCCTCCTCGGCCTCCCAAAGTGCTGGGATTACAGGCGTGAGCCACTGCGCCCGGCCTAAAGTTAAATATTTATTTGCTTACATGATACAGTTTCTTAGAACACTTATATACAGTATCAGTTTTAATTGAAAGATCTTAGAAAATATATATACCTTTTAATACCAGTTTTTCCTAATGCCTAGAGATAAATATGTATTTGCCTTATCAAAGGAAGTAATCTGAAACAATAACAGTGCTATTAGTCTTTATGCAAGTTTTAAAAGTGCTTTGGTCATTTATTTTGAAATGCTTTAATAGAATGTGTATAAGGCAACAGGACAGTCATCTAATCAGTGAAATTTCATGCTTACATAAATTAGGAATTTACACTAATAGATACATTTTCAATGAATATGGCATTGTATAATTCAAACTTGCTTCATAGCCCAGGGACATAACCCCAGAAATTACAATACAATAGGGGACAGGACAAATAGGAAGTTTTGTTCAGAAGAGCAACATAGAGTTTACAGACACTTGGAACCAGTCTCTATCTTAGACACAGTAGAGAAGTTGAAAGTAACTTCTAGTGTTTGTTTCAAAATATTGAGTACAACACATCTGAGTTAAGATAAACTATATTTAAGTTCTCCAAATGCTTGAGCATATGCTCTTCTCATCTAGGAAATCATTTGAACAATGTTAAAATGAGCTCATGAATTTAACTTTTTAGTTCCTTTTCTCTGTTTCAAAGTATCTCGATGAAATGAGTTCTAAGTGGGAGAAAACAATTTCTGATGCCAATTGTATTTCATCTTATATCACATGCTCTTCAGTATAATATAATGGCATAGATGTCTAACAAGTATTCCAGTGACTGACTTTTCAATTTGGCTGCACGCTGAACTCCTCTGGGTAGTTTAGAATAATCCAGATGTCTCAGTTCCACCTTCAGAGATTCTGATTTAATTGGTAAGAGGTGCAACATGGTCATCAGGGTCTTTAAAAACTCCCTGGGTGATTTTAATGTGCAGCAAAATTTGAGAACCATTGCTTCAAAAGGTAAGAGGTAAATGTTTACAGGAAGGTGAATTCCTTCTGTGTTGGAATTCTGGAATTATCAGAATAGTCTTAATGTAAAATGTGACAAACTGTGTTGTTAAGGGAGAGGGTTCAGGGGCAGAGAACAGAAGTTATTCTATCAGGTTTAAGTAGAAATGAATGTATTTTGGAATATTAAATGGCTTATCTATCATTGGGAAGGCTGAGGAAATCAATGGTAAGATGAGCTTTTAGAAACAACTTTGGGAGCCATGTTTCTGAATCGAGCCATTAAAGGAGCTGCTACGGAATTGTGAAGTTACTGCTACAGTTGCCAACTCCCAAAACATACCACCATTCCCGGGGCCAGGGAGATGGCCATGGCTAGGAAACCGCCACAGAACACCTAGGCACTTCCACGATGAGATTGAAAAATGCAGAAAAGTTTTCTCTCATCTACTCCCCCTGTCCTATGACACAGGGTGGTTTTTTGAGAATTACCACATGAAAGTGAAAAGAAACTAAAGTTCACATGCTTTTGTAAGAGTCTACATGGGAGACAGAAGAGGAAAACCTGAACTAAAGCAGTAGCCAAGAGGACAGAGAGGAAGATACAGAATCTTGAGATCATTAAAAAGTAAAATTGATAGGACATGGTATCCAGTTGGCTTTACAGAGAGAAAGGTATCAGAAATTATTTTGAAACATACAAGCAGCCAACAAACACATAAAAAAAGTTCCACATCACTAATCATCACAGAAATACAAATCAAAACCACAATGAGATACCATCTCACACCAGTCAGAATCGCAATTATTAAAAAGTAAAAACAAAAACAAAACATGAACCAAAAAACAGATGCTGGCAAGGCTGCAGAGAAACAAGAACGTTTATATGATATAGGTAGGAATGTAAATTAGTTTAGCCACTGTGGAAAGCAGTTTGGAGATTTCTCAAAGAACTTAAACCAGAACTATTTGATCCAGCAGTCCCATTACTGGGAATATATCCAAAAGAAAATAAATCATTCTACCAAAAAGACACATATACTTTCATGTTCATCACAGCACTATTCACAATAGCAGACATGGAATCAACCCAAATGTCCATCGATACTAGGTTGGATAAAGAAAATATGGTACATATACACCATGGAATACTACACCGCCATAAAAAAGAACAAAATTGTGTCTTTTGCAGTAATATGATGTAGCTGGAGGCCATTATCCTAAGGAACTTAATGCAGGAATAGAAAACCAAATACTGCATGTTCTCACATATAAGTGGAAGCTAAATATTGGGTACTCATGGACACAGAGTTGAGAAAAATAGACACTGGGGACTACTAGAGCGGGGAGATGGGGTGAGGAGTGAGGCTTGAAAAACTATTGAGTACTATGTTCACTACCTGGGTGATGAGATCAGTTGTACCCCAAACCTCAGCAACAGGCAATACACCTGATATGATTTGGCTGTGTCTCCACCCAAAACTCATCTTGAATTGTATGTAGCTCCCATATTTCCCTTGTGTTGTGGGAGGGACCCAGTGGGAGATAATTGAATCATGGGGGTGGTTTCCCCTATACTGCTCTCGTGGTAGTAAGTCTCACAAGATCTGATGGTTTTATAAGGGGAAACCCCTTTCCCTTGGCTCTCATTCTTCTCGTGTCTGCCACCATGTGAGATGTGCCTTTTACCTTCCACTATGATTGTGAGGCCTCCCCAGTCATGTGGACCTGTGAGTCCATTAAATCTCTTTCTTTTGTAAATTGCCCAGTCTCGGGTGTGTCTTTATCAGCAGCGTGAAAACAGACTAATACAATACCCACGTAATAAACCTGTATATGTACTCCCTGAATCTAAAATAAAAGTTAAAATTACAAAAAATATTTTAAAAATTTAAAAATGATTTTGAAGATAATTGGATAAATGCTTGTGCTATTTACTGCCATCTATTGCCATGTATAGATGGGAAATACAAATTGAGGAACAGGATAAGACAAGGGTGGGTGGAGAAGAAAGAACAAGTGAAGTGCACATGTGTTCACCCTGGACTGGCTGAGTCATATAGAAGTGATGATGTTGAATAAGCAGTTAATATTATGGTTCTGGGGCTCAAGACATTCAGGGTTAGAGAAACAGATTAATAAGTCAGTGAATCATTGGGTGTAGATGTTTTGTCCATGAGATGATTTAAGGTATGTGCCAAAAAAGTGTAGTCAGAACAAAGGAGAATTGTATTGGAATAAGATGGTAGATGGACCCACATGGCTCAGCAGATGTTGGGAGTATAAATCAGAATACCTGACTTCTATTCTCAATTCCATCATTTTCATGAACAAGTCATTTAAACTCACTGAACTCCACCCAGTTTCTTTCTATAAGGAGTGGATAGTATTTGGGCTGTTTATCTTAAGTATTTTGGTAGGGCTCGAACACAATGACTTATGAGAAAGCAATTGAAAACTTGCTTAAAAATGTAAGATCGGATTCTAAAGAAAGCTGATAGAAAGAACTTGATTTTGCATTTTAAACTTTATTTCAAGCTGGTGAGGTTAGACGGTCAAGGAAACTGGGGAAGAGAACAAAGATGGGAGAACCGCATTCGCCCATCATTTTGGTCCTTGAGAAGAGACAGACAGGAAGGAAAGGAGCCCCTAATCTTATTGCCTGAGAGCTCAACTACACACCTTTCATCCTCCTGGCAGGTGGATCGCACATCTTCCATAGAGCATAGTCTCATTTACACGCAGATTTGCACATATGGATGCTGCTGCTACTCCCCTGCAAAAATATTTCCAAAGCCACTAATAAAAAGGTAGCTTGCTACGTGCTATGAGAGATGACAAGCGCACCTTGGGATGAATGATGGGTAACGAATTGTCATTTCTCTTCTCAAAATCAGGCCGTCATCCGCTCATGCGGCTTGGCACCTGTGGCTTGTTACAGCCCATTCAGAGTTTCCCCTGCAGAGGAGTTGTAGGCTGTTGCCTTCCTTCCATCTGTCTCTACATGCTTTCAGAGCACTCCAATACATTATTTGAGAAGCTTTAACATTCGTTTTCTTTTTCTAACGTTTTCTCTCATTTTATTTTTAAGTGTGATTTTATTATCCTTTAATTCAGGGTTTAAAAAGGAATGGGAATAGTAATCCCTTCGGATGTGATTATTTTGGTTAAAGTGGGACTTAGTTTTGGAATAAATGATTTGATATTGATTCATATTAGACATGGTACTTGTTCTTCAAAAATGATTCAGTTACTAACACCACGACAAGGCCTCTTGCATGTCTCAAGGTTGTAGAACAGCTTGGTTTTTGATGTGATATTAATAATAACAAAAAACTATTTTTTCCTTAAAATGTGCCAGGCAGTGATTCAAACACTTTACATGAGTTACCCCCTTAATTCTCATTATACTGCTATGATTATCCCCATTTTACATTCGAGAAAACTGAGGCACGGGAAGTTAAATAATTTACTTATTTGATACATATAAATATTAACACTTTACAAAAATTCAAACATTTCTGCAAACTGTCAACTTACTCTCTCTAAATCACAATATTGATTTTGTTATTCTCTAGCCAAGAAATCTTTAATAAATATCCTATGTCTATCAAATTAAGTGCAAATATCCTATCCTAATGTATAAGATCTCTCAAATTGTGATTCTAACTTCTTTCTCCAGTTCTGTTTTACAGGAATTCCCTAACAATTGTCCTCAATCAGGGATGATTTTGCCACCTGGGGGATATATGGTGACGTCTAGAGACATTTCGGGCTGTCATGACTTGGGGGTTTAATGGCATGAAGTAGGAAGAAGTCAGGGATGCTGCTAAACACCCTAAAATGCACATGACAGTCCTCCCTCACAACAAAGAATTATCCACTTCAAATCACCAAGAATACTGAGGTTGAGAAACCCTGCCCTAACCTATTCAATCAAACTGGACAACTTGTGGTTCTTCAAATAGCCTCTGTATGTTTCATCTTTGTAGCTTCCTCTTTTTCTTTTTTCTTTCTTTCTTTCTTTCTTTCTTTTTTTTTTTTTTTTTTTTTTCAGAGACAAGGTCTCACTGTATTGCCTAGGCTGGAGCCCAGTGACACAGTCATAGCTCATTGCAACCTCAAACTCATGGGCACAGGCAATCCTCCTGCCTCAGCCTCCTGAGTAGTTGGGACTACAGGCATGCACCACCACCATACTTGGCTGGTCTTTTTGTTTGTTTGTAGAGATGAGGTCTCTCTCTGTTGCCCAGGCTGCTCTTAAACTCCTGGCCTAGCAGTCCTCCCACCTCGGCCTCCCCAAATCCTAGGTTTATAGAAGGGAGCCACCATGCCTGACCAGCTTTCTTTCATTTTATTCCTTCACTAAACATTCACAGAGTACCTACTACATGCCAGCCCCTATTATATATAAAACATGATCCTTCATCTCCCACTGACCTGGCTTGCTATCATTGTTCCCCTCCTGTATCAAGACCTGCCTGGTAGTTTGTGACATAAACCTACACACAAAACTGTGTATCACTTATATATATATACTTTTATTAAAATCAGTAGTAAAATTAAAGCAAAATCCTGCTTGTACTTCAAGGCCCCTCTCAAATGCCATTTCCTTCGTAAGCTATATCTTTGCTCTTTCATAGTAGCTTTTTAAAATAAAATATTATGATATGAGAGTCTTGATATTAAATGGAAATTGATAAAACTTGTTCCTATATGATGGATTTAATATGAATATTTAAGTACCATTTTTCCACTGCAGAAGTGTTAAAAAATCTTCTCAAGCTTGCATGTCTCAATGTTGTAGAAGCAGCTTAATTTTTATTCCCAGTAAGTTTTCTTTTAAATCAAAGTTTTGGAAGTGAAAGCAGTAAGTCATTGAAGTTCTAGTCAGCACTTTGTAGCATTTGAATAGAAGGGTGTAAAAGGCTGTGTGAAAAGGCTAGCATCCATTGGTTTGCACCATGTTTCATTTTGGCAATAAATTTTTAAAAAATCAATTTAATAAGAATTTATTGAGTGCCACTATGAGCCAGACACTGTATTAGACACTGGAATTTAGAAGAAAACACCTCATGTTTTTTCCTCCAATGAGGTCAAGTAAATATTTTTAATACTTCAAAATGTTTTATCATAGAAATAGAGAAATCCTTTACACAGATAAACATTCTGATGACCAGGTAAATGTAGAGGTGATAATAAGTATAAGTAATGAGGCATTGCTTCATCCTAGTTCTATGGAAGAACCGTAAGGAGAGGAAACTAGGAATGCATGAATTATTAAGGATCTTAGCAATGACAGTGAATAGGAGTAAATAGACAAAAGTAAATGGAAATGACTTCCACAGTTAAGTGTTCTATATTTAAAGGGATGATTCCATATTTGAACAATATAGTGTGTCACTCTGAAAATATTTCCTAATGTGCCTAAACCTCTCTATTTTAGCATGTTACCAGGATTAGAGTTGTGAATGCATATGACACATATTCAGGAAGTTTTGGCCCCCTACTCTGATTCAGGCACCAGATTTATGGTTAGTAACTTCTGCCATCTTGGTCAGACTCAAGTCATTGAAATTTGTCTTTTGGATGCACAATCTCACAGTTTCAATGTAAAAAAACTACAAAAAATTGCCATTCTTTATAGGCAGATTATGTAAATGATACATGAGTCAAATTGTGTTCATCAAGTACTATAAGACAGATGTTGGTGCCCTTTAAACTGTGTCTGTCTTGGGGTAATTTTCTCCTTAGATAGCTGTCCTTGTGGTTGTTTGCCTATCATAAACAGCCAGGGTAAGGCTACTTTAATGGGGCTGGAGGCTTTAGTGTAGCAACAGTTGAGAAACACTGTGCTATAGATGTTGATTTCATAGATAGCCTATGCCATCCCAGTCATGCCCAAGTCCTTCTCCAATGCCCTTTCACTGCCTTGGACCTAAAGCCATGAGTATTCATGGTAAATGATTTCGGTTCCAGTAGGTCACTGCAGATTATATACATTTCATCAAGTTAAGTAGTGAGGAATCCTTGCAGTCTAAAAGGGGTGCTACCTGAGCTCACTGTGGAAAATCATCAGGGCCTGGTGAATCATTCAATCCTTTTGGACTATGGAATCCAAGGCTTTCCTTCTCCCTTAACATAAGGAATTCCATGATATCCCATGCTATGTGGAAATTTGCAGACTACTTCAGACCCACAGAAAGAGGGAAATCTCCCTTGGCTGGTCTTTAAGAGGGCCTTGACATAGATGTACTTAAAGCACGTGAACAAAAGCGAGATACCTAAGGTGAATTTGGTAGAGCAAATCCAAAAGAGAGACAACTCTACATTTACTACTGATGATGGAACCTCTGAATAGCCTTGTTACGTGTCCTTGAATGCATTGTGCTGCATATTACAGTCCTCACTGTTGCGACCTCCACTTCACTGGGCCACATGGGTTGTATATGATGGTGAACTAGGGTGTGTGGTTAACACATGCACTTACTGAGTTGGTCTTTTCAATGTCCAAAACTGTCTTATAACATTGCCTATTTTACCATTGGCTGGCTCATCAGCTTCAGAAGTAAGCATTTCAAGAAAATGTTTAAACAGTTTATTATTTGTGTGAAATCTAACAAGGACTGCCGGTGACTGCCTGGTGTTGTTAACCAAAAAAGCCCAATATTCTCAGACAATGCCACCTGTAGTGTCATCTTGTATTTGTCCATTCTCACACTGCTATAATGATACTACTTGAGACTGGGTAATTTACAAACAAAAGAGGTTTTCAGTTCTGCATGTCTGGGGAGGCCTCAGGAAACGTACAATCATTGCAGAAGGTAAAAGGGAAAGCAAGACACATCTTACATGATGACAGGAGAGAGAGGGCGCAGGGAAAACTGCTACTTTTAAAACTATCAGATCTCATGATAACTTCTTCACTGTCACAAGAACAGCACGGGGGAAACCACCCCCATGATCCCAGCACCTCCCATTAGGCCCCTCCCATGCCATCCCTTGTGGGGATTACAATTGGAGATGAGATTTGGGTGGGGACACAGAGCCAAACTATATTACATCTTTTTTGATTTCATAGATTCCCTGAAAAACAATCATAAAGTAGCTCCTAAACTTTAAGGCCTTAGGCATTTGTCAAAAAAACTTCATGTATGGGAAGAGGACAGTTGCTGCTGAATTTTTAAACACAGTTCATGGGACTTCCTATAGTCAGAATGAGTTTCATGCTGAGATCTTTTTTTTTTCTTGAATAAGTTTACAGCTGGCATGGTAGATAATGAGAACACTTTAGCATGCACAACAACGCGGGAGTTAATATCTCTGACTGACATTATTTCCTACCACGCTGAATATGGTAGAAATGAAAAATAATGTATGCTACTTCTACAGAAGTTTTATCAGGGAAGGAAAGTATTATAGGGGAAAAAATCAGATTCCCACTGCGAATTTTGTAAATTAATTTTATAATATATATTATTCTAATTTGGAATATTTGGGAAGGACTTAAGATGTTGTCTGTGATTCGGTGCATGAAGTCCAGTGAAGCCATTTTCTGATCATTGTATACTACCTGCTTATTAAATCTCAGCTAAAGGTCACCTGACACTCTGTAGTCAATTCTCTTTGAGCATGAAGGCTTGAAAGAAGAACTTGTCACAAAACACAAGGTCCCTTTCTGTACTGCCTGGTCTCAGTGAGATGCTGTAAATAAAACATAGGTGAACTAAAACACAGGTAGACAGGTCTTTGGAGATGATCTGGAAGAAATACGGATAAACAAAGAATTGCTTCTGGGGAGCCTGGCAGGACACACCACCCCACCTTGTCCTAAGTATAACCCATAAGGAAGTTACTTGTAGTTACACACTAGGTGCAGGGAAGCAATCTCATAGAAGAGATCGTGTTTTGGGGATTTACCACATTGCTCTTCCTGCAACCCCTGAGATAAAATGTTTACACAAAACAAAGCAAAAACATGTATAAACAACTTATAGGATACATGGTGTGCAGTCAAGGCAAATGTTAACCAGGACTTTATTTTGCTTCAGGTAGTAGAAAAAAGGTATGATTGCAAGGTTCCTGGTCCTTGGAAACTCTAGGTTCTGATTAATGTGTGCTCATATCCGTGATAAAAAGTCTCATTTAAGTCTAGAATTCTCTAACTCCTCATAGTTCCCAACGTTCTTTTCTAAGCATTCTCTAGTCTGAAAATGTTAAATCTTACAAGAAAAAATAGTCTCTCCAATTTTCCTCAAGTTCTTTTTTGAAAATGATCCATTAATTGGTACTTTATTATTCATGAGAGTGCTGCAATCTTAAAGCCACGTGATCCTGTGCACTTCCTTGTCTGTTACAATGGGTATACTTGCTTCTCAGAGTTGTATGAGAATTAAATAAGTTAATGTATGTAAAGCCCTCAGATAATATCTGGAACAGAGCGAGTAATCAGTAAGTGTTAGGACAAACCAGGACAAGATAAAGACTATTCAACAATTGTATCGAAGGTCCCCAATACATCTAGATTCCTAGTGAAACCCATTAGAATTTGTCTTGCTGTTTTCTAAATAGAAAGGCAGGCATGGTTAAGTATATTTCTCTATGATCTCTATCTTGATAGCCACCATAGTTTATTGGTCAAAGCTTCTTTTCATGGCAGGCCACACTGTACTAAACAAAAGTGAGGGGTACAAACTTTTTTTTCCTCATCTATGAGTTGTTGGCTTTTTGTGTTCATTATTTGTCAATCAGCAAGGTGAAATAAAGGTCACAATACCTAGAGTCATCTCATGACCTGAAAAACTACATTGACCTTGACCTTTTACCCCAGTAAAAGCCAACTGTGGAATGAATATAAGTGTGGCAAGTCCCCTCCAGGAAGTGGCCCTCCCTGGGTCTTCATGACACCAGAATTGATCATATCAACATAGACAAACCTCCTCCCATCCTCAGGTTCCCTCTAAGACAGGGAGTGAGAGATTTCTCTTATATTATTTTCCACTGATTGTTTCAGAAGTGATTGGGAGGCCAGGCACAGTGGCTCACGCCTGTAATCCCAACACTTTGGGAAGCGCACGAGAGTGGATCAGTAGTTCGAGATCAGCCTGGCCAACATAGCCAAACCCTGTCTCTGCTAAAAATACAAAAACATTAGTTGGGTGTGGTGGCACACACCTGTGATCCCAGCTACTTCGGAGGCTGAGGCAGGAGAATCACTTGAGCCCGGGAGGTGGAGGTTACAGCAAGCCGAGATTGTGCCACTGTACTCCAGCCTGGGCGACAGAGCAAGACTCCATCTCAAAAACAAAAACAAAAACAAAAACAAAAACAGTGGTTTGGTGAACACTTACCTAGAATTGCAAATTGGGAGTTGATGTAGAGCTGTGAATTCCTTGGGGCTCAGGTTCACTGAGTAGGCTTGTTCTGAATTTGAATAACGTGGAAATGTCACTCCTGTAAATTCAGGTGGCTTGCTCACTGGCTGGACCTGCCCCTACGTGAGAGAGGAGTCAGCAATACCTATTAAGGATCTCATTTTCATGGAAGGTTTTTTTTTGTTTGTTTAGTGGAGTTCTGTAATTCATTTCCAAAAGCTCCCAAATAGTTTAAATTTTTATAAGTTTTGCATGCACCGATAACGTCCCTTGAATTGCTAAGTAAGTAAGGCAGGGAGGGCTGAAGGGAAGTTTTCTTGTGAATACAGTGTCTGTGGCTGGATTAACATTTTCCTGCTCAAATTGAATGTACTCTTAGCTCTCAGAAGGTCCCAATTAGGCCTGACACAATGCCATCACAGTGCCCATGCTCTCTGTAACAACCACATTAAGCTCCGTGGGTGCTGAGTGAGTTTTAAAGTAGGTTTTTCAAAGGGTATGGGTGGACAGGTTCCCATCTCACCATCTCATTCCTTCCCCCAGCCCACTGCATTACATTTCCTATTACAACACCCTACTTAGGAATAGGCTAGCTCCAGACACAGTTGTTGCTTATTTGTCAACCACTGAATAAGCCTGATCACAGAAGACCATCCTGATGGGATGAGAAGAATCACAGTGAACATCATAGACTTTGTGAAACAAGTCAGAAGTTATGAGAAAATGACCACTGGAAATTTCACATTTTAAGTGCATCCAAGTATAATTCAAATAGTTCATATCTGATGAGAGTTCCAAATATAAGGCTGTAAAGAAAATATCTTTTATTTTTTATTATGTATTTATTTATTTTGAAATGGAGTTTCACACTTTCAGCCAGGGTGGAGTGAGGTGGCACGATCTCGGCTCACTGCAACCTCCGCCTCCTGGGTTCAAGCGATTCTCCTGCCTCAGCCTCCTGAGTAGCTGGGATTACAGGCACCCACCACTATGAGCAGCTAATTTTAGTATTTTTAGTAGAGACAGGGTTTCATTATGTTGGCCAGGCTGGTCTCAAACTCCTGACTTCAGGTGATCCACCTGCCTGGGCCTTCCAAAGTGCTGGGATTACAGGCGTGAGCCACCGCACCCGGCCAAAAATAAAATAATACTATTCATGAAGACATCGTGTTGCCACCTGGTAGCAGAAATATTCTTGCTCCACTGATATCCCCCTTCTGGAAGTTTGTTATTTTGGCATTTGGGATGTGCACAGAAATGCATATAAACCCACAGAACAATCCAATTTCTAAGATTCTCCACCATGGATCCTTCACACACCAAGATATCATTTCTTCATTTAGTTTTACAATCCTCTACTGAACTCTTATTATATGGCAGCCTGTTCTGGTTCCTGGGGATACGGCTCTCTCTCATTCTCTCTCTCTCTATACTTACTTACTTTATTTATTTATGTATTTATTTTACTAAATTAAGGGAATACATCACTGAATAAGCTCTCATGATGCTTCCCTTTTAATGTAGGATAGACAATTTAAAAAGTAAACAAGAAAATAGCAGGTGGTGATAAATGCAGAATAATGACAATAATCAGTGTGATGTCTTAGAGAGCCTCTAGGGGCCATTTTGGGCAGGGTGGTCAGAGAAGTCTTCTCCAAAGAGGGGATGTCAGCCGAGGCTTTCATGATAAGAAGGGGCATGCTTTGTGAGCACCTGGGCTTACCAGATAAAAAGGGCAGCTAGTACAAAAGCCCTGCAGTAGGAACAAGCTTTGGCAAATACAAGTAATTGGAAGAAGGTAAATGTACCAGAAGCACAGTCATTAAGGTGGACAGTAAGGAATGGAATGGGAGACAGTCAGACGAGTGCTAAGGAGGCAGGGCCTTTATAGGCCAGGCGAAGAGGTCAGATTGTACTTTAAGTGTTACAGGAAGCCATTGGAGGGTTTTAGGTGAGGGAGTGACATGACTCACGTTTTGAAATAATTACTTTGGCCTCTCTTTGGAGAACAGAATGTAAGGGGTAGGTGTGGAAGCAGGAAGGCCAAGTAGGAGGCAAGTACAGTAGTTTACATGAGACACGATCAAATCTGGACTGTGTTTGTAGCAGTGAAGATAGAAAAGTGTAAAAGAAGAAAGAATTGACACATTTTTGAGGCAATACTAATATTCTACCTTACAATCTATTGACTCTTTACTCTGCCAAATCTCACACATACGGCATGCATTCACTTATGCTGTCAATTAACCATAGCTTATTGTACACTTACTATGTGCCAGATGTAGAGCCAGGTCATGGTATCACACCAAAGGATAAAAGTCAGCTCAGTCTCCAACAAATAATTTTGCTTAGTCATCAACACGAGATCACCTCATCCTAAGTAACCAGTTCTGAATAAGATATTATTTTATATCAAAGTTTCACCAAGAAGACATTTTAAAAATGGAAGAATAAAACTGAAAGCCAGAAGAATTCTGTTAATTTTTCTGCTTATAATATTCAATAATCCCACATAATTCTATTAGCTGTTTTCATGTCATTAATATCCTCTCATCCATCTTCACGGTCAATTGGAAGATCAACTAGAAGAGCTTCTTCAAATGCCTGCTAGAAGAATTGTTTCTATTTTCGGTTTTCTTGACCTGCTATGCTGGGGAGATTGAATGAGATATTCAAGTACCTTCCTTTTTAGACTGGAATCTTTCATATATGGTACTATCACTCATAGTGGTGCCTCATTTTTTTAGGTGACTCTTTTCAGCACCTAACCTTGGTTCTTGTAAGTAAGTTGAGAAGCTAATCCTTCAGTCCTAAACTGAACTTGCAAATTGTCAATGAGAAGTACAGTGTTCCTCAAACAAAAACAGACAATACCAGGCTTAGGATTTTTTTTAAAAAAGTCAGGTATAACCAACAACCTTTCCAGATATGTAGAAAAACTATCTAAAATGTCTTTATAAGCTCTTTGAAGAATTAGCAATGACCATTTCCTTTCCATTTTATAAGCTAAACCTTTTCACTTTCTATGACTTACTTTCTTTTAATGTGTTTTACAAGAATCCTTTCTATTATTTTCTGCTTTCATCATCTGTAATATGATGCTTTCTTGACTCACAATGATCCAACTTCCTGTGGTTAATATGGACAAAATTCTGGAAATTGTGCATGTTATTGACTTGCAGCACTCTGTGAAGAGAGCAAACCAACTGTACCACCTGGCCAACGTGCAACTCCCCTGTCCTCTGCCCTGACACTTTAGGGCAGCCCTAGCCAGGACAGGCCCCAGCCCAGGAGTCCTCGGTAGTTACCCGAGGCTTTTCTGGGAATCCATTGGATAAATGTGTACCATTGGTTTTTCTCTGGCTTCCCTATATAATCGATAAACATAGTAGAGTTATTTCTAATTCACCATTTACAGAAAAATAATTGGAATATTTTAGGCTGTGTGATCTAAAGGCATATTATTGACAATTGATTAAATGCTATATACGTGTCTTGTTCTATTAAAAAATTAGACAGTAGGTTCTTAGTTAGAAAAGTAGCCCCCTATGACTTTGAGTCTCAACTGTATTATTCAACCGGTGGAGCAACTGAAAATCATAACATAAAATATGATGAAATATTCAGATATCAAATTTAAATTAATTTAGTACTGACTGAGATCCTATTTTATCATTCTCTACATAATGAGGATAGAGAAGGCTTAAAAAAATGGGGGTTAAGTTTTAGTGGAGAGAATTTCAGTAATTAATTTAATTTTCTTCCTAAAAATTTGGAAAAGACTATTGTCATTAAGTTTTAATAGGGAAGTAGTGACGCTCCATGGTCTGGAATGGGAACAGAGAGCCAAATTCATGATCCTGTTACAACATTGTTTATATGCAGAAATCAACTTCATTCACATCGTTTACATTCAGGTGCTGTTAAGCTGCCATAATGCTGAGAATTGCCTGTAGTAAAATGTCTGTAGCATGGGAGAGCCACATTTAAGGAAAGAAATCAGTTTTACTACATACATCATGCTCTGTCCTAATGAATTTCAAACACATTGAGGAATTGGACTAGATGCCCTCAGTAGTCCCTTTTTGCCCCGAAATTTTGTGATTTTGTATTAAATGTCTTCGGTCACCAGATAACCTTGTATATTGAAAACTGTTGCACATTTTGATAAGCCCAGGGTGCAAGGGCTGTTTCTACAAGCAGCCTGAGAGAATTGGTGTTGAATTCTTCGGAAAAGTAAGTCTCTAGGAAATCTCTTAACATCTGAAAATAAAAGCAGATTAGAGAGTGGTGAGCAGCAGAAATTTACACACCAGAACGCTAAGAAAACATTGCAGAAAAGGTCTTTTTAATCTTCTGATAATTGCAAAGCAAGCAGGTCACTAGTTGAGATAGAAACATCTTTTTGAAAGCTTCCTTTTCCAGCCAGGAAAATGTAGAAACATGTCAGGGATCAAATATATTTGCAGAATATTTACTATGGAAATTTGTAGACTTTAAAATTGAGATTTTAAAATGCAACTGTAATAACAGGTACTTTATAATCATTCAAATGAATTATGAACATGTTTGTAAGCAGAGGCCCTGCCAGGCCTGATTTTTATGGGTACTAGGGCCCTCAATTATTGTAGCAGAAAAAACTTGAGCATTGGTGTCTGAAAGACTTGCTTTTGGATTTGGGCATTTTGCTACTTAACTAGCTAGGCAAGTTACTAGCTTAGGCATGTTAACGTTAAGTTTTCTATGACTTTACTGACTATAATAATATAATAGCTACCACATAGTTGAGGATGAAAAAATAATATGTGAGAAAATACTTAACACTATGCTCAAGTTTCCCTTCTCCTTCCTCTCATCTGCCATCACTGCTTCTCACCAATGGCCACACTCAGGGGAAAACACAGGCACTAGTGCCCTTCAAAAGAATTTGTACTCTTACCATCCTGTTATATTTTTTGTTGACTCCTCTAATGTACAGCAAGTGAGTACCATATCAAATAAAAGAAAATTAAGTTAGTAAAATCCTGAATTAATGTTATGCTTCATGTGCTTTTCCCCCATTTGTCAAGCTCTTTCAAGATGCGGTCATACTGGAACACTCGCTTATCTTCCTTCCAAGGAATTCAGCACTCTTTTACATTTATTTAAAGGGTCAGGTGTGGTGGCTCACATCTGTAATCCCTGCACTTCGGGAGGCTGAGGTGGGTGGATCACTTGAGCTCAGTAGTTTAAGACCAGCCTGGCAAACATGGCAAAAGCCCATCTCTACTAAAAACTACAAAAATTAGCTGGGTGTGGTGGCACATGCCTCTAATCCCAGCTACTTGGAACGCTGAGGTGGAAGAATCACTTGAGCCTGGGAGGCTGAGGCTACAGTGAACGGAGACTGTGTCACTGCACTCCAGCATGGGCAACACAGCAAACCCCTGTCTCAACAAAAAAATAAAATAAAATAAAAAATAACACTTGCATAACAGTCCTAAGAGATGCGCTGATGGGCAAAAGGGCTATTTGTATGAAGCAATGCTGGAGGAGCTGCAGCGTTGGCTTCCTGTACCCACAGCCTGTCTTTATCATGTCCGTGCCCACACTTTGTATGGCACCCTTTCCCTCCTTCACGGCTCTGCCTTTCAAACAAAACTTTATAATAGCACTGCCTTTTTCCTGAGGTGTATGGCAGAATAAAAGCTTTGTCTCTATTACAGTATTTTTAGATATCCCGAAGCTGGCCATGTTGAGGTGAGGGAGAAAGAGCAGAACTGAGGGGAGCAGGATCGGCATGTGCCTCTTGCTGCAGCTGCTGGCTTCTCTCCATCCTGCCTTTTCCTGCTGTGAAATGGTGCGTTGGCATGTGGCTGTGTTCATCCCCATCTGAGCTCTTCAGAGGCTCATCATTCTCAACCATCCTCTCTGGCTGACAAGTCCTGCCATCCATAATTTTCAACGATCCTTTAAAAGAAGACTGGGCAACATAGCAAGACCCTGCCTCTACCAGCTGCCTGTAGTCCTAGCTACTCAGGAGGCTGAAACGGGAAGATCTCTTAAGCCCAGGAGTTCGAGGCTGCAGGGAGCCATGATCACACTGCTGCACTCCTGCCTTAAGAGCACAGCAAGACCCTGTCTCTAAAAAAATAAAGCAAAAGGGATCCCGTGCTAGACAGTTTGAAATTTGGTTATTAGGAAAATAAAAGCTTCTGATTTCAAGTGCCTACTTGATTTTCTTCAAAATGTAATTTTGATTTGATAAACTTACTATGTAATGCTTCACTTATATTGCTTTGTTTTCACACAGAAAATGGGATAGATTGTATGTAACATAATATATATTCACACAGAGAGAGTGAAAGAGAGTGCACATACCTTACCTTTGTCCCCTCACGCACACATAAAAGTGAGTATTTGTAATCTGAGCTAGCACGGGATTTAATGAGTATGAGCAGACCACTACCTGACGCATGCCATTTTCTTTGTAATGTCAATCATTTTTGCCTTTATTTAAAAAGTTAGGTTAATGTTTGAGATTAATGAGCACTTGAAATGTTTCACTTAAAACCAATAGACTGTGGAAGTAGATGAATTAAATAATACTATGTAACCTATTCAGGTTTCTGAATGATTTATGATTGATATATAAATACTATCAGAACATTTGCATTTAAATCTAGAAGTGTTATTCCTATGATTAATGCATTGAAACAAATGTTTTGGTGGCCACAGTTCATTTTAATATTTTAATTACATATATAAAATATGCATCAGGAAAGGAAATTATTTTAAGTGTGGTCAGGAAAAACAATGCATCAAAAAAGATGGCATATACAATATTATTTTGAAGTTCCTCAAAGGCAGATGTTATTATTATTATTATATTGGCATTATCATTATTATTATAATGACACAGCAATGATCATTTCAATGATGTTATATCAGATTATCGCCTGAAATATAGTTAAGTCAGTTATTCTCACATTTATTGGTAAAACATCTCTGAGGTCATGTACATCAGGCAGTTCATTCCAATATGAATTATTATAACATTCTCATTTTTTCTCATGTGGAATCTTAAAACTCCTTGTAATCGCTTCAAAGTCTGAAGTCTATAGGCCTGAGTTAATTTGCATGCTAGGTGCAATTTATTTCTAACAGAAACTATCCTATAATAATCAGACATCTTATGACATCTGATAAAAAATTTACGTTTTCAAACGAAGTGGGGTTGGTGGTTTATAAGCCCTAAAATAAAAGTGAATCCCTTAAATCTTGAATTTTCAATCTAAATTTGAATGGGTTCAGACTCTTGCTAGAAGCAATTACTGAAAACTCATTTCCTTGTTCACCTCCTCACTCCCACCCCCAACCTCCTTTGCAATATAGAGTTAAAATTTAACCCTCTGGGCATATGTGAGAATTAACTAGTTAGCTCTGTCAAAGCCCACCTGGTTACTACCGACGAAGGAGGTGGCTGGCTGGCAGTTCCTGCCTCACGGTTCCCAACACCACGTAGTTTTCAATCTCTTTCACCAATAGAATCGCCTTTGATCCTCACAATAACCCCTCAGTGAAGGCAGCGGGGATTATCATCTCCACACAGAAATGAATGAAGGAAGGGTCAAGTTACAGTTTATCAATGGCACAGAGCACTAAATCGAGAACAAAGACACTCCCTGTGATTATATCGGCATATATATTTGTATACATTTCAGACTGTCGCTTAGTTATTAATTAAGAGACTTTAAATTATCCCACCTCCACACTTAGATCCGTTGCTTGTTTGCACTTCCTAAGACTGTGGAGATGGAGATTTAATCAAAAGACCTTAGGATGACTGCCTTGTCAGAGCACAAACATTTTGAAATCCCAATGAAAATACAGTTTAATGCATCCAGTTAAATTGCCTGAGAGGAAATAGTGAATACAGCTTTCTTAAAGCCTTTTCCCTCAGGCCATTAACTAAGAAACTGGTCACTAACTGCTGGTAACAACCCATTTTGGAGGGATTATTGCTATTATTGGCATCTGTGGTTTATGGCAACATTTTGTTAAAGACATTAGAAACGATAGTGCAGCTGGACTTGATATTTCAGAGAAATCAGTCCTTTCCCTTGTGGTTAATGGACATTTTTTTCTTCCAATCTAAGTGTACGGAAGCTGAGCTGCGCTGCTGAGTTTATTATCTGCTACATTGCTTGTTGCTCTAAGAAATATGCTTTACACTGGAGTCAGCATTCAAATCAATGGAGCAAAAATATAACATTTATTGTTAGTAAAATTGAATCATGCTGAAAAAGGCTGAATGAATGCTTGACTTAAACTGGATGTTAGAAATCATTTCACTTGCCACGAGCACTTTTCAGCTGACACACAGCCACATGCTATTTTCTTCCAGTGATTAATTGTTAGCAGGAGCAGGCATATATACATTGCCAAATGGAGAGTAATAACCAAAGTTATATTATTGATTTCCCATAACTCTATGTGAACTTATATACCTAGAGAGGGGTCTGCTCTCTGTGGCTTATAGCTGCATGCTGATAATTCACTCTGGTAATTCCATTCACTGAAAACAGAATTAGAAAGGAGGTGGCCTCGGTGAAAGGCGGGCAAACATCACACAAGGAAAGAAAAGTTCTGGAGAGTTTCAAAAAATATTTCTTTTGTTCACTTCTAATGGCAGAAACAAGTCAGAACCATGACAGGTAAAAACTATAAGGTATACAATTGAGATTGAATGCAGATTACAACTATCTTATTTGCATGGAGACGGTTTTTTTTTTTTTTTCTTTATTGGGGTCCATTTTTCCTCCTATATTTTAATCCAAAAACAAAAGATCAGAACATATCATTAGCTCTGCTTCTTAGTGAACCTGACTTTTCTCAAGAAATTTACATCTTTCTCTCATTTTCTGTTAAGGTTTCTTACCCTGTTTTCTCACCTAAGGAATTATAATGAGGTAGAGTGAATGAGCTCTATTGGGAGAGCAGTGGACCCAGAGACTAAAGGTAAAAGGATGATTGATGGTATGAAATTACCATAGAAGTACAATCAGGATCAGATTTTAAAATGAATTTTTAAGCAGTCTAAGAGATACTCTTTGATTTGCAGTCTGGTGGAATGGATAATGTCTCATTCAGTGGATAAAGTTTCTCACTGTGTTACTTCAGCTTTTTCTGATCTTTCTGACTGGGAGTAAAATGGAACCAAAGCCTAAAGTGGTTTTTAATGCAGAAAATATCAAACACAATATTCTTAATGTCAAAACCTGGGCATAGTAGGTGAGAAAAGAAAAATAAATAGTAGAATATTACTGTTAGTATTATTGTTTCAGTCTCTCATCTTACAGGCAAATGGGGTTAAAGCATACATTTCTGAAAGGGTAAACTTGTTTACATATTGAAAAAATAATAATGTTTAGGTTAGTGTCAGGTTTTAATTTTTCTTAGGTGTATAAAATCCTCCAACTAAAATATTCAAGCAAAATGCATTTGGGGGCTATATGTTTTCCCACTTTTTTTTAAGTTTATAGATATTATCATTTTGAAAAAATTTTAGATTTATAGAAAAGTGGCAAGGATATTAAAGAGAGTTCCTGTACACCCTTCATCCAGCTTCCCCTGTTGTTGACATCTTACATTACTATCAGGGTTGCCAGATTTAGCTGATAAAATACAGGACACTGGTTTAATTTGAATTTAAGATCAAGAGTCTTTTAGTGTACTGATGTCCCATGGCAATCCTAATGTAACCCTACTATGTTATATCTGCCACAACTGAGAATAAATATTGGTGAACTAAACTCTATACTTTTATTTGAATTTCAGTAGTTTTCTTATGTATCTCTTTTCTATTCCAGGATCTCATTCAGGATAGCACATTACATGTAGTCATCATATCTCGGTAGGCTCCCCTGGTCTGCAACAGTTTTTCTGACTTCCCATTTGCTTTTAAACACAGTAGAAAATGAGCTAAAACATTAATTGATAATCTAATAGTGTTAATACTTGATTATGTATTCACAATCCACTTTTTAAAAATTAACACATTTTAAAAATGTTTAATATAAATTATTTTGATAGTCTATATCTAATGCTGTATATATAAGATTACAAAAACAGTAATAAATCCTAATTATAAATCAGGATTTTTCATTTTAACATTAGGAAAAATATAACTTGTAGTAACTTGCAAACATGTATAAGCTCATCACTAGACTGGAAGTATTGTTTTCAGTTGAACATTGCACTTGTCATGGTATTCGAATATAAAGATAATTACTGGAAACTTTCAAGTATGTGCTTTTATTTTACTTAGCTTGAATTTTCATTTCATTAGTTTTTCCACAGAATATACACACTTCTAAGAACATACCCTTGAAAGATGTTAATGAATTTTTGTTGTAAACTTTGTTCATAGCCATAAGTACCAATGTTTTGTATTGTTTTTGCTTTTGTTTTCTTCAGAATTTTTCCAAGGAAGACAAAAAGGGGGGGATGTGGTAATAATCAATCTAGCAGAAAATATTTGAAGCTTGCAGCTTTACAATTTAAGTTGATCTTCATTAAGTTAAAATTCCCTGCTTTAAAACATTATGGAAATCTTTAACATTTCAGACAGTTGCTTTTTGTGACAGTTTCTATTTCTTCCCCTCTGCTGACAGGTCCTGTAATGACTTTAATCATAGAGTCTGGAAACGGAATCGGCTATTGAATAGCAACAAACTCAATGGTCAATGTCTATGTCACTTTTCTGGGAGCAGGACTTTCTGAGCATCAAGGAGCTAATACTCAGAGCCTCCTGGAAAAGTGCTAAGTGCATTAACTCTCTGTCAATCACATCTGTAACACGCAGGCCAAATTATTACTATTTGGCTCAAGACATTCCATTGAAACTTATTGGTGTGGTATTCTTATCTGTGTACTGTATATAACTAATGATGATTGTTTATGGAAAGGTGCCTGTCCAATTATTTTTGAAGAAACACAAGAATGCAGAATGACTGGAAGCATCAGGTTTTTGCCAGAGAATGCCTCAGGTAAGAGGAGAATGGCTAGAGGCTATAAGGAATCACAAGAGACAAGTCAGAGTCGTAAATTGGGAAACTGACATATCTCATCTAATATACTTGCTAACTAGGCCTTTAAAAACCTTGACATTTAACTAAGTTTGTGAGAAAGTTATGGGTTTTGTCCTTTTCTATGGGCTCTAACTCATTAATCCAGCGAATTAAGGTGTTTATCATTGTTACCAACATTAGGAGATAACGGAGGGAAATGTTTAGAGAGGCGGTGAGCTTCTCGCAGCGCAGCTGAGCAGCTGTTTACGCAGGCTGTGCCTGTTTCAAAGCCAAGTCAGTCAAAAATGATACTTCAAGTTATTTACCCTTTTGGTACTTCGGGGCTTGAAATGGCATGAAAGCAGCCTTTCATTCGGCAGAGGCATTTAAATAAAGCTTTCCAAAGGCTGATGTGTTTGGAAGAGGGTGGGCTCTTTGCTGAAATAAACAAGTTTCTGGGGAATTTTAAGAAAATAGGAAAGAAATGAAAACTTTCCAGTGAATGTCATCTACTTCAACGTCTGATTTTAATCAAGTTCATATTATTTAAGGGCATAGCAATGGCCCATGAGATCATCTTTGGCTTTTTATGTTAATGTTCCTAAAGTAGATTTAACTTTGCCAAAAGATATTTTTTTAACTCCAGAAACATTAAGAAACAAGACCAAAGATAAATCATGTGTAATCAGAAAGCAACATAGTTTCTTGAAAAGGCAGAAAAAAAGGTGCTGTTCACAAAGCATATAGTAAAATAATTCAGCTTTTAATTCAGGATTTTATTAAACATATGCTAAAAGGAACTTCATTAAACCTAAGTGCTTCAAAAATAGGTGATGGAATTTGCCTTTTTTAAACAATAGTCTTTAAAATCAAACCAAAAATTTCTTTTTTAAAATTGCAAAGCTCACATTGTTAATTTACTTATATAAAGTAGAAAACAAAGCTATCCGGAGACATTTGAGAAAATGTTAAGATAAAACTACCTAACAATTAACATGTGGAAATTATTACTCAGAAACTCTAAGAAACTATTTAACCTTTTTTCAGAGTGATTAAAACCCACATGTGTCTATTTCCTTTTTTACCATTTATCTACGAGCTGTGGAGAGTCATTTCTTTTTACATTTTTTAAAAAGATAAAACGGCTTTGCTACTTGCTTTTAGAATTATCACTGACAATTTCTAACATTGTAAAGTTTACTGGCAATATGAAAAATAATTTAAAACATGTATTTTAAGGAATATTATTGACTTATTTATACCAGCTCCTTCTTTTTTGGTTAATTCCTATAAACAATTTATGAAGCCAATATTTATTCAGCATCTTACAGACAACTAGCATAACATAACATTCGTTAGAGATAACCAAAATAGATTTAAGGCATGGTCCTTCAGGATAACTTCAGGAGTTCTAATTTTATGCAGAAGACAAATTCAGCACTTACTGAAATAAAAAGCATGGGAGAACAGTGTAAGATTCTCTGTAGTGATAAATGAGGACTTTCTGTAATAAATAATAAAATGCTATGTTATGTGTATTAAGAAAAAAAAAATACGTTTTTACAGCAGTGCAGAGAAGGAAGATCTCCAGATGGAGGGCTCACGGAAGTTCTTTGTGGAGGTACTGAGGTTGTGGTGTGAGAGCTGTCCTGTCCATGGGCATAGATCAGTGGTAGTGAGAGTTGACAATGTGCTAGCAACCGTCGCTTGCTCTGGGCGTCTCCTCAGCCTGGGCATCCACTCTGGTCATGCTTGAGAAGCCCTTCAGCGCACTGCTGCACTGTGGGAGCCCCGCTCTGGGCTGGCCGAGGTCAGAGCCCGCTCCCTCTGCTTGCGGGGAGGTGTGGAGGGAGAGGCACGGTAGGGAACTGGGTCTGCGTGCGGTGCTCCTGGGCCAGCACGAGTTTCAGGTAGGCGCAGGCTTGGCCAGCCCTGCACTGGGACCGCCAGCCAGCGCCACTGGCCCCACAGTGAGGGGTTTAGCACCCAGGCCAGCAGCAGTGGAGGGTGCGCCAGATTCCCCAGCACTGCCGCCCGCCTGCACCATGCTCGAATTCTCGCCAGGCCTCAGCCTCCTCCCTGTGGGGCAGGGCTGGGGACCTGCAGCCCGCCATGCCGGAGCCCGAGCCCCCAGCCCCTTCGCCGTGGGCTCCTGCCCAAGCCTCCCCTATGGGTGTCGCCTCTTGCTCCACTGCTCCAGGTCCCATTGACTGCCCAAGGGCTGAGGGTGCTGGCAAGCAGGCGCAGAACTGGTGGGCAGCTCTGCCTGTGGCCCCAGCAGGGGATTCACTAGGCGAAGCCAGCTTGGTTCCTGAGTCCACTGGGGACTTGGAGAACTTTTATGTCTAGCTGCAGGATTGTACATGCACTAATCAGTACTCTGTGTATAGCTTGGGGTTTGTGGATGCACCAATCAGCACTCTGTATCTAGCTAACCTAGTGGGGACTTGGAGAACCTTTATGTCTAGCTAAAGGATTGTAAACACACCAATCAGCACTTTGCATCTAGCTCAAGGTTTGTAAACACACCAATCAGTGCTCTGTGTCTAGCCAATCTAGTGGGGACTTGGAGAACTTTTGTGTCCAGCTAAAGGATCGTATATGCACCAATCAGCACTCTGTGTTAGCTCGGGGTTCGTGGATGCACCAATCAGCACTCCGTATCTAGCTAATCTGGTGGGGACTTGGAGAACTTTTATGTCTACCTGGAGGATTGTAAATGCATCAATCAGCACTTTGTGTCTAGTTCGAGGTTTGTAAATTGCACCAATCAGCACTCTGTGTCTTGCTAAAGGATTGTAAATGCACCAATCAGTGCTCTGTATCTAGCTCAAGGTTTGTAAATGCACCAATCAGCACCCTGTCAAAACGGACCAATCAGTTCTCTGTAAAATGACCAACCAGCTCTCTGTAAAATGGACCAATCAGCAGGATGTGGGTGGGGTCAGATAAGGGAATAAAAGCAGGCTGTCTGAGCAAGCAGCGCAACTGCTGGGTTCCCCTTCCGCACTAAGCAACCTGTTTTTTCACTCTTCATAATAAATCTTGCTGCTGCTCACTCTTCGGGTCCACTGCTACATTAATGAGCTGTAACACTCAATGAGAAGGTATGTTGCTTCACTCCTGAGGCCCCAAGACCATGAACCCACCGGGAGAGATGAACAACTCCAGGCATGCCACCTTAAGAGCTGTGACATCACAGCGAAGGTCTACAGCTTCACTCCTGAAGCCAGTGAGACCATGAACCCACCAGAAGGAAGAAATTCTGAACACGTCTGAACATCTGAAGGAACAAACTCCGGACACACCATCTTTAAGAACTGTAACACTGGTTGCGAGGGTCTGCTGTTTCATTCTTGAAGTCAGTGAGACCAAAAACTCACCAATTCCATACACAGTGGTATGAGTAGCCTCTTCCAAAACCAGAAAGCCAACTAGACAGAGCAGTAGTTAGCGAAGCAGCTAAGGGTTTACTAGAGATAATAAAATATCTTTGATGAAGAGGGCAGCACTGGATGAAAGCAAGTGGAGTACACAAGGTGCCCTTTATGTATAAATGTGTACTGCCTTGAGCAAGTTACTTAACCTTTCTAAACCTGGGTTTTCTTACATGTGACATCGACCTTACCTGTGACATGGGCCTAATAATAGTTCCAATCTCATTGACTCTGTGCATAGTGAGTGGCAAAAGGCAGTTATATCTGTTCAATGGGGTAACACAAAGCATGATGGAGGTTGGGAGCAGAGGCTGACAGGTGTTAGGGAGGGTGTGGCAGCTGGTCTTAGCCTCATGTCTGTAAGGGACTGATCTGGGAATGCCAAGGCTCAATTTGGACAGCTGTATTTAGAACTCATATGTGCAGTGAGTCAACAGGGAATCACCTAGAAATTGAGAAATGTCCCCATATGTTTGTTTATGGTGTTTTTATGTATTGGGGGCCTTAGGGTAAGACCCTGTGGATAGAGATGAGATTGCTCCCCATCCAGAGGTGGAAAAAGAGAGTCCAAGGGTAAGATTTTAACTAATATGGGATAAGTGTCTCTCTGTTTAGGACTGGAAAAAAAAGAAATTTGGACTCAAAATACAAGAGATATTTTCAGGGATATCCAATTGCCAGCATTTTAAATTGACCCCTGCAATATGTTGGAAGGAGGGAGCTAAAAGCTCTATGCACTGGAGGCTGTGGCTTTAGAAGGGGCTTGAGCCTGAGGACTCCCACAGTAACCATGGCTAATAACCAGTGTCAAGTCCTCTGTGCATTAATCCATTCTGTTCTCCAAAGCCATCATAAATATCTCACACATTACAACTCAATCTTCCCTATCACTGTAGGAAAATATGGAAAGCATCTGAGCCTACACTTGAGACAAAGCTGTGCTAGAATAGCAGCTGATGCCTGAATGAAAAGAGTCTCTGGACAGGAAGAGGAGACCTTCAGAAAAGCCAGGCAGCAGCACAAACCCAAACCAACATGCCATAGATAGCCATGTTTAGGGACAGGAAGAATTTCCCAGGGGTTCCAAGAAATTCATGAAAGGGAAACTGGAGAAGCCACTGGACCTCTGACAGTAATAAGGAAAGGAGATGTAGATTTTTGTGGTTTGGATATTCATGGGAGGTGTGATCTTACAACTGCTGATGTATGGGGTATCTGGGTCACACAGGATTGATGTAAGGTTGAAATGAGATAATGGATAAAAAGTTTTTAGCAAAACATCTGTTTTGTTTTTAAGACGAGGTCTCATTATGCTGTCCAGGCTGGTGTGCAGTGGCGCAATCTTGGCTCACTGCAACCTTTGCCTCCTGATTGAAGTGATTCGCGTGTCAAGCCTCCTGAGTAGCTGGATTACAGGCACCTGCCACCATACCTGGCTAATTTTTGTATTCATAGTAGAGACAGGGTTTTGCCATGTTGTCTGGGCTGGTCTCAAACTCCTGGCCTCAAGTGATCCTCCTGCCTTGGCCTCCCAAAGTGCTTTATAGGCATGAACCACCGTGTCCAGCCAACATATGACTTGTTAATAGGATCTCAGGTAAATGTCTATTGTAGTTGATGTTATTGTTATTGAATATGGGATGGTATGTTAGGGGATTATGAAAGTGTGATGGACCAGAAGGTCATATAAGATATATTCACTAAGCAAATCCTGTAGGTACCCAGGCTTCTGCATACACCACACAGCACCACTGTGTGCAAAGACAGATCAAAGCCAGACTAGAAGGACTAGAAAGTCAACTTTCTACTTGTCACTTTCCCAGATATGGACAAGGTTGTAAACATGTGGAAGTATAATTTTTTAGTGGCAAATTACAAATGCATTCAACAGAGCTGTTTCAGAAAGCCATGAGTCTGTGGGAGCAGGTACTAGCCTTCAACGGTGAATGCATTGAAGCCGTGGTAGCTCTGGGGGAGATGGTCCATTTTTCTTTCATTAGACTCCACCATAACTCGGTATCTTTGTTTTTCTCCATGGCTTCTTAGCCTCAAAGATGAAGATAGCCATTTGGCAAGAGCAGAGGCCCTAGTGTAACATATACTGAGAGCAGTCTTCTGTGTTTAAAGACATCTCCCTATACAATTGTCCCGGATGTGTTGGAAGGCAAGCTAACACTTGACAGGTGACATAGGCAGTACTAATGGTAGAAATCTGATGTAAAGCAGAAAACAGAGTTGATTTAAGGAGCTGAGTGAATATCTAGCCAGAAGAAGCCAAGATATAGGGACACCAAGGGCAGAAGATCAGACTCCACATCAGTTTCTCAACATGCTGCTCACGCTCAATGGTTTACCAACAAGCAGCAGCAGGTGGCAGTGTCCCCAAATATCAGGGAGGCCTCAGGTCAGGTGCGAAAGTGGACCAGCTGGGCCAGAAAGTTTGAAGCATTCTGATAATACTAATACCTAATATTAAGAAATATTTATCTACCATGCTCTACTTTAATGAACTAACTCACTTTATGTCACAATAACTGTATTTAATAGATCATGTCATGATCTCAGGCATGCCTTAGCTTCAGGATGTTTGCACTTGAAGTTTAATCTAATCGAAACACCATTTTCCAGGTATATGCATGGCTTACTCCTCATGGCATTCTGACCTCTGGTCAAATGTCATCTCCTCAGTGAACACTGTTCTGATCATGAAAATACTCTACCCCACTGCTTATTCCCTTGCCATCCTTTATTTTTCTGCACAGCTCTTACCTCCATGAAGACATTTATGTATTTGTGCACTGCTTATAGCCGCCCTAGAACTTAACATTGCACAGTGGAAGGGAATGTTATCTGGTTTGTTGATGGCTATATCCTAGCTCCCAAAATACTACCCTTCCCAAATAATTAGCACAAATAAACAGTTGTTGCGTGACGAAGCATCAATTTATAAAGAAAAAACTGAGTTACAATGAGTTTACGCAAATTACCCAAAGTCTCAAGTCATGCATGCAAAATCAGGCTTGGAATCCAGGCAGTGTGGCCCCGGGACCCCAGTTCTTGCCTGCTATCCATACTGCCTTGTGAGTGCTTCCTTACATCATCATCTCAGTCATGAGAGAGAAACGGATCACCTGTGAGCGGGGGAGAAGCACATGAAGCACTTCTCTCTGTGAAGGACTGGAAAAGGCCCACATCTGGCTTCCTTGGTCCTCTCTTCCTGCATGAGCCTCCATACATGCTGCTGCTGCTGCTGCTGCTACTGGGAGGCCGTAGGCTTCTGGCTGGAGGGCAGACCCTGTCTATCTCTCTTTCTCTTGCTGAGCATGATAGCAGGTAGGTGGGCTACCTGCTATCAGCCCCTCTGAAAACCTAGATACCAGCAATACTCCTACTGAGAAGAAAGGATGGCAGGACCTGTTTGCTACTGCATTTCTAGGCACCAACCTGGGGTTTTGGGATGCTCTGGTTAAAATGCTTAGCCCCTGGTCCTATTGGTCATACTCAGATCAACCCCTATGGATGGCACTCCTGAGCTTCAGGACACGGCCAGCCTTTTGAACTCTCCTGAAGCCTAGGCTTCTCCTTTATTTCTAGTGAACTAACTCGAAAAGCACGAGTCTATACGCCTGTGATTTCAAGCTCTGGGTGCGTGCTTGTCTGAGGTATGGAGAAGCTTCCCAAAGAGACACATCAGTCAGTTATATTGGCCATTAAGGAATCTTCAGCACACTCAGTCACTGTAGCCTGAGAGGTAGGAAAGAGACTGAGAGACCACTGTTCAAACAGCTCTTGCATTTAGGTGGGTATCCCACAGGCTTAGACCTAAGGCCTGGGTAAGGCACAAATGTGAGACAGAAAAACTCCACAGATTATGATTTGTGTGATAAAGAAAGGGGCCAAAGCTCATACTTACATTTAAAACCAGGAAGACGGTAGCAGCTGGGTAAAGAACATAACTGAGGGTCAAGCAGTGGAAGAGAGGACATGTATTCTTGACCAGAGCAAGGGCATTCAGGACATAGGTGAGAAGTAGAGCCCAGAGAGGCTTCCTGAGCTGTGGGGTGTCACCACCATCCCTGTTCAAGCACACACTGTTAGCCGGGCCTTGGTGGGAGAGTCATTGAAGAGGCAGAGTCAGCTAAAGGAACACTGACGTTATG
The DNA here is from genome assembly GCF_000951045.1 of Mandrillus leucophaeus. Classification (NCBI taxonomy): domain Eukaryota; kingdom Metazoa; phylum Chordata; class Mammalia; order Primates; family Cercopithecidae; genus Mandrillus; species Mandrillus leucophaeus. Next base: position 6,358,285 of record NW_012101321.1, on the reverse strand, counting down.
GAGGGGGGCTAATAAACTTACAGAAAAAAGAAAAAGTAAAGTGAGCATTTCTGGTCTTACTTTCATTTATTTATTTATTTGAGAGAGGGTCTGGCTCTGTTGCCCAGGCTGGAGTGCATACTCCGCCTCCCGAGCTCAAACCATCCTCCCAGCTCGGCCTCCTGAGTAGCTGGGACTACAGGCGTGCACCACCACACCCGGGTAATTTTTGCATTTTTTTTGTAGAGATTTTTTCTACCATATTGCTCAGGCTGGCCTCAAACTCCTGGGATCAAGAGATACTCACACTTCCGCCTCCCACAGTGCTGAGATTACAGGTGTGAGTCACTGTGACCAGCCTATCTCTGTTTTTATATCTCCAGAACTCAAAAGACTTTTTACAGATTCTACTATACATGGATCACTACATTTCTTCATTTATTCAACAACTACATATTCAGAGCCTATTGTGCCAGATGTTAAAGTAATTTATGGCTGGGGTGAACCCAACAAGCCACAGTGCTCCTTTTGTTTCTTATGTAACTCTTGCAAAAACATTTTTTCCCTTGTCAGATACATCCATATTATCCATGCTATGAAGATATATTCTTCACATATTTACAATTTTTTTGAATTTACATATATACTTTTATTTTTTATTTTTAACTTTTATTTTCGATTCAGAGGTCCACATGCGAGTTTGTTACATAGGTAAACTCATGTCATGGAAGTTTGTCATACAGATTATTTCATCACCCAGGTACTAAGCCTAGCTCCCAATAGCTATTTTTTTCTGCTCCTCATCCTCCTCCCACCCTTGACCCTCAAGTAGGCCACAGTGTCTATTATTCCCTTCTTCGTGTCCATGTGTTCTCATCATTTGGCTGCCATTTATAAGCAAGAACATGTAGTATTTGGTTTTCTGTTCCTGCATTAGTTTGCTAAGGATAATGGCCTCTAGCTCCATCCATGTTCCAGCAAAGAATATGATCTCATTCTTTTTTAATGGCTGTATAGTATTCTATGGTACATACATACCACATTTTCTTTATCCAGTCTTCCATTTTTGGGCATTTAGGTTGATTCCATGTCTTTGCTATTATGAATAGTGCTGCAGTGAACATAGCTGTGCATGTGTCTCTATGTGAACAATTTCCATTCCTTTGGTTATATACCCAGTAATGGGATTGCTTTGTAGAATGGTAGCTTTGATTTTAGCCCTTTGAAGAATCACCACATTGCTTTCCACAATGGTTCTACTAATTTATACTCTTTTTAAAGATATATATATATATAATAACCATTCTGACTGATGTGAGATGGTATGTTATTGTGCTTTTGATTTGCATTTCTCTATCAGTGATATTGAGTTCTTTTTCATGTGCTTGTTTGGCCATATGTATGTCTTCTTTTGAAAAGGGTTTATGTCCTTTGCCCACTTTTTAATGGGGTTGTTTGTTTGTTGCTTGTAAATTTGTTTAAGTTCCTTGTAGACTCTGGATATTAGACCTTTGTCAGATGGGTAGAGTGCAAAAATTTTCTCCCATTCTGTAGATTGTCTGTTTACTCTGTTGATAGTTTATTTTGCTGTGCAGAAGCTCTTAGTTTAATTAGATCCAGTTTGTCAATTTTGGCTTTTGTTGCGATTGCTTTTGGCATCTTCATCATGAAATCTTTGCCAGTTCTTATGTCCAGGATAGTATCGCCTAAGTTGTCTTCCAGGGTTTTAATAGTTTTGGGTTTTACATTCAAGTATTTAATCCACCTTGAGTTGACTTTGTATATGGTGTAAGGAAAGGATCCAGTTTCAATCCTCTGCACATGGCTAGCCAGTTATCCCAGCACCATTTATTGACTAAAGAATCCTTTCCCCATTGCTTATTTTTGTCAGTTTCGTTGAAGATCAAATGGTTGTAGTTGTGCGGCCTTGTTTCTGGGCTCTCTACTCTGTTCCATTGGTCTATGTGCCTATTTTTGTACAGTGCAAAACAGTACCATGCTGTTTTGGTTACTGTAGCACTGTAGTATAGTTTGAAGTCAGGTAATGTGATACTGCCTGCTTAGTTCTTTTTACTTAGGATTGCCTTGGCTATCTGGGCTCTTTCTTGGTTCCACATGAATTTTAACATAGTTTTTTCAATTCTGTGAAGAATGTCATTGGTAGTTTGATAGGAAGAGAATGAAATCTGTAAAAAGCTTTGGGCAGTATGGCCATTTAAATAATATTGATTCTATCCATAAGCATGCAATATTTTTCCATTTGCTTGAGTCATCTCTGATTCCTTCAGCCATGTTTTGTGATTCTCATTACACAGATCTTTCACCTCCTTGGGTAGCTGTATTCCTAGGTATTTTATTCTTTTTGTGGTGATTGTGAATGAGATTACATTCCTGATTTGGCTGTCAACTTGGCTGCTGTTCATGTATAGGAATGCTAGTGATTTTTGCCTATTAATTTTGTATCCTGAGACCTTGTTGAAGTTGTTTATCAGCTTAAGGAGCTTTGGGACTAAGTCTATGGGATTTTCTAGACATAGAATCATGTAATAGTGCTTTTGAGTTGCTAGAAACACAGCAGAAAAAACTTTGAAAAAAATTAGTCAGTGTGAAACTGACTTTTTTATACTAAAGAGGCAATAATTTTTGTTCAAAGTTGCCTACAAGTCCATCTATCCATTCTATCCAGAGTTATGAATATGTGTATTTCCAAAAAGACCATTCTCCCAATTTTACTCAAAGTATTCTTCAGGTTTACAGGCTGGCCTCCCTGAAGCCTTCTTTCTTAACCTTCTTTTTTTGTTGTTTGCCATTTTGAATCCCTAATTGTCACTGCTCTGAGGGACCCATGATTCAGAACACTGTAGCAAACATAGATACGCCATTCATTATATGTCAGCATGACTTCACACTTAAAGGACAGTATCTTTCAAATAAAAGACAGTGCTGATTGCTCATATTGGAGTTGCCCATGAATACACTTACACATATTTATTGAGAACCTGCTTAGGTGTATGGGCGACACCAAACTTTAAGTTTCAGTGGTGAAAGTCACTCCAGGTTGTTTGTCTCAGGAAATTTACATTAGAAAGTTTAGGAATTTGAATCAAGTCTAGTGAAAATCTCAAGGCCAATAAAACAATTGGGATCTCCAGTTTTGTGTCTTTTAGGAAGGCTCAAAAATGGCCAATGGGTATCTGGTAGACCAAGAAGAACAGAGCAAGGTGGATTCCACTAATGTGTATCACCAGCAATCATTTTTAAGGTATTCAACAGAAGGTCCCACATACTTAGGCATTCCACTGAAATGTGTTAATATTGATAATGATAAATATGTGGAGACTATTTTCCCTTGCACTTTCTCCTAGGACACTTCTCAAACATACCGTATCATATTAAAAGTAGTCTGAAAGAGTATTTTAAAACAAGTTCCATTAAGGATACTACATGTGTTCAAACTTTACATTTTATTATATAACACAAAGCTTACATTGCACTCTCCCTGCTTCCTGCCCCTATAAAGTTATTCCATTAATTTATTTTCCCTTGATTGACTATCCCTATGCAGTAGAGATAAATCCTTTTAAAGCTACAACACTGTCTAACACACCAATATTATGGACCCTTATTATTCTCATTCACCATTGAAAAAGGGATGTCTAAACAGGCTAGTTAGATTTCCAAAAATGTCAGAAGACAATACTGGCAAAACCCAGCATAAAATCCATTCTTCTTCATTTTCAAACCATGAGCATTTACCACAATGCCAATATACATCTTAATGCTGCCACTAAACTTTTGTTTTACGTTAACCTTGGTCAGAAGTCATGGTCCCTAAAATCTTTTTGATTGACCAAGAAAATTACTCTGGAATCATGAGGCTTATGTTTTTCTAATATACCTACCAACCAACCAACCAACCAACCGAAAATAACATGTGTCTCAGAGCTATCCTTTGAATGAACTTAGCCGTATCTCAGAATATTAATAATGAAGCGTAAATGTTTGATAAGCAAAGAACATGATTATAGGAAGGAGAAAAAAACTGAGGAACACGTTAGTGACAAATAACTTTTCTTTTTCATTTTACAATAATGGGAAATACCATCTAGATTCCTGCTGAACAGAGTGAGTCTGGAAAAGGGAGCATTAAGAGGTTGTATAAGTTTTCTAATGAAATCAGACGTCATTGCTTCAGGCCATGTTCTCTTCTTTTAGATCTGTACAAGGAGCCACCTATACATTGCCAGGTGAAATGTCTTTCAAGAACAAGGCTTCAGGCTGGTCCAGCTCTTTCACTTTCAGCTCTGAGTTCTATGACCAACAGGGGCTGTGTGATGCGTTGCAACTTTAGGGCTTCCCCTGTGGTTATGGGTTATGTAAAGTCCTGCTAATCCCTAGAGCTCAGCTTCTCTCCAACTGCTCCATTGCTCTTTCCTAGTGAGTCTGAGTTCCTCAGGGAGCCTCTGACTTTGCATATCTGCTGAAAATGATCATTTCTTGAAAGAGTCCATTTCACTTGGAGAGAGATCTGAATCTCTTGCATTCCTTCTTAGTCCTCTGAGTTACTAAATCTTGTCCCAGAAACATGCAGCGACAGGTAATTTGTCTTCTCATATTTTTTTTGCTGTTGCTGAGCTTCAAGCCCTGTTGTTTAATTTTGACACACACGTATATAAATATATAAAATATATACAACACATACATATAAAATAGACATATGATGTTCTTCAGGACTGTGCTCAATCTTTACAATTATTATATAATTTAATCTTATTTTATGCTTTCAGAAAACTCATTAACTAGGTTTTTAATCCCCATTTTACAGATGAGTAATCTGAGGCCCAAAATAAATGAAGTAATTTATTTAACATCAGAGAGCTTGGATGTAGCACACTGATCCAAGATTTCAGATTCCAAAGATTCTGTTGTTACTCTAAATGATACTACTTCCATTGGCTAGATCTGTAGACAGCATGTCTTGACCTTTATTTTTCTTCATGATATTTATCACTGACATTATATAACTCTGTCACTTAGGGTCATGTGACCTTAAGCAAGGCACTTCACTTGTTTGTGCCTCATCTGTAAAATGGGAATTATAATGATACCTATCTTAAAAGAGGGTTGTATCAAGGGAGTTGATGCATGTAAAACAATGAGAAGAATCTTCAGCCAATTGTAAGCATGATGTAAGTGTCAATCATTATTAGTAGTAGTCGTAGTACATTTATTTGTTTGGGGTTTATTATCTGTCTCCTACACAAGAAAGTAACCTTCTTAACAACAAAGACTTTGTTTTGTTTACTACTATATTCTCATTGCAAGAAGAGGGCTTAGCACATAGTAAGAGCTTAAGAATTATTTATTCAATGAATGAATGAATGCATAAATGACTTCAAGTCCTCATCATCCTTTTTCCATGACTTTTGGGATTTGGCTGCTAAAGTTCATGAGTGGGTGAACATAGTGTTTGATGTCACAGCTGCACACACTTGGTCCAGCACTCCCATATGCCTAGATACAAAGTGGGCGTCACTTGTATTCTTTGTTGTGCCTCATGCTGATGGCCTTTGCCCCTGATATCTTCTTCCCACAGGCCTCATGGATGGCTAAGCCATTCTCCATTTCCTTCAAGTTGTTCATTTCTCTTCATCTCATGAAAGTGAACCGGTCCTCAATTTCATTGCCATAAGGTCTTCTCTTAGTAGGTGATGCCTAATTACTCTTTCCAATTAACATGCTATTCAAATTTGTCTAATGTTTCTTCCAGTTCTAAAATTTGATGACCACTGATCTGATGTGACTGTGTGATTGTTTCACAATTTGATGTGTGTGTGATGATATTAGTATATACAATACATGCTGTTTACCTCTGTCTAGTAACAAATGTCTACGTTTGTTACTAGAGTAAGCTTTAGGGGTAGAACTTGGTCTCAAAGCTCACGTCTTGGAAAAAAAAGATCTGGTGCTGATAGAACCTTGATAAATCCCTTGTAATAGCACATGTTTTTGTTTCCCAGAAGTAGGGCAAGAGCTCTCTGGCTCATCCAATCAGCTTCTTCTCCTGACTTTAGTAGAGACACAGGCTTCATTACTGAGTTGGGGATTGAACTTCCCTCTGTCCTATGAAAAGTAGAAGATTTTCCTAAGAGAAACCTTCAGTGAGAGCAGAACAGAAAAAAAAGCAAAGAACTAACTGAAGGAGAGGGCAGGAAATCAGTGTAGTGTGTGGCAGCAGAAGGGAAGTGACAGGTCAAAGAAAATAGGAGAGAAAAAGAGAGAGCTACCCAAGTAAACAGGAAAAGGGGAGGAAATACAAGGCAAAAGCAGAGAGCAAGGGAATTGGCATGACAGGAAAGTGGTGAAACACAGAGGATTCCACTGAACAACAGAAAGCCCAACAGACAAGAGTGGGCAAGGATAAAGAGACAGGAAACAAATGGATTAAGACATAGAGTAGCCATTGTCAGTTACCCGGGTAAGGAAAGATTGGTGGTCTAAATAAAATGCAGATTGTTCATTTACAATTCTGACAGTTTAAATTATTTATGGTACACCTTGGTGCCTCACTTAATCATATTAAATTACAGTTGTAATCGTATTAATTACTTGCAACCAGCTATCTCAATGTACCCTGTATAGAGGACAGCTTATCAAGGGGTAGAAGTACTATAGCTTCACTTTTAATCCAGTATCATCCAGTACACGAATTAGCCTTACATTGTTAGGATCTTCCTGATGGTGACTGGCTGAACTAAGCATTATTCTTGACAATACAAGTACTGCTGTGCCCATTTACAGAAATGGAAGCAATTCTTTCCCAGAAAGTAAGATATGATTTAAATGCTTTGGCCTAATTAGCTGTGAAAAAGGACAAGGCCCAGGTAGGGCTTCAGGAAAAGGCAATTAACATATGTGCATATGTCTCTCTCCATTCACATCACCCAGCCTAGTTCAAGTCATCAACATCTCTTCACTTGCATTGTTACAGTAGTCTCTTAGCCCCTTTTCCCACCTCCACCTTTGATCTCTCTCTTTTTCATGACGTCCACAGTGAACTTTTAAAAATAACACCACACTATCTCTATTTAGACTTTTCAACAGTTTCCCATTGCACAAGGGATACATTACCACAAGGAATTACACCATCATGCCCTTGCAAATGTCATCTTTATGTTCAACTGTGCTGATCTTCATTTTTCTCCTCACATGTGCAAATGCTTTCCCATCCCAGGGACTTCATGTTTGTTCTGCCCCAAAACTAAAACACTCTTCCCTATTCTTCATCTGGCTAACCAATATTCGTGCTTTCTGTCTCAGCATAAACAGTTTTCCTCAGACAAGATTTCCTGACTCCCAGCCTAGGCCATGCCACTATGTGATTTGTGCTCTCCATAAATTTTACTTCTTCTATATACATCCATTCACATAATTATACTTTAATACTTACTTGTGTAATTGTTTGTGTGCTATGACCCCCAGTTGGCTGTAAGTCCTATAAAGACAGAGGCCACATCCATCTTGCACATCCCTCTGTTTCCAGCACCTGTCATGGGTCCTATCAGCTGACAAGCACTCAATATATTGTATGAATAAGTAAAATTCTAATTTCCAACATCCTAGACTTGTTTACCGTCCCAAGGAGCCTGCTTAGGTAGAACACACGCAACGGTTCCTATGCATGTATTTGCAGAGACAAGAGAGAGAAGCCCTTTTGCTTCTCCCACGTGTTACCATTCTGACCAGGCTCAGTGCCGAAGCACTGATGAGAGGGATGGAGACAGTGAGCCTGTGAGTGTCGTGTGCAGAACAGCATTTGCCTTTGTCCCCCATGAAAGTAATGTGATGCTCAGTGTCCACAGTCTTTTAATCTGGCTGCTGTAGGGTGAGAATTTGTGGTCCTTTTCTGTTAAGATGGAATCTTGCTGAAGGTCAGAATGTGGTTAGGATCAAAGAGTGGCATTACTAGCGCTGTGTATAAAAGAAAGAATACAATTAGGATCTTTGTTTCTCTACCAACTTGACTCACTTTCTCCACAGCAAGGCTCATATTATCCTTTCCTAATGGAATTTAGAATGCAACGGCAGCCCTCTTCAGACAAGTCACCTGTCCCTTTTGCTTTATTCTGAAACAATGGAGTCCAAAATCTGTACTTCTTACTTAGTACAGTGACTAGCTTCTAACATTCCAGGATGGCTATCTCAAGGACTTTTGACTAAATGCTGTTTGGAGTGGTCTCTGGCAGGGCCAGATTCAGCATAATGTAGCTTCCTGTTGTCTTCCTATATTCCTGTATGTTATTGTAAATATATTGACATAAGCTGACCTATTACACATGCTCGTTCTCTTCTATGGTGATAGGGACTAGGAAAGACAATGCACTGTTCACTCTAATGTAAGGGATCACATATAAGTCTTATGATTTGATGATTCTCTCCTGGCAGCCAAACCTGCTTGTAGCTTTTAGGATTCATGGCCACTGGTGGCATTAAACACTTAGGGCCTGTTATCACAAAAGGACACCTTGTACACAATTATCTTTCCAAAGGCTAGATCAGCCCATGTCAATGTCATGTTTAATATTTAAACACACTTTACTGTCATTTGTATCTGTTTACTCAGTCACCATCTGCAAAACCACTGTGAATAAAAATGGAACTTGTGGGGCAAGAAAAATATATTGAGAATCATTGAGCTGGACAGACCTAGTGAGAAGGTTGTGTCTATTCAAACACCTGTCTTCCACCCTCTCACCATCTGTGCAATCACTTCACCCTTCAGCCTCACTAGTCCCCCTTACAATTACCCTGTCAAGAGGCGAGTGCAGCTCAGGTGGATTTAATGTGGGTTTAATATGGCCTGTTGAGTTTAATGTTTAACGTTGATTTCCTTTAAGTAACCATTTCTGTTCTTGCTATAAATCTATGTCTATATATCTATGCTGAATTTGGATGATGAGTGCAATTTGGATTTAAGGCAAGAACCAGTTTATATGTTTTATGAAGAGATTATAGATCAAATAAGCAGACAATAGGCCTTCCAAAGCGAAAACAGAAAAATGATGCATAATTCACAGATTACAGTGAGGTTAAAAGAGAGGGTTAATATTCTAATGTGTTGTTAAGAATTCTTTCACTCAAATTCTGAATCTGAATCTAATAGTCATCTATATACTGCTATAAAGGAAAGGGAAGGAGTTAACATGAAATCCAGACCTATTATCTGTTATTGTGTGTGATGCTAGAGAGTTTATATTCATTTTCTCATCTAATAAAACAACTCTTCAAAGTGCATATTATAAAGACAAAGAACATGAGGTCAGAGGGTTTAAATACCTTGGGATACCAGCCAAAGTCTGATTCAAACGTATGCATTTTCCTCCCTAAAGGGTCATATTTACCTGGTGATAGTACATCCATCAGTTGGAATGATTCAACCCTCTGAGGGTCTCACCTCCCCATGTGTAATAAAGTATGTTATATCACCTAAAGGACAAAAATGATTAGAAAAAAATGAAAATTGTAAGAAATTGTCCATCCAATTACCTAGACAGCATTCAAGCTCAAAGCATTTGGATAACCGTACTTGTTCTATTTCTATTTATCCAAGGCATATTCCTTCATTGCCAACTATGTGTCAGGTGTTGGGATAGACATTTTGGATAGAATGATAAGCAAGATGGAAATGCTGTCTTCTCTCAGAGAGCCAAGTATCTACAGAGGACAGTACAATGCAGATTGGCCTCTGTGGATTCTGAAGCAGTATAGGGCTCAACGTTGCCTGCCTTAGAATGTGAGAAAATAAGTACAAATAGATGCTGCTTCTTTGAGGTAATGTATAAATCTAAAGAGGATAGCAGGATCAGTAGTGTTTTATATTTCGTCAGGCTTTAAATATTTATGTTTCAGATATATTTTGACCATGATATTTCATAAATATGAGTCAAGTTGTTAAAGGAGAAGTTTGTGGTTGATTTCCTGAATTTGCCAACATGTTGACACCACCAACTACTTTTATATTTTGCAGGTATGTTGAGGAAGGGCAAAGTTGGCCTTCAATGCCACTACATAGCACCTCAGTGCTGAACTAAGGTATTCCTATCTAAATAGCAAGGTACTTAGTATCATTCAGCAGGATACACAGGTCATAAGTCCTTCCCAAAGGAAAAATTATTCTCTTTTCTGGTTCCTGAGCTAAGAGTAGAGAGTGGTGCTCACTGACTCCTCATCCTTTGACTTAGAAAGGACAATCAACAAATTCATAAGAGATACTTAAGCGTGTCACATCAATTTCTTTGATTTTTAGATGAAATGTGCTTTGTGTTGCTCTCAAATTAGACACTCATTATGCATAATTAGCCCCTTACATAGAACAGCTGCTGGCTTTTACAATGCTTTCAACTAGAGCTGAGTGTACCCATTGTTGGTGTTTACTGTGAGTGAACTTAATCAAATTTGGGATATATGCATCATTTGATGTAATTATCAAATATAGAAGAAAAACCTAGAGAAAAGCATGGTATGTTCATCTTCACTTAGAAGAGTTAACTCTGAAGTAATTATGGGCTACTATGCTGGAAATTATTTTAATTTTTTTTAAAATGAATTATTTGAATTTAATACTAAATACGATTCTGTGATTGTTTATGAAAAAGAGGTACCCGTATGTTTCCCATGAGTGAAGAGGACTGAAGGGGCAATCAAATCACCATGATAGGCCTCACGGAGAATCCAGGGAAATTCTCCATTAAGGGAAAGCTTGGCCTTAACTCTGACTTTCAAACTTTGCTAACATATTTAATCTCTACTTTTCCCATTTATAAACTTGGAAGATAATCATCAAGAAGCATGCACATGTAGCATTCTAAACACTTTAAGATGGAAACTGTTACCAAAGATATGAAAAATGTAATTCTCAGCATATAGTCCTAAACTGAAACACCAAAATGGTTTGTCTATGCCACAAAATTGGAGATCTTGTAGTGGATTCTGTTGTGATGCTTTACGCATTTTGAGAAGTTAGGAAAACTTGGAGGAAATGTAATGTAATCATTAAGCAGTATTCTGTCCCCTTTTACTTTTGAAGTGTATGTATCTCTCATTCACTCTGTTGGAGATTCATTGGAATTGGCAATCATTGTTTCACAAATGAGATAGCTGAGGAAAGGGAAACTTGCGGGTTAGATAAGGAGATATTGCTACAGTTCTTTAGTTTCTACTTTTTTATTCTTAATCCTGCCCAGATAGAGAGAGATGTAGAAATTTAATATACCATATTTTAGACTACAAAGGTCTAAAATGAAAGCTGTGTCATGAGCACAGTGATCCTTTTTCAAATTATGCAAGTAAAATTTGGCTAAGGGAATATATTCAAACTTCAACTGCCAACGTACAATATTTCTGTTAAATCAGCTTTCATGGACTATTCTAAATACCATTTATGGCATTGAAGCAATGTGTTTTGGAGTGATAGACTTTGAAGGCTGTTCCGGAAATTAAAGATTCTAATTATTCTTTTTGGGATAAAAAGAATAATTTGGTCACCATTTATTTTGGGAGAAAATTATTACCAATTATTTTCTTTCCAAATAGCCTTTAATTGAATTCAACTAGTTCTCAATATAACCGCTTGACTGCATTCAACCTGTTTTGCCAAGTTAATTTGATTGAGTAGATTCACTTTATATTCAAGATCCTTTAACAAATTCTCTTTCATAAAGCAGAACCCTATAAAATTGAATAAGAAAAGAATCATAAAGGATCACTTTGCATATTGTCTACTTCTGGAAGAGACAACGCCATTTATTACAAAAGGAAGCAAAATCATTTTTGAAGTATGATTAGCTAAGGTTACTCTGTAACCAGAGGTCTAAGTTGTCTTATAAGCATCATTTTCACAGATAACTTCCTTGTGACTTATTCCATTTGCAGACATGTAGAAGCCCTCAGTATAAAAATATATAAAGAAAATTTCCCATCAACTATTTCTTACTCCAATCTAAAGGACATAGAAAATTTTAGCTTACAACAATTCTGTAAATGTACATTAATGATAGAAAATTTTAGCTTACAACAATTCTATAAATGCACTTTAATGATGGGAAAACACAGTCTCCACTGAAGTGCAGAGGCTTTAAAAATAAATCTCTTTAAGTAAATCTTTTCAAAAACAAACAAAAATCATATTAACAAAATGTATTTAAAAGACCTCAAATATTATCTTTCCATACTTTAGAATTACATGTTGAGATGAAAGAAGGAGAGAAAACGAAGGAAGAAAAAAAGAAATGAAAAAAGGAAAGAAAAAAGGAATTATCTGTGTTTCTACAACAAAATAATAGAAAGAGTTTGCATTGGCTACTTAGGACAAAGACTGATGCAGAGTGACACTTCAGGCCAACAAAAGGATATTGAATATTCTGCCTTTTCTTAGAGATGCTTTGGTATTTAACATATTGATATCTTCTGACAGTTTTCCTAAAGGATATTAAAATTATCATAGGATAGGTGCAGAGATTTCACTACTCAGGACCATTTATCTTTTTTTAAAAAAAAACTAAAATACATATTGTCCTTTAGATACCTTTTTGTCCTCTAAAGAGAAAATTAAAGCAAAGTCAACATTGAGATGAAATAATAGCAGAATGCAAAGGCTTGGAAAATGCCGAATTTTCATAGTTTTGTGTTGATAGCAATGTATGTGCTACAGAGGGATCTGTTAAAAAGACTAAGAAGCATATATTCTGATTCATAGAATTCCCATTGAAGACATTCAGAAAAAAAGAGAAATCTGTCCAAAATTATGCAAATGAAGCATATATAATCTGTGTCTAAATGACAGTGTGTTTTCAACTCTCTCTCTTCCATTTTGTTATGACATACTTCAAGATTTTATCACACAAAACTGCAAAAGGAAAATCACTTAAGTATACAAACATATGCACATGTTAAGGGAGGAAGGATTTAAAGCATTTACATTAATAAATCAAATTTGGGAGGGGTTTTCATAAGTAAGTTATAGATGGGCCAATCAAGTAAGTATAACCACCAGTAAAAGTTAAAAGAAGAAGCATACTATTTGGGTCATCTTCATGATTTCTAATTAAAATTCATATGGAGAGTTATTTTTAAAAATCAGCTGGGCCACTGTCTGATTTTCAGCTAAGAATTGAAAACCACTGGTTCATCCACTTATTGAGAAAAATATTATTGAACACCTGCTGTATGCCAGCCACCATTCTATCTGTATGCCAGATGCCATTGTAGGTGCTAGAGGGGAAACCAATAACCAACTTTAGTTTTGTTTTCTCAAATTGATGTCTCATGAAGACAAATGAAAGAAAGAACACAGAAGATGGCAACAGAGGAAGCTTTCAAGAGAGAAAGGGAGAAGGGGGAATTTCAGATACACTATCTACCGATGATCATCAAAGTCTTTATATTTGGACAGTTTATTTTTACCTGAGGTCAAAGCAGTAATTGACTTATACCAAAGCAGACAAATAAGTCAGGCAGGACTAAAACTGGTTTGTCTCCTTTGCTTCTCAATAGTGAGCAGTCTGCAGAGAGGCAGGACTGAGCTCTACTTCCAGCTCCACCACTGAGCTCCAAGTTTCTCAACCTTTCGGGGCCTCAGGAACCTCATTTGTACAACAAGAGACTAAAACCCTTCCAGTTCTCCCTGTTATTCATCCGAATCCTGGCCAGGCACCACAAATATGTGTTAGTGTGTGACAGTAAAATGTTTGGCGTAGCCTGCAAATGGCTCATCAAAAATCGTTTTCCATTCCTAAATAACTGACAACTTGTTCTACTATAGGTGAGTTAGAAGCACCATCTTTAAATATGAAACAGAAAATCCTGACTTTTCCTGTTAATATGAATTAAGGAGAACCCAAAAGCAAATATTTGCTAGGGTGTACTTTATACTAACTCCTAAGTTACTTACTTAAAACAAAAAAGCAAACAAATCCAAGCTTGTTTTAGCTCTAGATATGAGCTCTAAATATGAGCAGATAGATATATTTTTAAAAAACAAAGTCTTCTGATACACATTTATTTTTCCCAAGTGGATGTTGAATCTTAAGCCCACATCAAAAAAAGAAAATTATTCCTTTATCCCAAGTGTAGTCTGGGGCAGATTTTCCATGATCAAAATCTTCAAATATTTTCTTGACCCAGACTTTTCTCCATGATCTGTCATTCTTGTTCCGATTCAGACAGACGTATGAGATCGGACTCATTCGGAGTCAAGCCAGGTTTTTTAAGTTGCCAGAAGTGTTCTTTGTGGAAACAGGATTGTGCTGCAGGGAGGACTGGATGACTCTCTCAAAATGAATAGTAAATATACAGTTTTCCTTCCATTCCCCCTCTGTCGTGAGGTATATGATTGCAGGCACTGGAATCTGAGGAAGAAAACTGAGTTGCATTTTCCTGGAATTTAAGCATGTTTATATGCCCTTCTGTAAAAAAAAAAAAAAAATCCCTTGGCTTTCTACTTCTAAAGCTTTCACCTGGTCTTCCTACTTGTTTCCATCTGAGGTAATATCCCTGGACTCTGAAACCACTGATCATATTTTCAAGTGCTAAAATGCCAGTACGAATCTAGATTTTAGTATCATGGGAAGGAATAAATATAGAACCAGAAGAACTTGTCTGGAACTAAGACCTTATTTAGGGATAATAAAAACCACCTAAAGTATGTTATTAGCATTTGGGTTTCAAAGTAGAATGTTTTTTAAGTGCTTGCTTTCAAGTGCCACCCTACTAATAGTTGTAGCACTTTGTCAGGGCTTGGCTTGATTCTTAAACATTAATTGTTCATGTGTCCAGAAATATATAATGGAATGTCATAAACACAGAAATGTTAAGATCACGCAGTTCACAGAAGTATATTTCCTTACCTCTCGTGACCTTTATACCCTTAGGATTTCAGAATAGGGATCATTAGTGCCTAAACCTAATATAAACCTTCCAGAACTTCCTCTCTCTTCATAGTGAATTAAAGAGTTATTTTCAACATCATTTTTTTCTCTCTTCTAGTAGTTTTAAAATGCGGGTCTCTGCTCCACACAAATAATTTACTCCTTGCAAATTATTTCTCTAATGAAGAACTACTGTTGCCCTTGCTGTTACTCTTTTCCTTGACTTCCACCTTCCCTTTTTCCTTGCATGTCTCAAGTTTCTTACAAATGCCACTCCTTTTCTTTCCAACCATTTTTTTGTTGGCGGTCAGTTCTGGCTGGCATGGGCTGTTTCCAAACAGGGCTTTCCCTGCGCTTTTCTCCATGGGCTCCTCAGCGTGAGCCTCCAGCAGCCGCCTCGCTCCTTGTCCTCCTCCATATTCTTCCCACCACTCCAGAAAGACATCCACTGTCAAGTTAACCACCGGCCTGGAACTTTTCAAGGAACTTTTCAAAGCTCCTGGGCCGCCCCTCTCCCTCTCCTCCAAAAGCCGTGATCGGCGCCAGCGCACATCTTTTGGAGCTGGGGCGGGCGGCAGAAGCCTTTGGTTTTGCCTGCTGGAAGATTACTGCTTCCTTGTGGTGGAGATCTTGTGCTCTTCAGAGAGCCGGTAGTAAGGCTGTCACTCTCTGCCGGGTTCAGAGGGGTTTTTTTTGTTGTTTTTTTTTTTTATTGTCCCTGTCAGTTAGCAGCCCAAGGTTACTGCCAGCTCTCTGTCAGGGCTTTGATTTTTGTCAGCTATGGCCAGGTCCTTTTAGTTATCTGCTATCTTTTCAGCTTTGTTCAGGCTCAGCTCTACTTGTCTACTAATTAGCTCTTTGGAGATTTCCCTTTTAAAACTCACTATCACAGAGGACAGGAACCGTTCAAAAGTTTTGTGCTTCATAGAAATTCCATATTCATCCATATCCCATACAGCCATATTTTTAAAATTAAAAGTGGCAGGTCAGGCCAATTTAAGGTATAGAAGTAACATTGTCTATAAAGAGAGACCTTCAGGTTCTTGATCAGGTATGGAGATGAGTGACAGGGAAGGAAAAGGTTTACATCAAAAAACACTGAGGGGTACAAATTAAAAAGAAACGATCACTCTGTATAACATATTCACATTTTCTTTATCTTCTGGTGTGCAAATATTGTGCTAGCTGAATATAAAAGTAGCACAACTTTAGGGTACAAAAAAAAAAACCACACTGTAATAACATCAAGAGTGGTCTTACATCAAGGAGGGCCCTGAGGATGTCTTTGTTGTCAACTTCAGAAGAAAAGAGAGGAACAGAAGAGGAAACTGGCAGAAGGAATAGATGCCAAAGAGAACTCAAAGGATTAGGTCCGGGTGAGGTGATCGGTATTCGAAAACAGTCTGCCTTCTGGCTCTGATCTAAGGGAATAGGCTGGCAGCCAAGCCAGAGGGCATAGCAGCACAAACACACCTTCAGCACACTGCTAGAGGGTTGCCTCAGTGCCTTAGAAATTGTGCTAGCAATTAGAAATAAAGCTATGTAAGAGCAATAGGCAAAATACTCTATTTATGGATAAAAC
The DNA here is from genome assembly GCF_000951045.1 of Mandrillus leucophaeus. Classification (NCBI taxonomy): domain Eukaryota; kingdom Metazoa; phylum Chordata; class Mammalia; order Primates; family Cercopithecidae; genus Mandrillus; species Mandrillus leucophaeus. The sequence continues at coordinate 6,341,800 of NW_012101321.1, read as the reverse complement.
TCTGCTTTTTACATAAGTCCCATCCTGGTTGCCCCCTCCACATAAACATACCTTTTTCTTATTTTTTTTGTAAGCCCCCCTTCTTTTTAGCTAAGTGCATTTTTCTTCTGCTAACTTAGTGCAGTTGTAAGTTGCGCTTACATTGCATTTACACACTGTTAATGCCTGCAAGATGAAAGTAAAAACCTTTGAATATATTAATGCTATAACACAGATGTCTTACTTTTTACTCTTTTTTTTAAAGCAAGTTGATGTGGCTAATAATGATGCAGATTGTGCTGGATGGATGTGCAGATGAAACAGGGGAATACAGATTAAATAAAAATTTCTTCAAAGCTTACGTTTGCTTCATAATTTAACTTCTGGGCTTGTCTCAGTGGTAGTAGGTGCGACCAGCCATCATAACATTGTTCTAAAACATCTTGGCATCACAGAGAAGCAATCACCCAAATAGCAATGCTATACTTCTTCGAAACCCAAGAAAAATAATCACGGGGAAAATAAAGACTTCCAGTGGCTCTGTACAGAGAAGCTCGACCCAACTGCTAATAATGGGTAAGCAGTGAGAAATCAGGGACAAAGGTTTTGTGCTTAAGAAGCTAACTGCTTGTGTACTGCCTTTGCTCTTTGTGGCTACATTCAAAGCGTCGGCAGCCTCTTCTCCCAAATACTGAATGTGGTGTGTGCCAGAGGTGGTCATATTCTCACTCTACCATCCGTGGAATGACTCTATCTATCATCAAGCTCTTTTCAACAATAAACAGAGGGGCATTGATGACATAAGGCTTTGGAGTAGGCACAGTCAATTTCTCTTTCATGTATCTGTTCATTCAAGAAGCATTTTTCACATGATATTCCATGCTAGGGATTTTGCCAGGTCCCTAAAATAGGAGGGTGGGTAAGACCCAACCCCTTTCCTCAAGGAATTCATCCTCTAATGGAGAGGACATCTGTAAGCAGAAAACCTATAATGTCATCTCTTTTGAAGGCATGAAAAAGTGCTGAGGATCTCCAAGGAGGGAATACCACTGTTTTCTAGGCCACATACAGTGTTGAGACTGTATCTGAGGTCTGCATCTTTCATGTGTGGAGAGAAGCTTACCCAGTGGACAAAGATGATGCAGAGACTTGAAGTCATAGATAATCAGCAGCATTGGGGATGGTGAGAATGTCAGTGTGGCCAGAGCTTAGGCTGTGCATTTGAGGAGAGGAGAAGGAATACAGTCAGAGGCAATAGACTAGGGAATTGGGCTTGGAGCAGACTACATGGACTCATATTCTAAGCTAAGACATTTAGAATTCACCCTACAGACAACAGGGAGCCAACTGGAACCTTCCACAAAGAGGAAGGGTGACAATCAGATGTCCCTTCTACAATAACTCTGATGGTTATATGGAAAGGATATTGACCCCTCTAGAACAGACTGGTACAAAGAGACCACTTAAGACATGTGTAGTTCTCCAGACTGAGATGATGGTAGTGTCAGCTGAAGAAAAGAGGCTGGATTTAAGAGACACTGTTGGGGGACTTAGATTAGCAGAATAGAGCTTCAGCTAAAAATTTCTGCCAATAACCACCTCATTAGCCTACCTCTTCAATACTCTCTATCCTGAGGTGGGCAGTTCCAATGTAACATGTTGAGAATCCCACACATCTTTCTGAGGAAAAGGAACTCAGTTCGTAAGTGTTTAATAAGACACATAGAAAAAGATCATTCCTCTTCCCTCTTACACTGTGAGCTTTGTGAAGACAAACAGCAACCATGCCCCTATCCACCTGTTTTTCCCAGCCCTAAAAGAGTATTGAAGATAACACACTCTTCTTAATGTTTGAATGAATGAATGAATAAATCTGAATGAGTGACAAAACTGGAATGCAAAAACTTTCCACAGATTGGGAAAAAGCATTGCATTTGTTTAAAATAGTGCCTAGAGTGTAAAGACCACTGTCTTTTATTTTGAGGCAGGGGAACAGACCAGTTAATTATAAATACCAACAAAGCTTCCCACTTGTGCTATTTGGAAACAAGGGTCCATCCCTCCACAGAAATAAGACTAAGTATGTGTTATGAAGATAGTGGTCTGTAATCTTGGCTTCCCAAGTGATACACACAGCATGAATACATGGATACATGGCAGATTTGCTTCAAGGAGTGGCTGTCCAGGCCATGTGCTTTTGGAGGTGGCAAGCTCTTGATGCTGCAAGAGCTTATGTTACTTAAGAAAAAGTAGGGAAATGGGGCTGACAGAGACAGTTGAGCAGGCTGTGCCCTGCACAAGAGTGCTGCTGAGGAACAAGTAGTGACTGAAACCTAGGCGCTGTTTCCAACTCGAGGGGCATGTTTCTTTAATCACACATAAGTCCTGGGTGGGAGAATGGTGCCCTGGATTTAACAAAACTAGAATGAATGGAAAAGAATACTTCTGAGACTAGTTTCCTGGACAATACCCCAAACCTACTCACCCCCTTATCTTCATAGTGTCCATTTTTACTATCTGATCCTTGTGTCTGTGGCATTTGGGCTTCACATCAGTCTTACTGTTTGGCCCTTCTCTCCTGCACTCAACTTGTCTGGTATAGCCTTAAAGGGGTCTGAGAGGGAACAGGCACACAGTGCCTTTAAACATGACTGACACAGCCATCTGTCGGGGCTGACAGCGTCTGGGCAAGATTACTCTCCATGCTCATCTGGCCAACTGGTCGACTGCAGTACCTAATAATCACATTATCAGAGCAGGAACATCGCCCACTGGATGAAACTTCAGACATTACTTATGGATGAAATGAGGTCAGAAGAGGTCAGAGAAAACAAGAGATGAGCTGGCCATGACAGCTGTCCAAGCTGCCCTTGAGATGCAACATCACAGCATCGGGGCCGGGGCTGTATCTTCCCACAGAGCAGGGGTTCTGTCCACAAGAACCACTGTGGCCTCACTGTGTTTCAACCTGGGGGCAAGTCTCCCGGAGAAAGCAGCTGTCCTTGAGGAGGCGAAGGAAAAAACAAGCTAACACTGCTTTGGAAATAATGAAAGCATTAAGCTCATATTTGTGCTCTTCTTGTGAGCTTTACTGCCAGGCTGGGAGTTCTATGAAAGCAGCTATCAGCATTGTGGTCAGCCCTTAAGCATCTCTCTGGATGAAAGCATGTATGCAGCATGAACTGATGGTTTGATGAGGGCAAAATACCCAATATACAGCCTTGTATAGAGAGCTGCGGGGAGACTATTTTAAGAGCAGATCTCATGGAAGAAAAATAATTTTAAGTATATTTCTTTGGTTGTACCATTAAATAAAAAGATGGAATCCTGTGAGTGATAGTGCATTATTGTCTGCCTAATTTTCTAGAGTAGAAATGTGAAGTTAGAGGTTCACTTGGAGAATTATAACAAGATTTACTCCATTTTAACAAGCATGAAACCACAAATAAAACTTTAAAACAAACTTCCTTCAGCTTTTTATAAATTGTCCTTTACCTAGGGTCAGAAACATTAATGAAGGGAATAGATTTAGATACTTCTTCTTTAGATAGTTCTCATTAGTAAAATTCCTATTTTTCTGCACAAGAAAATAGTATAATGTATTGAGAACTGGTCATCCCATTACATGTTGCACAACCTGCTTTTAATTTCACCTTAAATGTTGTCCCAAATAAAGCCATCACTTAGAATAAAATATAAATATAATGCACATATTTTGTGAAAAATAATAATTACTATTAACCTCAAGGAGCAAAAGGTTAAAAAGAGCAGAGTTCCTATTTTCAAATGTAGTAAATCAATCCAATTCGGAGTCAACATAGTAAAGACATGTCTAGAGCTTTTTACTCCAAACATGATGAGATCAAGAAATTTTCCTTTTTGGAAAAAAAAAAATGCATTTCTAAAATGCAAGCACTTTGAACATCTTGCTCAATTCCAAATGCAGTCTCCTTCTGTTGTGCTTTATTTTAATGCTTTTCTTTTCACAGATGAAAGTTTGACTTAAAAAAAAAAGTATAGGAATATGCAGATAGTATGAGAGTGATGGCTAGGAGGGATAGCAATAACTTATGTGGTCTGGGAATTCTCTACCATGTCACCATCCTCCGCCTTCTGTAAGTGTAGCAAAATAATTGGCCAACATAATTAAATATGAATCTGCATAACTTCAGACTCTGAACACCTGATCAGTCCTTTGATAGGCTAAAAGGAGTGCTTCACCAGCCATGTATTCTGAAAGCAAAGTGGAAAAAGCTGTACTTTCTTTGATTTGTGAAAAAAATTGCTGCTTCTGTAAATACGGAGCACAAACTTGACATTTCCTGAGGAAGTCATCTGAAACCTTAGCATGTATTTATCACAAGTGCAGTGGGGTCATATAATAAATTACCATCCTTCCATCCCAGTTTTCCCCACCAGTATTCATATGTTTTTGAAAGGAAGTTTTCAGCTTATTTCAGAGAGTACAGTGCCATAGAACTAAAATAAAACAAATAAGTAAAAAACCATAATGTAATAGTGATTGGTAGTTGGAAAACGTATCAATGATATTTACTGAAAACCCATGGTGGGCAGAGCCCTTTGCCAGCTACCATGAAAAGGTAAAAATAAAATGGAAAATAGGATTTCTTCCTTCAAAGTGCCTATAGTTAAATGAAAGAAATACATATAAACAAATGTATGTGAATGTACAAAGAGCACATACATTTCAAAAAGTCAGAGCATGCAAAACCAATTATAATCAAACACAGGAGTTTATGCAGAGGCACCCGAATGACAGGGTGACTTCATTTGAAATGGTCCCAAAAACTTCAAGTGCCAGGCACACAAGCACAGCTGAATGACAATATTGTCCACAACAGAAACTTGTTCATTTTCTGTCAAAGCATTTATTTGTCGTGAGATAGGACAGGAGTTAACATAGTTTGATCATATGATAAAAGGTTTCATCAAATTAATCCCACAATTGATTAACTCACCCTTCTGTTGATTGTTTTACAAAGACTATGGATTTTATTTCAACTTAAAAAAAAAGAAGATAGTTTATAGACTTTTAACTCTTAATATTTTAAAAACGAACCTGAAAGATTTTTTTTAAGTTTAATTGGGAAGAAATGTGACACATCACTGTGCTAACTTATGGTTTTTAGAATAAAAAGGCAAGAAATGAGACAGTATTTTAGCAGGTTTTTTTCTCCATCTCTAAGAATCATTAACAAAGACTATACTTTTACTATCATTTTCATATTTAGTATTTTAGTATGATAGAGAAAGGAGAAAGTGTCTTGTTCTAAGGAATAATATCTCATAGAAAATTCTATTTGCAAACAGAATTCATGAATATTCAAAAAAAGTACAGAAATACTAGATGCATAACACAGTGATGATACCATCATAAACAACTTTGATTACAGGCAGGAACGTGGGTATAGTGAGAAGTTACTGATCATTAATTTGATTTAAGAAAGTAAGGAGATGAGCCAATTTTTAACAGGATTCACCCTACCTAAAAAACTATATTTACAACTCTACAAGTGAATGTTCAGACTAGTTCATCACAATTTTTACATGTATGGGTTATCACTTATTTTGAGAAGCAGTGTGGTGTGACTTAAGTGACAAGAGCACAATTTGAAATCCATCTCTGCCATAAATGACCTAGATCTCTAGTCTTCTTTAACATTTTCATATGCAATCTATGATTATAAGAAATAATATGCATCTAGAAGTATCAGAAATACAAAGAAGAAAAGGATCTGTGGAGCTGAGGTAAAATTGGCATACACAAATTTCTCTATTTAAATTCTATTAATTTAATTTCAGGAAACCCTATTAATTATGACCTTTCCATGATTACTTAATAATAGTAATTGTTATTTAAAATTATAAACCTGGAAACCTCGAAGTACCTTCTGAATCATTAGTATTGGAGGCTGTCTACATGTATTTTATTTGTTTACTATATTAATTCACATCGAACTGCTATTCAAAAACAAAGTGGGGACTTCAGATGGCATCGTATAAAACAAATCAAAACAAAAAGAACCACATGCACACAATAAAAACCTTTAAAATAAAGATAAGTTACATAGTGCAATAGAGATAATGATCCAGTTGTAAAAAAATTATTTTCTGGAAGCATAGGAATAAAAAAACACAACAAATGCTGTTGGAATGGGGTGGAGCAGAAAGATCCCCAGCCACGGAGTCAGAGACCCAGTTTAAGGTCAGGCAAAGGCCTTTTGTGAGTCAAATTTTCACCGTCTGTTCAAGGCGGAAGCTCTCTACAGTGCCAAGTGCTAACTTTATAATTACTTGGGTCAGACAAAAATCTTTCCCTGGCACATATCCACACGTCTTTCAGGTAGAGCAGAGACTGAAGATCCTAAAACCAAGATGAACATACATGACAAATTCACGGGGGCATTGCTCAGTGAGGGGTCTTCAGGAAGTTGAAAAGAATTTCTGAGATTGGAGTACTAAGAGTCGATTCTGGCATCATGTTCTCTTCCTCATTTTATCTGCTCAAAATAATAAGCAGATGTAATGTAAAATAATTTTTACATTGTAAAAATAATGCATAAAAATGCATTGTTTTAACTTTGAACATGTTAATACGTTAATTTCTACAAGTCAAAATTTATTTGCCCACACGTTTACAAATCCTAACACCTGACGAATTTTTCATGTTCGACTAGACATTTGTTATGTAATCTGTTTTTTATATATAAATCTATTATATAACATTTCTGTTATATAACTTGTTCTAAAACATGTCACTTTCTTTTTAGAAGCTACTTTAATTATCTTCCAAAGATGTTACAAGAGGGCGGGGTAAGGGAAAAAGGGAACTTCAGCTATTTTTACAAAACTAGTGAACAGAGCAGTGGATTCCCTCCCGTTTGACAGATGTTTGTGGCAGAGACAATACGAATTACTCCAAGCCAAGTAAACAACGAAGATCTGTGGTACAGTGGCTTGCAATGCTGGAGAAAGTTGGGTTTAAGCTGAGAATGTTGCACCTTTAATTTCGTATGGTTGAATAGGAACCAGTGAAAACTATAATTAGAAATTATTCCAGATTTTAAAAAAGCAACTTCTGTGTTATAAAAGCAACGTGGGTTCTACCTGGTCCCTTTTGGGCTAAGTAAGTTGTTTGATCAGCTTCTCTCAGTCTCTGTGGATGTCCTTATATGAGTCTAATTGAAGGACTCCTGTTCTCTTTTTATTTTTGCTCTATGAAAAATGTATCGGAGATGTCTTATAATGAACTTTGATATGGTGAAATGATAATAATGTCCTAATTATATATAAAAATGTAATTACACTTGCTTCTATTATAGAAAAACTCCCTTTATAATGAAGTGTTATGTTGGAAAAAGATTTTCATTATAGACGGACTCCTTTACTTGTTAATTTGAGCTCTGATTCATCACTTTAATATTAAAAAGTTCTTTGTAAGTTACTTTTGATGTATCTCATTTATGGTTCATTTCACTTCCTGGGAACCACAAGGAGCCCAAATCCAAACTTCTTTGAAAGACACTTAAAAATACATCTTTCAAAAGGAGTTCTTCTTTCTATGCGGTGAAACAGCAATATCACTGAACTTCTCATTTACTTGAGCTGTGAAAACTTTTGTTTTGAAATTTGAAAAGCATGTATACATATATAGGCATGGCTTCTCAACTGTTTAAAAATATCTGTGCATTCGGTAGTAATGGGCACACATTTAAAAATAGCCTTTAGCTAATAATCAATTATACAGGTGACCTCATGATGTTAAAACAATATGGTGTATTTTCTATTCTTTTTGAGATTGCTCAGATCATCTTTTCACCAAATCAAGTGCAAAACTGAGTACAACAAATCTATCTTATTTGCTTTTTTTTACAAATCTGGTCAAAGTCTTAGTAGGAAAAATCATTATATCCATTGGTTAAAATTAGTTCAGAAGTTTTCAGTCTATCACCATCACAAGGAATAAATATTTCATCATTAACAACAGAAAAAAATGGCTTAAACTATAAACGATCAGAATCAACACAATAATTTAATTGAAATAAAGAAGGCATTCAAAAGTGTTGCAAGTGAATTCCAAAGAAGCAGTCTACAATTATTTCTTTTGCCTTCTTTTAGAGGGTTAACTTTCAGATTTTAAGTAAAGTTAATTTATTTAAAATATTGTTTTTAAAAGTAATGGGTCTTTTTTTTTTTTTTTGAGACAGTCTTACTCTGTCATCCAGGCTGGGGTGCAGTGGTGCCATTTCAGCCCACTTCAACCTCCGCCTCCTGGTTCAAGCAATTCTCCTGCCTCAGCCTTCCGAGTAACTGGGATTACAGGCGCATGCCACCATGCCCAGCTAATTTTTGTATTTTTAGTAGAGACAGGGTTTCACTACGTTGGCCAGGCTGGTCTCGAACTCTTGACCTCAGGTAATCCACCTGCCTCGGCTTCCCAAAGTGCTGGGATTATAGTCATGAGCCACCGCGTCCAGTGTAATGGATCTTTAGAAGTGAGACTCCGATTATTTTAGGTCTGATTTTGACAGCCATCAGAATCACTACTATCTTTTTTTTCTATAATTTGTAAATACGATTTGTAAATTTTTGTCATTTATACATTTATAATTTGTAAATTTTCTCTGATTTATAAATATGTTTAAAATTTTAGAGAATTCCAATTTCTTTTTTAACCTCTTCCTGAATATCATGACTCTAGGAACTTTGCTATAACTTCAGTAAGGTTGTCGTACTTGATTCCTTCCTCCCCACTGCCCAACCTAACATCTAGTCTTTCCCTCAATCATCTTGATTCTACCTCCCAAATATCTCTCGAATCCACTAGCACTCACCAGTGTAGACCACCATCACTTCTCAATGGGATTCCTACAATGGCCTCCTAGCCTCTTTGCTTCCTCTCTAGTCTCTTGTCCATATTATTAGTTAATTATCTGGCAAATCATAAACCAAACCACGCCACTTTCCTATGTAAATATTTCCATGGTTTCTTGTGCCTTCAAATTAAAATCCAAGCTCTTTCCATGGTGCAAAAGGCTCAAGATGATCTGATTCCTACATACCCCCGCGAGTTCACCTTCTATCACAACTCGTCTCAGACACATTTTCAGTCCTTCAAACACACCACACTCTGCTCCCTCTGCTTGGAAAGCTCTTTCCCCAAATGTTACCTGGCCAGATCCTTTCAGGTCATAGTTTCACCTGAAATGCCTGGTAGCTTACTTGAGCAGGGTCCAACCTTGGTTGTTTTTTCTCATAGCACTCTATTTCCTCTTTCATTCTATTTCCCTAATTGTCACTCAGGCATTTATCTGTTGCATTTCTTTCCCCTTTATAAGATGTGGCTTTGAAGAACAAGAGTCAAGCTAAGAGAAGGCAGTATGTCCCAAGCCAGATCTCCTCCCCCATATTCCGCAGCTGAGAATCTATCCTTCCTTGTTCTCTCAAATTTACCAGGCATTTCCACACCAGCCGGGTTCTGCCTGGAAAGGTTTCCTTACATTCTGCAAACTTTCCAATTCTTTCTTGTTTTTTAAGACCCAGCGCAAATGCTGCCTTCTCTCAAAAGCCTTCTCTGATTCCATAGTTAAAATTAATCTATCCTTGAGTGTCAGTACTATTTTATTAATCCCATCTTTGTTTGCAGCAAGGATAGCTGTATCCAGGTATGTCTCCTTTAGAGCCACACTTCTGTTTGTTTGGAGTATTTCTCTTAGTACAATTGTTTTTTTCAGTTTTTAAATAATATCTAATTGATGACCTCCTTCTCCCCTCCTTTCAATAAACACATTTTATAACTTACTGGGCACATGATATTTCTACTTATTAAAAAAAAAATTGCCAAATAAGTCAATGATTTTCTAAACCCAAATGTTCATAGAAATTTCTATGCCATTGCTGTTTATTAGACCATAATAGAAAGCTAGGTAATTCTAAAGTAATTCCAATGTTTATTTGGCACCTAGTGACAACTTGAGGAAAGCAATTGTTTCCCCCATTACACTTTTACCTTTATTTAGGTGAAAATGTGGACCCAGAGTTTGTCAACAACCACAGCTAATGTGAATAATACTGTAGGAATATAAACATGATGACATTTCGGATGGGATATCATGGATTAATGAGTCTCAAAAGGGAATATGGCACTTAACAGTAACTGAAGGAAGACGTAGCCAAGAAAATCCATGGATATTCAAAAATTTTTTAATAGAACTAATTTTTTCTTTGGGAGGCTGAGGCAGGCAGATCACGAGGTCAGGAGATTGAGACAATCCTGGCTAACATGGTGAAACCTCATCTCTACTAAAAAAATACAAAAAATTAGCTGGCCATGGTGGTGGGTGCCTATAGTCCCAGCTACTCGGGAGGCTGAGATGAGACAGGAGAATGGCGTGAACCTGGGAGGCGGAGCTTGCAGTGAGCAGAGATCATGTCATTGCACTCCAGCCTGGGCAACAGAGTAAGATCCATCTCAAAAAAAAAAAAAAAAAAAAAGAAATAATTTTTTGAATGATTTTGGAAATAGATAAATATGATTAGATGACCTACTTTAATTCCAAAAGGAGAGTAGAAGAGTAATGATATTTTAAACTGGAAAGAGAGTGAAAATTTAGCATTGATGAAGTCCCTCTTGGCTTTTTGAATATTTTGAAGTTTTCATTCCTTTACTTGTATCATCTTTCAAGTTGTCTCATTTTGCATGTTAAAAAGGATGAATGAATGTGTATGTGAATCACCTCTGAAAATATTTTTCAAAGAGTACTAGTACTGAAATATCCTTCTCAAAACACCACTTTTGAAAAAAAAAATCTTAGCAATATTTCCTCTCCCAGTAAACCATATATCACTTTATACTCTCTTTCAAAAACTAGTATTTGAATCTAAAAGGCAGAATCTTAAAAAAATACCAGTTGTGGTGTTTATGAAAAAATCCAAATTGAACTGGCTGGAATAAGATAGAGGTTTACTTTTTTCTCATGTGAAAAAAGTTGGAGGATAGGTACTCATAGGCTAATTTGGGGCACACTAGTCAACAGGGACTCTGCTTTTTCTACTTTTGTGCTCCACCTTTCTTAGTTGTGGCTTCTCTTCTCAATGTTGACATATAGCCCATTATGGCTGCCGGAACTCCAGCCTGACAACCACATTCCAGGGAAGAAAAAGAGGAAGGAGGGGAAAAACAAAAGGTCATGTCTTCTGGCTGAGTCAGTCCCTGTAATGAGATTTCCTAGAAATCCTACCCAATGTCTTAATGTCTTCCACTTATATATCATAACCATCCTTAAAAATAAGGCAGGAAATACAGTCTTTTTATCTCGGCACTTTACTGTTTAGAATAAAATCAGGACTTTGTTAGTAAGGAATAAGGGAAGAATGGATGCTAGGAAAGCCACATTCTATAATGCTGAAACGTCCTATAAACTTACGACAAATACTTCCAACCTTATCTCAAGCCCTCTCCTGCTCACTCCCTATGCTTCTACCATACTGGCTTCCTGGTAGAGCTTCCCGTACAGAATCTCTGCAGCTGATGTTCCTCCTGCAGGGAATGCTTGCCATCTAACTTCTTCCATGGCTGGCTCCTTCTCACTTTTTAGGTCTCAGCTAAAATTTCACCTCCTTAGCAAGACTGTCTTCCCAACTCAAATCTATAGTAGCCCCTTCCCTTTCACACCATTATTCTCTCCCTTGCACCCTGTTTTTATCCTTTAAAGCACCTAACACAATCAGTAATTGTTGCTCTTATATGTTATTTTACATATATTTGTCTATTTCATATACAATATATATAAAATATAAAAGCATATTTGTTTATTCGCTTATTTTCATATCCCCAAAAAATATCTAAACCCCGTGAGAGCAGAGGGCTTGTGGGCCTTGATCACTGTTGTATTCCCAGGACCCAGCCTCACATCTGACATGTGGAATTCAACAAGTCCATGCTAAGCAAATGAGA